>NW_027437183.1:37265508-37420508 GCF_033239565.1 Halichoeres trimaculatus | reverse complement strand
GGAGTCTCAGCTGGGGAGAGCCTGTTTACACATTGTTCAAGTCTTGTTGGTCCTGCAGTGATTTTAAGAGTTTTGTGTGTGTGTGTGTGTGTCTGTGTGTGTGTGTGTGTGTGTGTGTGTGTGTGTGTGTGTGTGTGTGTGTGTGTGTGTGTGTGTGTGTGTGTGTGTGTGTGTGTGTGTTTGTGTGTGTGTGTGCTCTTAGCAGCCGCTAATGAACTATGAACTGATCCAGTATTAGTGTTACTGTTTGAGTGTCCGTGTAACACCTTAAGTTCAGTGAAAGGGACCAGGCAGTCAGGCAAAGGACGAAGGTGTGGGAATAAAAAAGATCTTGTCCTTTACTAAAACCTAAAAACAAATATATTAAACTTGAGAAAGTTGAAAATGATTCAACCCCAAACTCAAAAGAGGTCAACTCAGCACAAAGGACTAAAGCTTCAACTTATAGACAGACCTGACCAAGTCAGACACGTAGGCGGTTAAAAAGCCAAAGTTCAACACAAACACAAAAGGGAAACTAAGGTGGCTGCAAAGTAAATATCTAACAAACACCATCAAATTATCAAAACTATTCACAGAAAAAAACTAAATGTCTTTACCAACAAACAGAGTCCAAGCTTCTCCTTCCTTCCCGTTTGATGGTCTCTTCCTGTGGGTACAGCATCTTGAAGAAGCAGACAGCCTTCTGTCAGAGCTCAAACACAAACCAAAGGTTAGTAATACTCTTAAATAAAACCATGACTGCAAAGTGAACCATGCTGCAGGAAATTAAACCACGTGACAGCTCGTTAAATAAAATGTGCCTGCCGCCCAGATTAGAAACCATCTGCCACTGCAATAAAAGTGTTTTGATTCAATAAAAACAGTGTGTAATTTAAATTTTCTGAACTCAAACAAAACTGCTGAGTGAAACCCCAAACAGAAAGAAAAACTAACCCACACTGAGGCCACCTCATGAACCCAGCCCCCTCTACAGCCGGTGTGTGACGACCTGACTGACTGACCAGCTCCTCGAAGTTCAGGCAGTCCTGACCCTGGTGTGTGTATGATCTGTGAATGATATTCAGACCCTTTTGGTTTCAGTCTGTGCTGGAGCAGACACACCTGGTTACAGAGTTAACAAGAACTTTTCTTCTTCTTCTTTGACTGGAGGATGTGAAGCAGAGCTGCATCAGCAGAGAGAGGCTGTTCAAGTGTTCACACTTTGCCTCTTTTAGCCATTTTTAGCCTCTTTTAGCATCTTTTAGCCTCTCTTAGAGGATTGTTTGCTGTGTTTTAACTCAACTCTACTTCAGTGGAGATCTACCAAAGACCATTTCTGGACAAGACAGCCATAGTGCCACTACAGGCCTGGCATGCTGACTACAGCATTTTCAGTCCCTCAGCGTTTCTGTGTTAACACCGATTTTTTTCACTGTATTTTTTTGCATCTCAGGGTAAAATTATGTAGTGTAAACAGGCCTTAGCCACTTCTAGCCTCTCTTGGCCTCTCTTCAGCCCTGTTTCCACCAAGGGGTTCGGTTCGGTTCGTCTCAGTATGGCACACATTTTAAGTGGTTTCCTTTGACTAAACTACTAGCCACATGGCGATTACAAAGAAGACGTATTGCTGGATGTCTTCCATCCTTGCTCTTTGATTACTGTGTCACGTTTTGTTTTCTTTTCATTGGATTTATTAGCAGGGTACTCTGTGTTGCTGCTATGGCATCACGCTACTACGTAGCTGATGAGGCTATTAGCATCTGGCTGGCTGAACTGTACTGTTCTAGACCGGACTGCCTGGTGGAAACAGAGTTTTAGCCAGCCTTTGCCTGTTTTGGCCCATCTTGCCTTTTTAAGCCTCTCTTAGCATCTTTTAGCCTTTCTAGGCCTCTTTCAGCTTCTCTTGGCCCCTCTAAGCTCCCATACTGATAGTGTTTTCATTCTGGTTCTGGTCCACCTCTCTGGTAGCCTGAAATTCTGGAGCTCTCAAGGCTGCTGTAGCCATATTGGTCCAGACAGCTGTCAGTCATGATGTGCTAGCTGTTTCATCTAAAAACTAATTCATATGAACTTTGTATGACGACAAACTTTGTGACATCAGTCAGCATCAGAAGAACTAACTTTATGGTCAGACACATGTTTCTGAGCTGAATTTGTGTTGAGAATGTGGCACATCTGTTAACACGCAGGAGGCAGGTTTATGAGTTATACAGCAGTATGCCAGCAGGGGGAGCTCTAAAAGTGTTGTCCTCTGACATGAGATGATGCTAACCTGCTGTCCTGACTTGACTCAGAGTTACATCACGCTCTCAGTCTGTGTGCTTTGCAGTAAACAGAAGCAGATTGATGATTGTGACGTTTTTGGAAATAACAGTAACCAGATGTCTGTTTATACAGAGAGGCTCTCAGCTCTCAGTTTGTCCTGCAGGCTCACAGAGATTTCACATTAATGCCTCATCCCCTGAAAAATCATCCTCATCTAAAAACAGGAAATCAAGAATAAAAGAGGGAGCAGAGTGTTTCCGCTCTCAGCCTGGAGATGATCTGATGTGTCTGAGATAGCAGGACCTCTTTATCTGATGCTATAAAAAGAGACAAAGGCGTACAAACCATTCTTCACTTCACTGAGCTCAAAGAGGGATGTGGCTATCTGCTAAGGCTAAGAGTCATCTTCATCTTCATTATCATCATCATCATCATCATCATCATCATCATCAACATCAACCCTCAGTACTATCAACATCAAGATCACCATCATCATCATCCCTCAGTACTATCATCAAGATCATCATCATCCCTCAGTACTATCAACATCAAGATCATCATCATCATCCCTCAATACTATCATCATCATCATCATCATCATCATCATCATCACCACCATCATCTTCATCATCGCCATCATCATCAGTATTACCATCATCACCACCATCATCTTCATCATCGCCATCATCATCAGTATTACCATCATCCCCCAGTACTATTATCATTATCGCCATCATGATCATCATCCCTCAGTTCAATCAACATCAAGATCATCATTATCATCACTATCCCCCAATGCTATTTCCATCATCATCATTATCATCACCATCATCATCATCACCATCATCAACATTATCATCGTCCCTCAGTACTATAATCATCATCATCATCATCATCATCATAATTATCATTATCGCTCAATGCTTTCTTTATCATCATCATCATCATTATCATCATCATCATCATTGCCCCTCAGTAATATAATCAACATGGTCGTTGTCGTCGTCGTACTACTATACTATATTATAATGTACTATACTATAATCATCATCATCATTTTCATCATCATCACACAGCACTATCATCATCATTATCATTATCACCCCTCAAAACCAACCACACGTCGATGGCGCAGTTGGAGAATGCGCTTGGTCAGTGATCGGAAGGTTGAAGGTTCAAGCCAAGCTCCGGGCGACACATGCCGATGTGTCCTTGGGCAAGACACTTAACCTCTAGTTGCTCCCACTGCTGTGTCAGTGGCGTGTGAAAGGGCGTGACTGTGTTAGACATACTGATGGATAGCTGACATAGTAAAGATTGGATCCTTCAGTGAGTGAATTTGGGGCGAATGGGTGAGGATGGGTAAGTGGGACCTGCGTTGTAAAGCAGCTTTGAGTAGTCCATGACTAGAAAAGCGCTTTATAAGCTCTGTAGTCGAGACTGTTTTGAACTCCACAAAAAATGTACAATGAACTTCAAAAACTACACACAGAACTCTGAAAACTTTTAATCGAACTCTAAAATATATACACAAACTGTACGCAAAACAACAAAAGCTGTACACAAACTGTACACAAACTGTACATAGCACTACAAGGGCTCTACACAGAACTTCATTGACAGCACACAGAAATACACAAACTGTGCAATAATTGTCCAGTATTTAATGGAAACACCCTTGCTACAGTGAAAGTCTACATTTAAGAGAAGTAGAGAGGCTGACCACAGCACCCTTTGACTCTGGCAAACAGAACTGCTGTAAATAGATAAGCAGCCTGTTTTTCCTGATTGGCACCTGATTGTCAGCACATGAGGGAACCAGAAGTTCAAACAGGAGCCACTCACAGTAGAATAAGCTGTTTGGCACTGGCAAAGAAGATCCAGCACGTTTTTCATGGGTCTAACCCACAAACTGAGCTCTGCTGCTCCTCTCACAAATTCAGAATCCTGACTAAAGTTATTTCTCCGTTCAAAGAGAAACAAACAGGCTGTGCAACAGGAGATTTATAACCAAGAAGCATCGATACGGCAAAGAAATAACCTACCACACATACGTCTGCTCACTTTTTGACAAGTGCCACTCCCCAGCATTTGAAGGCTGCTGATCCATCAGAGCCTGAGGCCCTGAAGGCTGTGATGGCCTGACTGTATCGCTAAAGCTTTTTATTACTCCATATACTCCAATTATTACTCGCCCCATGCTATGTGAGGGGTGTGGAGCCCAGTCCCTTTTAGGTGAACTTTGGCTCTAAGTCAGTGCTGAATCTGATTCACCAACCACAACTTGTTAGTACCCCTTACTGGTTTAAAGGAGGTAGAGATGGGATGGTTTCACCTTGGAAGATGAGTTTTTGTACTTTTTGTGAGTATGACGTGTTTACAGTTTACAATCATCACAGTTTCCATGGAAACCAGGTGGGTTCAAAGTCAATCATGGGAGTGTGTGTGTGTGTGTGTGTGTGTGTGTGTGTGTGTGTGTGTGTGTGTGTGTGTGTGTGTGTGTGTGTGTGTGTGTGTGTGTGTGTGTGTGTGTGTGTGTGTGTGTGTGTGTGTGTGTAATTGAAGTACTGAAGGTTCAGAGTGTCAGTAGCACCACCACAGAGAGCTAACAGCAGTCTGTTCAGCCATGTGTTCCACATACCTCTGCAGTACTCCTCCTAAACACAGGGGAGCAGTGTGGTCAGTGTGATCTTCAGATGGTTTGTCTCACACTATTTCTGCTCTTATGCTGCATTCCCTTTGTACTTGGAAGTCAGGATTTCCAAGTTCCGAGTAGGAATGCCCCGTTGGAATGCCCCCCAACGTCGAAATTTTCCAACTTGTAAGTCGGAGCACCCACACTACCCCCAAGTCCCCAGTGGAATTTCCGAGTTCGGGTGTAATCAGTAATTAAGCTCCTGTTAGATTCTCTTTTTTTCAGAATCTCTGACTAGTGTTTGTTGCAATACATCAGCTGTGTGTGTGTACTATTTATATACAGAAATACTGCTGTTAAGGCAAGTTTTTCCGACTTGGCAACTGGAACACTGAACTCAGAGATGACATCATTCCAACTCCCGACTTCCCAGTTCTGAGTACAAATGGAACACAGCATTACACACATTACACAAGCTCTGAGTGTGTTACCTTATTTATTATACATGAGATATTTACAGAGACCGATAATGGTAGGGACAAGGAGGAAACCAGGACCAGGAGGAGAGCAGACCAGGAGACAACCAGGAGGGGAGGAAGTGTGCAGTGATTTTAATTGTTTTAAATCCAGAAAAACAACACAGTCCTGCTGAACAGACCAATCACAGGGTTTGTAGGGTGGTCATCAGGTATTGGAGGAGGAGCTGTTCAGGATAAGGAGGGTTCACAGGTCTACAGGTCCAAGTGTCTACAGGACCTAACGTAGAGAATTCCATCAATGCCACGATGGAGTATAATCCAGACTTTTCACTGCCAACCAAACACCTCTACACACACATGATCAGTGGCCGTGTGTGTGTGTGTGTGTGTGTGTGTGTGTGTGTGTGTGTGTGTGTGTGTGTGTGTGTGTGTGTGTGTGTGTGTGTGTGTGTGTGTGTGTGTGTGTGTGTGTGTGTGTGTTGAGGGGCGGTCCCCCCACGCCCCGCCAGCCTGGGAGCGGCCCTGCATCCTCCGTGCCCGGGCTGAGGAGCAGCTGGAGGCGGAGAGGAGCTGCTGACCTGGGCCTCCTCCCACCCCGGACACTAGCGAATCCTCCCGGATCAGACCTCCTCAGACCTCCCCCGCTGACAGACCGGGTTCATGTGGAAGGAATTCTGCAGACTCTGAAGCTGTTCGTGGATCCGAGTGGAAAAAATCAGGGAACTGCACGGAGACACGGGCAGACAGAGAGACAGAGAGGGACGAACACGGACAGAGACAGACGGACAGAGACAGAGAGCAGCGACACGATGAGCAGAGGTTTCATCTCTGTGCGCGGTGAGTTCACACTGTTTCTGTCTGTGTGTGAGCATGAGGACGGTCCCGGATCCTGGACCCCAACTTTACTTTAGTCTTTAACTCCAGGAGAGTTTACTGCGCGGAGTTTACAACCCGAATCCAACATCCATCAGAGCACGTCCTCCTCTCCTTCTCTCTTTCCTCCTCTTCCTCCTCTCCTCCCCTCCTCCTTCCTCATCCCAAGAGTCTCTGAACCTTGGAAACACTGTGAAGATCAACACAGAGCGCACCAGTCAGATACGGGTCTTTGATGCAGGTCTTGTAAGATGAGGGTTTCTGTCAGGGCCTATCCCTGTCTGATGTGGGACTCAGTCTAGTTCAGGACTCTGTATGATGCCCATCTCAAACCTGGTACAAGTCTCAGATGAATCTTTATAGGAGTCTCCTTCTGATCAGCCATGGGTTTCTAAAAGGGGTCACTAAGATGGGCCTTGAAATGATGGGGGTCTTTTTCTGATAGGGGTTCCCATGTGATATGGTCTCTGTATAATGCAGGTCTCTGTCTGAGGGTCTCTTTCTGCTGGGGGTTCTGTGTGATGCAGGTCTCTATCAGATGGGGGTCTTTGCTGGTAGGGGTCCTGTAAGATAGGAGTCTTTTTCTGATATGGGTCTCCATGTGATACAGTCTCTAAATGATGCTCATCAGTGTCTAATATGGGTTTCTTTCTGATCAGGTTTCTGCCTGATCAGGTTTCTGTCTGATCAGGTCTCCGTCTGGTGGGGTAATTTTTTGAAAAGGAGTCTGTCTGATAGGGCGTCTCTCTTTTCTTGGTCTTCTATCCGTCTTTGCCTGATGTGGATTTGGTTTCTGTCCATAGTGCTCCTTCTGTGTGGACTGGTGCAGGCCCAGGAGAACCTCCTGCCTGGCTCGTGCAGCTTCGAGCTGGACTCATGTGGATACACATCAGACCCTGAGACCAGGAGCTGGAGCATGAACGAGGAAGGTACAGATTCAGGTCCCTGACCCTCTGCCTATCAGATTCAGGGTCTGCATTTATATAACCTGATCTATAACTGATCTATAACCTTATCTATCTGTCTGTCTCTCTCTCTCTCTCTCTCTCTCTTTATATATACATATACATACAGATGCATAACGTGATATGTATATTCTAATATATAACACCTGATAATTATAATCTTGTGAATATAATCTGATAAATATGATCTAATGAATAACCTGATCTACATAACCTGATCTATAAAATTTGGAGATTTAGAATTGATCAATAACCTGATATAAAACCTGAAATATAAACTGATATATATATAATCTGATCTATAACATGAAATGTGTCCCATATAAGATGAAATACTACCTGATAAACAAACCTTATATGTAATACCTGATAAACTGTTATGCACCTGATATTAATATGGTCTAATCTGGAACCAAAAGTGTACAGCCTGCTATAAAAAATACAATATAATATGTCTATAACATGGTTTATACCCTGGTATATAACCAGATTCATAAACTGATATATAGCCTGTTGGATAACTTTTCATAATCTTTTTCATAATCACCTGGTTCATAAAATAGTGCACAACATAACATAACATAGGATATATATATATATATATATATATATATATATATATATATATATATATATATATATATATATATATATATATATATCCTATGTTCCTGTGTGTTTGTGTGTGTGTGTGTGTGTGTGTGTGTGTGTGTGTGTGTGTGTGTGTGTGTGTGTGTGTGTGTTGTTTACAAGAGAAACTATCAGAACTTAGCTTGACAAATTCAGTATGTTGGTTCTTTTTCAGTTTTAAGTCAACAAATAACGGGATGTGTCGAAGCTGAAGAAAAACTTCAAATCATTGGATTCATATTTCGTGGTCCTGCCATTAGCACACAGTCAAGCTCTTATTATGTCTTTTATGTCCCCCTTCAGCCTTTCACCCTGCTAAGGGCTCATCTTGCCCCATTCTTCTTGAATTACCATTTGAATTCTCCTAAATTCTTTGGTTTACTCTTTAGACCTTTAGATAATACACCACAGATTTCTAATGTGGCTTGTGGCCGGGGAATAAGCTAGCCACTCTAAGACCTGGATCCTGGGCTTTTTCAGCTAAGTTTTCCTGGTCCTGGATGTGATGAGGGGCATCATCCTGTTGAAACATCCGGTTTGGACCTTGCTAGGACAGAGCACGTGCAGAAGGGAGCGTGTGGGTTTGGAGAATGGCTCAGCTCTTGTCAGAGCTCAGTGAGCCAGACAGTAAGAGGGCCAACAGCAGCAGCCCTCATTGATCCCCAAACCCTGATCCTGCCTTCACCATGCTGTTAGTAGTTCCTATACCTGCTGGAGACAAAACTTGGCCTGGCTTTCAGCGTCCCTATACATTAGCAGGAGGAAGAGGAAGCTGGACCTGGACTTATCCGACCTTAGAGTCTTCTTCCAGACATTTTTATCTCTGAAAAACTGTCATATGTGCTGTCTGTATACAGACACCAAGTACAGGAACAGAAGCTATCTTTGATATAAAGCATGACCTCCATTAGTGGATCAGTGGTACCAAAATGATCCAATGCTCAAAGTTTCTGATGTGTTTTAATGGAACCATCAATTTCAGGCTTAAAAGCTTTTTGGGATTTGTTCAGCGTTTGGGATGGAGCTAAAAGAAATTTATCTGAAAGACCACACAGTGATTCTACATGCAGGGCTTCAGAAAAACATGGGGTGACCTGATATGACCTGAAATAACCAGAAATGTCCTAATATGGCCTGATATGCCCTGAAATGACCTCTAATTTCCTAACTTCCTTTTTGGATTTCACCATGTTGATCAGAGTTTGATAGTTACACACAAAAAAATGAGGCCTGGAGCTCAAAGTAGCTGGAGGTGCTGTGATTTTCTCCCTTAACGAAAAACACTGGAGGCATTAACTTTTTTCTGTGACTGAATTTTGTGGCTAGGTGTGTTCACGTTGATCTCAGACTGAAGGCACAAAATTTGACACGTGGGAGGAAAAACAAAGAATAATCCTCAGGATAGGCCTTCACTGCACCTGCTGTTGGGCTCAGACCCTGAATATAAATATATCAGCAACAGTGATGCTGATAACAGGTTACTTAGTCACTTAGTAACGCGTCACTCAAATTTGAGCACTTTTTTCAGTAACAAGTAGTGTAACACGTCACTATTTCCAAATCAGTAGTCAGATTACAGTTACCTATCCAAGTCACTGTGCGTTACAGTTTTTTTCATTTTTCTTGGTTAAAAAAATATATCTGCTTTTTTCTTGTGTCTTGGGGAGTGACGGGACTTGCGCTTTCGACAAGTCAGGTTTTCAGCACGAGGACAACTCACATGCAGCCAGTGACACAAACAACAGTGGAAGGAGGGAGGGTTGTGCGTTTTCAAGCTGGAAACACAGTCACTGTTTTGAGTTTGTGTCAGCTAAAGATGACAGTATTAAGGTTCGTTGTTCACTCTGCTCTGGCAGTTTGCTTATGATCTTTGACTGAAACATTTAGGAATCAATTTGAGACAGATAAGCGTACTTCGGCCATAAACACTTAAAGTTGTTTGACTTTTACCTGGGGAAAGGTGAGTCCTGTCTTTCACTGTAACTCCCTCTATTCCAAGAGCTGAACCCTTTGTTTATCTCAAATCCATCCGCTGAGGAGCAGAGCAACATAACGTAGGCTACAACAAGGCACCCAGTGACAAGCAGGGGTGTGCCCAGACTTTTTAGTCTGGGGTGTCCTGAGTAGGGTACTGAGGGTTATGTGAGCTGACTCTCTAATAAGGTTTATTTTTGCTTGTTTGTATTACAAATACAGGATCAAGAGACTACAGCTTTAACAAAAAATGAAACTGATAAAAACCAAACTGGACTAAATCATAGCATTTTAAAATATAATTTTAATCTAAAATTTAAATGAACAGTTCAACAAAAATAGAACTGTAAAAGCTTTCTTTAGTTGTATTTTGAAATTAAGAATGTATGAAATGAATATTTTTGTTTTTTAATTGTAAAGTACACATTTCACAACCACCAATAATCTCTGCATGTTCCTTTAAAACAAAACACATAGACTCATTGGGCTCTAATTTCGTAGACCAGGCGCAAGCGCAGGCGCACCTGCCCTGCGCCTGCCTTTGCCGCGCGGACAGGGCGTGACCGGCGCACTTTGCAAGTTTTCTGCAGTGCCAAGAGAGGCTCAGTCAAGGCGCAGAGGTGCCCGTCCATGCCTCCCTCCGTGTAAATGGCAGAGAGGGAGGAGAAAAGCCGTGAGTGGGTTTAACACAGCCGAGCGCTGTTTTCACCAATCAAATGAGCGTCTCTCCTCGCCTTGAAATGCCCTGCGGCCAAGGCGCAGCGTCTGATTGGTCTGAGTGATCCCCAGCACCGCGGAAACAGTGTGCTGGAAAGAGCCGATAGCGGAGACGGTCAGAGCCGCTGTCCCTGCAGCAGGAGGATGGACATTGGAGGACACGAAACAGGTCACCTTGTGGGCCAAATCCCGGGACAGATTTGATCTGTTCCTTTGTCATTAATAGGAGTACAAAATGAAGAGACATTTACACAGCTGGCTTATCCATTCAGAATACTTTTGATCCACCTGTACTCCTGGTTTGTCATCACCAAATAGCAGAACCTTTGGTGATATACTGTATACTCTCCTAGTGTTTCCACCTCATCCTCCTTACAATAATGTACTCCATCTTTTTAGATCAAGTTAAAAATAAAGACTAAAACAGAGAAATATGGGAAGTCACAGGTAAATCCTGAGTGACATACATTTATTTTGTCTCTTTTATCTTCGTCTTTTCTCTCCCTCTTTTCTTTGAGCTAAATGAAATGAGAGAACCAGATATATACTCAGTATCAGATGTCAAGGCTGTTTATTGTTTAATTGTAAGATGTGCATTAAACTTCCAGCTGCCGTCAGGTTAACTTTCCATTATGACAAACGGCTTTAATCTGACATCAGATGTGATGGGACAGTGAATATAGATATAAATGTATATGCTGGTTCAGATGGTTACATTAAATAGTGCTTGCTGTGATTGTTTATTGCATTAAAATGTGCCTGACACTCTGGAAACCTGCCTCTGAGGCTTTGAGGACATGTGCGCACATGTGCGTCTGTCACTAAATTACAGCTGTGGAGGGTGCGCTCCGCTTTGCGCCGAGGATAGACCAGGTTGGAGCTGGCGAGCTTTCAGCGCATTTTCTGAACTGTTTTCGGCACGAAATTGTCACTGCACCAACATGAATCTGCTGACACCTCCCCCTGGTGCGCCGTCAACTGCCCCTGGCGCGCAGTCACACCCATCTCTGCGCAGACGGTCTACCAAATTGTCAAATTGGCAGCGGACGGCGGTGCGCCACACGAAATTAACACTGCGCAGGGTGCACCAGGCTTGCGCCCCCTGTGCTGCGCCACGAAATTAGAGCCCGCAGACTCATTATTATTAATCATTGTGATCGCAATCCCACAATTTTGCCAGATCATGCAGCTGCAGATGTTGGCAGCTGCTGAATGTAACTAATAAAGTAACTTGTAATCCAACTTAGTTACTTTTAAAACTAAGTAATCTGTAAAATAACTGAGTTACTTTTGAAAGGAGTAATCAGCAATCAGTGATCAGATTACTTTTTTCAAGGTAACTGTAGCAACACCGATTAGGAAATATAAGGGTACATAATATGAGGATATATGAGGAAATTGGAGGATATTTAAGGATATATAAGGGATACCAACGCTGGTAGAGAAAGTGAAGGATCTCATAATTTTCGTCACTGTGGGGAACCTTTTGTGTTTTTATACAGTCACAGAAATAAGAGGTTAGCTTTTCAAAGAATGTATCTGTCTGTAATTAAAACAGAGGAAACATCAGCTAGAGTCAGCCAACACCACATCACTACAAGAAACCTGCCAGGAAGAAGTGACAGCTGTTTCCACAGGGCCTTCAACACTAACCCACCGGCACATCTGTGACAATCTCCAATATCTGCTCAGTGTGTGTTTGTGTGTGTGTGTGTGTGTGTGTGTGTGTGTGTGTGTGTGTGTGTGTGTGTGTGTGTGTGTGTGTGTGTGTCCATGTTGAGTTCCTTCCAGGAGAAAACACAATTTTTATTTGAAAGGTTTGGTTCCTTTTGATTTTGAGCATGTTGTCCTACCCCTCCTGTGTTGATTCCAGCTTTCATCCTCACTCTTCCTCTTCTGACTCTTTTGATGCGGTTAAAGACAGGTAAGCTCACCGCCTGCATTATCATGCTTAAACCTGATTGGTGTTTCTAACGCAAAGCAGTCATGTGTGGAAGCATCTGCTGGAAGTAGGTGGTAATAGCTGATCTGATGTAGATAGTGATGTCTGGTCTGATGTAGATGGTGATGACTGATCTGATGTAGATGGTGATGTCTGATCTGATGTAGATGGTGATGTCTGGTCTGATGTAGATGGTGATGTCTGATCTGATGTAGATGGTGATGTCTGGTCTGATGTAGATGGTGATGTCTGATCTGATGTAGATGGTGATGTCTGGTCTGATGTAGATGGTGATGTCTGGTCTGATGTAGATGGTGATGTCTGGTCTGATGTAGATGGTGATGGCTGATCTGATGTAGATGGTGATGGCTGATCTGGCTGATTTAACAGGCTCTTATTTTGAAAGGGCTTTATTGTTTCCACAGACTAGCTGCCATCACTCAGTTCATTTTCTATTGTTAACTTAAAGAGGGGGTGTATTTGTGTGTGTTCATGTGTGTGTGTGGAGCTGCAGCATGGTCTCTTCTGCAAGCCAGGCTCACAGGTTCTCTCTCCCCTCCACCACCAACAGAAAGTAGACCGACAAAAAAAAGACTGAGACGGACCACAGCAGTGTTTATGTTTGGTTACCATGGAGACAGGAAAATGTGGGCTGCTCCAAAAAGGAGAAAAATCCTGAAGGCAAGCTGGTGGTTAAAACCAAGAGACAGAAATACACTGACTGAGATGTAAGAGGGGAGGAGGAGAGGAAGGAGAGGAGAAGAAAGAACAGAGGAGAGAAGGTGAAAGAACAAAGGAGAGGAGGGGATGGGAGGGAGAATACAGAGAAAAGGAGGATTGGAGGAAAAAGAAAGAACAGGAGTAGAGAAGGAGGAAGAAGAAGAAAGAGGAAATGAAGAAAGAGGAAACAAGGCAACAGGAAGAAAGAAGAGGAACATGACTGAATGTCTGCATAGAGAAAAAACTACTGCAGGAGGTGTGACAGCAGAGAGGAAAGAAGGGGACAGGGAGCAGGAGAAAGGTGGATGAATTCTTGTTAAGAGTCAGGGGAGCAGAAGAAAGATGAAAGGGGTACAGGGTGTTCCTTAAAGTGTTTTTGGCTTCAGAGTGAAACAGTCTGTGGACATTAAAGCAGAGTGAAACAGTCTGTGGACATTAAAGCAGAGTGAAACAGTCTGTGGACATTAAAGCAGAGTGAAACAGTCTGTGGACATTAAAGCAGAGTGAAACAGTCTGTGGACGTTAAAGCAGAGTGAAACAGTCTGTGGACATTAAAGCAGAGTGAAACAGTCTGTGGACATTAAAGCAGAGTGAAACAGTCTGTGGACATTAAAGCAGAGTGAAACAGTCTGTGGACATTAAAGCAGAGTGAAACAGTCTGTGGACATTAAAGCAGAGTGAAACAGTCTGTGGACGTTAAAGCAGAGTGAAACAGTCTGTGGACATTAAAGCAGAGTGAAACAGTCTGTGGACATTAAAGCAGAGTGAAACAGTCTGTGGACATTAAAGCAGAGTGAAACAGTCTGTGGACATTAAAGCAGAGTGAAACAGTCTGTGGACATTAAAGCAGAGTGAAACAGTCTGTGGACATTAAAGCAGAGTGAAACAGTCTGTGGACATTAAAGCAGAGTGAAACAGTCTGTGGACATTAAGCAGAGTGAAACAGTCTGTGGACATTTAGCAGAGTGTTTCACAGTCTGTGGACGATAAAGCAGAGTAAAACAGTCTGTGGACGATAAAGCAGAGTGAAACAGTCTGTGGACATTAAAGCAGAGTGAAACAGTCTGTGGACATTAAAGCAGAGTGAAACAGTCTGTGGACATTAAAGCAGAGTGAAACAGTCTGTGGACATTAAAGCAGAGTGAAACAGTCTGTGGACATTAAAGCAGAGTGAAACAGCCTGTGGACATTAAAGCAGAGTGAAACAGTCTGTGGACATTAAATCAGAGTGAAACAGCCTGTGGACATTAAAGCAGAGTGAAACAGTATGTGGACATTAAAGCAGAGTGAAACAGTCTGTGGACATTTAAAGCAGAGTGTTTCACAGTCTGTGGACATTTGAAGCAGAGTTAAACAGTCTGTGGACATTAAAGCAGAGTGAAACAGTCTGTGGATGTTAAAGCAGAGTGAATAGTCTGTGGACATTAAAGTAGAGTGAAACAGTCTGTGGACATTAAAGCAGAGTGAAACAGTCTGTGGACATTAAAGCAGAGTGAAACAGTCTGTGGACGTTAAAGCAGAGTGAAACAGCCTGTGGACATTAAAGCAGAGTGAAACAGTATGTGGACATTAAAGCAGAGTGAAACACTCTGTGGACATTAAAGCAGAGTGAAACAGTCTGTGGACATTAAAGCAGAGTGAAACAGTCTGTGGACGTTAAAGCAGAGTGAAACAGTCTGTGGACGTTAAAGCAGAGTGAAACAATGTGTGGATGTTAAAGCAGAGTGAAACAGTCTGTGGACATAAAAGCAGAGTTAAACAGTCTGTGGACATTAAAGCAGAGTGTTTCACAGTCTGTGGACATTAAAGCAGAGTGAAACAGTCTGTGGACATTAAAGCAGAGTGAAACAGTCTGTGGACATTAAAGCAGAGTGAAACAGTCTGTGGACATTAAAGCAGAGTGAAACAGTCTGTGGACATTAAAGCAGAGTGAAACAGTCTGTGGACATTGAAGCAGAGTGAAACAGTCTGTGGACATTAAAGCAGAGTGTTTCACAGTCTGTGGACGTTAAAGCAGAGTGAAACAGTCTGTGGACATTAAAGCAGAGTGTTTCACAGTCTGTGGACATTAAAGCAGAGTGAAACAGTCTGTGGACGTTAAAGCAGAGTGAAACAGTCTGTGGACATTAAAGCAGAGTGTTTCACAGTCTGTGGACATTAAAGCAGAGTGTTTCACAGTCTGTGGACATTTAAGCAGAGTGAAACAGTCTGTGGACGTTAAAGCAGAGTGAAACAGTCTGTGGACATTAAAGCAGAGTGAAACACTCTGTGGACATTAAAGCAGAGTAAAACAGTCTGTGGCATTAAGGCAGAGTGAAACAGTCTGTGGACATTAAAGCAGAGTGAAACAGTCTGTGGACGTTAAAGCAGAGTGAAACAGTCTGTGGACATTAAAGCAGAGTGAAACAGTCTGTGGACATTAAAGCAGAGTGAAACAGTCTGTGGACATTAAAGCAGAGTGTTTCACAGTCTGTGGACATTAAAGCAGAGTGAAACAGTCTGTGGACATTAAAGCAGAGTGAAACAGTCTGTGGACGTTAAAGCAGAGTGAAACAGTCTGTGGACATTAAAGCAGAGTGAAACAGTCTGTGGACGTTAAAGCAGAGTGAAACAGTCTGTGGACATTAAAGCAGAGTGAAACAGTCTGTGGACATTAAAGCAGAGTGTTTCACAGTCTGTGGACATTAAAGCAGAGTGAAACAGTCTGTGGACATTAAAGCAGAGTGTTTCACAGTCTGTGGACATTAAAGTAGAGTGAAACAGTCTGTGGACATTAAAGCAGAGTGTTTCACAGTCTGTGGACATTAAAGCAGAGTGAAACAGTCTGTGGACATTAAAGCAGAGTGAAACAGTCTGTGGACATTAAAGCAGAGTGAAACAGTCTGTGGACATTAAAGCAGAGTGAAACAGTCTGTGGACATTAAAGCGGAGTGAAACAGTCTGTGGACATTAAAGCAGAGTGAAACAGTCTGTGGACGTTAAAGCAGAGTGAAACAGTCTGTGGACATTAAAGCAGAGTGAAACAGTCTGTGGACATTAAAGCAGAGTGAAACAGTCTGTGGACATTAAAGCAGAGTGAAACAGTCTGTGGACATTAAAGCAGAGTGAAACAGTCTGTGGACATTAAAGTAGAGTGAAACAGTCTGTGGACATTGAAGCAGAGTGAAACAGTCTGTGGACATTAAAGCAGAGTTAAACAGTCTGTGGACATTAAAGCAGAGTGAAACAGTCTGTGGACATTAAAGCAGAGTGAAACAGTCTGTGGACATTAAAGCAGAGTGTTTCACAGTCTGTGGACGTTAAAGCAGAGTGAAACAGTCTGTGGACATAAAAGCAGAGTGAAACAGTCTATGGACATTAAAGCAGAGTGAAACAGTCTGTGGACATTTAAGCAGAGTGTTTCACAGTCTGTGGACATTAAAGCAGAGTGTTTCACAGTCTGTGGACATTAAAGCAGAGTGTTTCACAGTCTGTGGACATTAAAGCAGAGTGAAACAGTCTGTGGACATTAAAGCAGAGTGTTTCACAGTCTGTGGACATTAAAGCAGAGTGTTTCACAGTCTGTGGACATTAAAGCAGAGTGAAACAGTCTGTGGACATTAAAGCAGAGTGAAACAGTATGTGGACATTAAAGCAGAGTGAAACAGTCTGTGGACATTAAAGCAGAGTGAAACAGTCTGTGGACATTAAAGCAGAGTGAAACAGTCTGTGGACATTAAAGCAGAGTGAAACAGTCTGTGGACATTAAAGCAGAGTGTTTCACAGTCTGTGGACATTAAACGAGTGAAACAGTCTGTGGACATTAAAGCAGAGTGAAACAGTCTGTGGACGTTAAAGCAGAGTGAAACAGTCTGTGGACATTAAAGCAGAGTGAAACAGTCTGTGGACATTAAAGCAGAGTGAAACAGTCTGTGGACATTAAAGCAGAGTGAAACAGTCTGTGGACATTAAAGCAGAGTGAAACAGTCTGTGGACGTTAAAGCAGAGTGAAACAGTCTGTGGACATTAAAGCAGAGTGAAACAGTCTGTGGACATTAAAGCAGAGTGAAACAGTCTGTGGACGTTAAAGCAGAGTGTTTCACAGTCTGTGGACATTAAAGCAGAGTGAAACAGTCTGTGGACATTAAAGCATAGTGTTTCACAGTCTGTGGACATTAAAGTAGAGTGAAACAGTCTGTGGACATTAAAGCAGAGTGTTTCACAGTCTGTGGACATTAAAGCAGAGTGAAACAGTCTGTGGACATTAAGGCAGAGTGTTTCACAGTCTGTGGACATTAAAGCAGAGTGTTTCACAGTCTGTGGACATTAAACGAGTGAAACAGTCTGTGGACATTAAAGCAGAGTAAAACAGTCTGTGGACATTAAAGCAGAGTGAAACAGTCTGTGGACGTTAAAGCAGAGTGAAACAGTCTGTGGACATTAAAGCAGAGTGTTTCACAGTCTGTGGACATTAAAGCAGAGTGAAACAGTCTGTGGATGTTAAAGCAGAGTGAAACAGTCTGTGGACATTAAAGCAGAGTGAAACAGTCTGTGGATGTTAAAGCAGAGTGAAACAGTCTGTGGACATTAAAGCAGAGTGAAACAGTCTGTGGACATTAAAGCAGAGTGAAACAGTCTGTGGACATTAAAGCAGAGTGAAACAGTCTGTGGACATTAAAGCAGAGTGAAACAGTCTGTGGACATTAAAGCAGAGTGAAACAGTCTGTGGACATTAAAGCAGAGTGAAACAGTCTGTGGACATTAAAGCAGAGTGAAACAGTCTGTGGACATTAAAGCAGAGTGTTTCACAGTCTGTGGACATTAAAGCAGAGTGTTTCACAGTCTGTGGACATTAAAGCAGAGTGAAACAGTCTGTGGACATTAAAGCAGAGTGAAACAGTCTGTGGACATTAAAGCAGAGTGAAACAGTCTGTGGACATTAAAGCAGAGTGAAACAGTCTGTGGACATTAAAGCAGAGTGTTTCACAGTCTGTGGACATTTAACGAGTGAAACAGTCTGTGGACATTAAAGCAGAGTGAAACAGTCTGTGGACGTTAAAGCAGAGTGAAACAGTCTGTGGACGTTAAAGCAGAGTGAAACAGTCTGTGGACATTAAAGCAGATGCTTCACAGTCTGTGGACATTAAAGCAGAGTGTTTCACAGTCTGTGGACATTAAAGCAGAGTGAAACAGTCTGTGGACATTAAAGCAGAGTGTTTCACAGTCTGTGGACATTAAAGCAGAGTGAAACAGTCTGTGGACATTAAAGCAGAGTGTTTCACAGTCTGTGGACATTAAAGCAGAGTGAAACAGTCTGTGGAAATTAAAGCAGAGTGAAACAGTCTGTGGACATTGAAGCAGAGTGAAACAGTCTGTGGACGTTAAAGCAGAGTGAAACAGTCTGTGGACATTAAAGCAGAGTGAAACAGTCTGTGGACGTTAAAGCAGAGTGAAACAGTCTGTGGACATTAAAGCAGAGTGAAACAGTCTGTGGACATTAAAGCAGAGTGAAACAGTCTGTGGACATTAAAGCAGAGTGAAACAGTCTGTGGACATTAAAGCAGAGTGAAACAGTCTGTGGACATTAAAGCAGACTCAAACAGTCTGTGGACGTTAAAGCAGAGTGAAACAGTCTGTGGACGTTAAAGCAGAGTGAAACAGTCTGTGGACATTACAGCAGAGTGTTTTACAGTCTGTGGACATTAAAGCAGAGTGAAACAGTCTGTGGACATTAAAGCAGAGTGTTTCACAGTCTGTGGACATTAAAGCAGAGTGAAACAGTCTGTGGACATTAAAGCAGAGTGAAACAGTCTGTGGACATTAAAGCAGAGTGAAACAGTCTGTGGACATTAAAGCAGAGTGAAACAGTCTGTGGACATTAAAGCAGAGTGAAACAGTCTGTGGACATTAAAGCAGAGTGTTTCACAGTCTGTGGACATTAAAGCAGAGTGAAACAGTCTGTGGACCTTAAAGCAGAGTGAAACAGTCTGTGGATGTTAAAGCAGAGTGTTTCACAGTCCGTGGACATTAAACGAGTGAAACAGTCTGTGGACATTATAGCAGAGTGAAACAGTCTGTGGACGTTAAAGCAGAGTTAAACAGTCTGTGGACATTAAAGCAGAGTGAAACAGTCTGTGGACATTAAAGCAGAGTGAAACAGTCTGTGGACGTTAAAGCAGAGTTAAACAGTCTGTGGACATTAAAGCAGAGTGAAACAGTCTGTGGACGATAAAGCAGAGTGAAACAGTCTGTGGACGATAAAGCAGAGTGAAACAGTCTGTGGACATTAAAGCAGAGTGAAACAGTCTGTGGACGTTAAAGCAGAGTTAAACAGTCTGTGGACATTAAAGCAGAGTGAAACAGTCTGTGGACATTAAAGCAGAGTGTTTCACAGTCTGTGGACATTAAAGCAGAGTGAAACAGTCTGTGGACATTAAAGCAGAGTGAAACAGTCTGTGGACGTCAAAGCAGAGTGAAACAGTCTGTGGACATTAAAGCAGAGTGTTTCACAGTCTGTGGACATTAAAGCAGAGTGTTTCACAGTCTGTGGACGTTAAAGCAGAGTGAAGCAGTCTGTGTTACTTTGTAGTGAAAAAAAAAAAGTGAACTATCTTTTAGTCACTGTCACTCTTCTCTTTGCCTCTCTGGCTACAGTCAAACACTTTAGCCAACAGCGGTCTGATTCTCTGATCCACTTACAGTCAGACTCAGGAGAGACAGGTAGACAGGTATTTGAATAAAGAGGGTCTTTCTCTTCCAGTGAATTAGACAACTTCATTTCTCCCTGAGTGACCTGAACACCATGTGACTGATGAGCTACCTGTCAAACCTCAGGGGTGCTCACTGTTCTCACTGTGACTGTACACTGATCGGACATTCGTCTGAGAGCAGCATCAGGGCCCTGCACCTGGATCCATCTGGGTCCATCTGGATCTATGCCCTCCATCAACAGCTCATGACCAAATAAGGATCACACAGAAAGCTCCATCCTTTCCAAACACACACACACACACACACACACACACACACACACACACACACACACACACACACACACACACACACACACACACACACACACGCACAAACACACACAGATGATTTAAGACGCTTTTAAACTCTATAAACACTGTAGAAGTTGTAAATGGACTCTGTGAGTAAAACAAACCCTGGGTGGGTCAGTGTGCCTTACTTTCTGCGCGTGTGTGTGTTTGGTGTGTGTGTGTGTGTGTGTGTGTGTGTGTGTGTGTGTGTGTGTGTGTGTGTGTGTGTGTGTGTGTGTGTGAACTCTCCTGAGCCTCAGCTGAACTTTCATGTGACTCTAAATAATGTCAGAGAGGATCAGAAGCAGGAAATTAATAAGTAAGAGCTTCCTCTTATTTCTGAGCATGCTCAGTGCATCTAGCCTCTGACTTAGGTGAGACTGTCAGTCTGATAGCAGGTCTGTAATATCAGGTGGACAGCAGTGCAGTGTTTCTTGCTAAGCTAGTCTAAATGTGGTACAATACAAATGTAGTCCAGTCCAAATGTAGTCCAGTTTGAACATAGTCCAGTCTGAGTGCTGTTATTAACAGCTGTGAGTGACTGTAACCGGCTCAAAATGCTGGGTCTGTATATCCAGAAGGATAATCCTCAGGTCTGTGATCTCAGAGAACCTCCAGAGAACCTCCAGTCTGAAACTTCAGGTTATCCTCCTTATCTGTGAAATAACTTTGCAAACATATCATTAAACTCAAAGTATCCTCAGTGTCTTTAAACTCTAAATATTCAGGGGTACCTTTACTTGAATGATCATTGGAGCTATAAACTCAAACAATGAGCTGGTCTTTATGTAGAAAAAATAATCTGGTCTGGTTTTATTTCAGACTAGCCCAGTGACCCAGATTCAGTATAGTCCTCAGATCTGTGAACACAGATGTAATCAGAGACTACCTTCAGGCCTATCTTCAGGTGTTTTTTCTGTTCTTGTCTACCTCAAGGTCTTTTTCAGATCTACCTTCAGGTTTTCCTCTAGGTCATTCTTCAGGTGTTTCTTCAAGTCTACCTTTGGGTCTGCCTTCAGGTCTGTCTTTAGGTCTACCTTTAGGCCTGATGGTGATTTGTCTTGAGGAAGGAGATGGATTATTTTACTCAAGGTATCCACCAGGTGTCCGTTTTATAACTGGGACATGATGCGTATCCGTGTCAGCTGTTTAAACTTAAATATCACACTCATTGTGAAAGATTCAGTTTATGTCAGGCCCATAATCCACATCATCTGCAGGGGTCAATTTATGTGGGTGAGTAAGAGGTTTCTGTGGGTGAGTAAAGAGTTTCTGTGGGTGAGTAATGGGTTAAGTCTCCGTTAGGTAGATCTGAGGTCAGTCTTCTAATGAGCATTTCTTCTCTCTTTCACTCAATCCCAGAATGATGTCATAAAAACAGTTAGAGTCACCAGAGTCCTGATTGGTTCAGAGACTCACTCTAAATGTGAACATGTGATGTCAAACATGTTGAACAGTTTAGTCTGAAGCATGCGAAAATATTTAATTGTAACCAGAAACACTGGCTGGCTCATTAGAAGGTTATCAACTCTGGAGTTTCACCAGCTCCAATCAGTTTAGAGTCAGCACCACAGAGCCCATACACTCTGTTATTATTATTATTATTATTATTATTATTATTATTATTATTATTATTATTATTATTATTATTATTATTATTATTATTATTATCATTACTATTATTATTATTGTTGTTGTTGTTGTAATTTCATTGAACATACAGAACCAGCAGGACCAGATCCGTTTTAATCCTGATTGTCTTTAGTTCTCTTCGTGGAACAGAAACCTGGCAGATCCTCGTTTTGCTTCACCTTCATGACTAAAATCTCTGTCTTCAGGTCATCTGATCTCCGTGGATTCAGAACTCCATCAGGACCATGACCCTGCAGTTCTGGTGAGTCCAGTTCTGGACTATCGGGAATGGAGTTGTGTGCGTCTGGTGTACCAAATCACAGGACGAGGATCTCTGCAGATCCACCTAAGACCAGACTCTGACAACTTTGACTACCTGCTGTGGTCCTCCAGCAGAGCCTCTGACAGCTGGCTCATCTCCAGCCTCGACATGCCCAACGGCACCAAGCCAGTCCAGGTACTATCTACAGACACAGAGCAGTGGACACACAGAGATACAAACACACAGAGATACAGACAGACACACATAGCTACACAGCAACAGAGCTACACCCAAACAGAGTCCCAACACACAGGTCTACAGAGCTAAAGGGACATACAAGAACATAAACACAATTGAAGAGAGCTATATATACACAGAGCTACAAACACACAATAGTAAACACACACCTAGCAACAGATATCAGAGCTTCAGATACAGAGCAAAAGACACACAGAGAAACCAACACACAATGGTAAAGACACAACAAGCTACTGACAAAGAGCAAGAAGCCACAAAGCCATACAGCCATACTGTTATACTGTCATACTATCAACCTGTCATACTATCATTCAGTCATACAGTCATACAGCCATACTGATATACTGTCATACAGCCATACTGTTATACTGTCATACTATCAACCTGTCATACTATCATACAGTCATTCTGTCATACAGCCATACTGATATACTGTCATACTATCATACTGTCATACAATCGTACAGTCATACTGTCATACAGCCATACTGTCATACAGCCATACAGTAATACTGTCATACAGCCATACTGTCATACTGTCATACAGCCATACAGCCATACTATCATACTGTCATACTATCATACAGCCATTTTGTAATACTCTAATACTGTTATACTGTCATACTATCATACAGTAATACTGTCATACAGCCATACTGTCATACTGTCATACAGCCATACAGCCATACAGCCATACTATCATACTGTCATACTATCATACAGCCATTCTGTAATACTGTAATACTGTTATACTGTCATACTATCATACAGTCATACTATCATACAGTCATACTGTCATACAGCCATATTGTAATACTGTCATACTGTTATACTGTCACACTATCATACTGTTATACTGTCACACTATCATACTGTCATACTATCATACAGCCATACTGTCATACAGCCATACAGTAATACTGTCATACAGCCATTCTGTCATACTGTCATACAGCCATACAGCCATACTGTCATACTGTCATACAGCCATACAGCCATACTATCATACTGTCATACTATCATACAGCCATTCTGTAATACTGTAATACTGTTATACTGTCATACTATCATACAGTCATACTATCATACAGTCATACTGTCATACAGCCATACTGAACTACTGTCATACAGCCAAGCTATACGGTCATACAGCCATACTGTCATACTGTCATATTGTCATACAGCCAGACAGCCACACTGTCATACTGTCATACAGTCTTACTGTCATACAGCCATACTGTCTTACTGTCATATTGTCATACAGCCATACAGTCTTACTGTCATACAGCCATACTGTAATACTGTCATACTATCATACTGTCATACAATCTTACAGTCATACTGTCATACAGCCATATTGCAATACTGTCATACTGTTATACTGTCACACTATCATACTGTCATACTATCATACAGTCATACTGTCATACAGCCATACTGTCATACAGCCATACAGTAATACTGTCATACAGCCATACTGTCATACAGCCATACAGTAATACTGTCATACAGCCATACTGTCAAACTGTCATACAGCCATACAGCCATACAGTCATACTGTCATACTGTCATACTATCATACAGCCATTCTGTAATACTGTAATACTGTTATACTGTTATACTGTCATACTATCATACAGTCATACTGTCATACAGCCATACTGTACTACTGTCATACAGCCAAGCTATATGGTCATACAGCATTACTGTCATACTGTCATATTGTCATACAGCCAGACAGCCACACTGTCATACTGCCACACTGTCATACTGTCATACAGCCATACTGTCTTACTGTCATATCGTCATACAGCCATACAGTCATACAGTCATACTGTCATACTGTCATACAGCCATACTGTCTTACTGTCATATCGTCATACAGCCATACAGTCATACAGTCATACTGTCATACTGTCATACAGCCATACTGTACTACTGTCATACAGCCATACAGCTATACAGTCATACAGTCATACTGTCATACTGTCATATTGTCATACAGCCATACAGCCATACTGTCATACTGTCATACTGTCATAATGTCATACTGTCATACAGCCATACAGTCATACTGTCATAGTGTCATACAGTCATACAGTCATTCAGCCATACTGTCATACAGTCATGCACTCTTACAGACATGCAGCCATACAGTAAGAAATGACCTGGTCCACCATCACCAACTGGTTCCACTCCGGCAGTCTTAGAACGAGACCAGCCTGCAGAGGATTATGACTGAGGGCCTTCAGCTTTTTTAGACTGTCTGTCAGGACTCTGTCAGTTTTCCTGAGGGGCTTCACTCTGGAATGACCCCTTTGCAAAAACTCTCCCACTACCTTACTCTTGTATCTCCTTGCAGAGTCCCCCCTAACTCTCTCTGTCTTTGCTTTTTTTCTCTCGCAGATCTTGCTAACAGGAAGACCAGAACAAGGATCAGGAAACAGCGTAGCCATTTTTGAAATCCATATTGTACCTGGATACTGCTTAGGTCAGAGTGACATGGCACACACAGACAGCATTTAGCTTAATATAACTTGATTTATAACAGAAGAATCACCCAATCATAACCTAAAAAATCTGAATATAACTTACAAATAAACTGGTAACGACCTTAAAAATACCATAGCCCTAAAATAACCTGAAAAACTGATTGTTGCTTTGAAATAATCTGATCATGTCCTGAAAATATCCTGATTATAACATGATATCATATGAACTAATGAAAACACTCCTTCCATGTGTGTGTTTAGATGGCCTGATTGCTTTAACCTTTTAAATGTGAGTTGTCTTTTTGTTCCTGTGTGTGCAGAGTGTAACTTTGAGGAGCATCACCTGTGTGGTTACAGCAACAGCTGGAACCCAAATGTTAACTGGTACGTAGGAGGAAGTCTGACCAGAGACAGGGAGGACAACACCACCACCAACAGAGGTACACACACACACACACACACACACACACACACACACACACACACACACACACACACACACACACACACACACACACACTCACACCAATGGAGAGAGGGAGCCAGAGACACACACGCACTTACATACCCCATGTGAGCATGTTTTGTGTTGAATATTAGTCCCTCCTCAACATGACTGGGTGAGTAGTTATGTGTTCCATAAATTCAGAACTGTTGTTTATCTTTAAATTAAGCAAATTTGCATGTTATCAGGCAGCATCTTACACTTTCTACCAGGTGTTGGTATTTCAGAGATCATCTCAGGCATCATCTCAGAAATCCTCACTGAGTACCTCCTTTGTGGGAGCAGGGTTTGAGTTCTTAGTGGTTCAGCTTCTTAGTCCCCTTATCAATTCTGGTTCTAATAGATTTTTAGAGTGTAAAGAACAATGATCATGCCTTAACTAGGTTGAGTGACAGTACTTTAGATGTGTAACTGCTTTGGTACTTGGTTGTTATTGCGCACTGAGTGTAGATTATTATACAGAACATATCATTTCATGGGTTGTAGAGTCAGGCTCAAGGTTATAATAGTTAACTAAAATGAAACTAAAAAGGAAAACTAAGATTTAAAATACATTGCATTTAACTTAAACTAATAAAAACTAGAAAAGAAAACAAAAATGATAAGTAAACTAAAACTGTATCTTGTGTTCACAAAGCTAACTGAAACTAACTGAAATGATAGACAAAATGTCCTTAGTTATAGTTTTTGACAACATTAATAGCCTTTAGGATTTAAATTAATCCGACACATTTGCCCAACCAATTTTACGACAGTTTTTGGCAGTTGTCAGCGCCGTACAGCACCATCACAGCGACGTACTCGGACGTGCTTGTTCACTGCACTGACTGGCTGTGTGCTGTGCTGTGACAAAACGTAGAGGAGCAATGAATTAGAGCATCTGTCATAGTTTTTCATGTGAGTCTGACTTTATTGTTACAGAGTCCAAGTTTCTAATTATTAAAGCTCATATTATATTGTTTTATATAATTTATGTTTTTATTATTTTTATTTAATTCATTTTAACATTATTTTATATAATTTATGTTTATATTTTTATATTAAGTTGAAATTATTTTCTTGTGTTTAAGGCAGCAGCCAACAGTTCAGTATCAGCATTGACTGAGCAGTGAGCACTATGTTGGACTTGAAAATAAACAGTATTACAAAATATTTACTCTGACCTTTTCAATCCTTAAATAACCAATAACCTGGTTAATACGGTATGAAAAAACTAAAACTAAACTACAACTAAACTAAAACTAAGCCTTGTTGCAAAAATTAAAACCAAATAAAACTAGAATGCCTGCTCTAAAACTAATTAAAACTAAACTGTAATGGAAAAAAATGTCAAAACTAACTAAAACTAAACTACAATGGACAAAAAAAATGTCAAAACTAACTTAAACTAAACTATAATGACAAATCCAAAACTATTTTAACCTTGGTCAGGCTGTAATATAACTAAAGTCAGGGGGTGTGAATACTTTCTACTGCTCTGTAACTAAACTATCTGTCTTGGCCAGCAGGAAACTCTTGAAAAGAGTTTTTTAGTATTGTTGAGTTAAACGCTGCTTAAATAATGCTTCAGAACATAGAAGACAGTCAAAAACTCTTCAGTCATTTAATGTGAGCGTTGCCCCTGAGTTTCATACCTTGAATACATCCCGTGTAGCATGGATTGTAGACTTAGAGGACCAGCTCTGCAGTTTTAGGACATGTGTTCCAGATCAACGAGTCATAGTTCTGTTCAGTAATGGTATTGTGATACATGAGTCCATTGTGTAGAACCAATGACCTTTTCATTATTAGTTTACTGCTCTATGACCTGAGTTAGCAGTAATCCACTTCCATCATGTGACCCGTTGTGGCCTCATTAGAGCTGTCTCTCCAGGTAAATTTCACTTCGACCGTTCTTAGCAGTATTTCCTTAAAGGATGTTATGACTCTGAACTTTAAATAGAGGGCTCAGTTAAACTTCTGGTATCATTGACCAACTACACTTTAACTGGTGCCACAGCAGATTAAAATTCTGGATGCAATTTATTCCATTCATCATGTGTCATCTCTAGTATTCAAATTAATTATTTCCTATCGATCCGGAGGAGAGATCTGTGAGCAGGGTTAGGATTCAGGATGAATTCAGGTCAATATCAAATCAGTGAACTTTACACCTCTCTACTGAGAGCTCAATCTCCACCTTCTTCAAGTCCTCCACGTTCCACATGCAAACAGCTCTGTGGGTGCTGAGGCTGAAACTCAGGTCACAGGATTGATAGTTGTGGAGCTTCAGTGTGTAATTAGAGAGGTGATAATCTTAGAGTTTAGGATCCACTGTAAGACAAGACTGGACTTAAAGAGACAGACACGCTGTGACTGTGACCCTCTGTGACTGTATATACTACTTTAAAAATATATAAAACTGTGATTGTATATACCACAAACACTGTTTATTAGACTGTGACTGTGTGTTACAATGTAACTATATATAACACTGTGACTATTAATACCAGTGTAACTGTTTACAACTGTGACTGTATATAACTTTGTCAATAAATAACACTTCAACCATGTATAACACTGAAGATGTGTATAACATTTGCAACAATCTTACTGTATATAACACAGGGACTGTATGTAACACTTTGATTGTTTAAAATACTATGACTGCATATAACACTGTGACTGAACATAACACTGTGTGTTTTTCAGACTGTGACTATAAATAACACTGTGACTGTTTATAACACTGTGACTATATATAACACTGTTGCTATTAATCAGGCTCTGACTGTATTCAACCCTGTGACTGTTTATTAGACTGTGACTTTTATAACACAGGGACTGTATATAACACTGTGACTATATATAACATTGTGACATTTCCTAACTCTGTGACTGTATATAAGTATGTGACTGTTCATATAACACTGTGACTGTTTATAACACTGTGACTATATATAACACTGTTGCTATTAATCAGACTCTTACTGTATACAACCCTGTGACTGTTTATCAGACTGTGACTTATATAACACCAGGACTGTATACAACGCTGTGACTATATAAAACATTGTGACATTTCATAACTCTGTGACTGTATATAAGTATGTGACTATTTATAAAACTGTGACTGCGTATAACAGTGTGGCTGTATATAACACTGTGACAGTGTATAACACTGGGTCAAATTAAAATGAATGGAGAGGTTCCATCACCATGGAAACCATGCAGCTGTTTTGAGTAACTATTGGAAACATTCAGGAAATAAGACACACACCTTTGTATGTCTGCTTTCACTTCTCTCATTTTCTGCTTTCAGCCTCAGCTTCTCAACATTCCAGCCTTTCCTGCAAAAATCCTACGGTGTCTTCAGTAATTATTGACATTGTTATAATAATGGTTGTAATTTCTTGCAGGTCACTTCATGTATGTGGACTCGGTCTATGCCAAACACTTCCAGGAAGTGGCAAAGCTGTCATCTCCCATGACGACAGTGCCAATGTCGGGCTGTCTGTCCTTCTTCTACCACAGAGACCAAGAAACAGGAAACATATTCTCTGTCTTCACCAGAGACCATCAGGGACACTACGAGGACATCTGGAAACCAGATGTCTACTTTACAGCCGGCTGGACTTATGTCAGTGTGGACATCAAGGCTCCAAAACCCCTCGAGGTCAGGGACTACAACAACTACATACAACTACATACAACTACACACAACTGTAAAAAAAAAATAATAGAGACAACTTTAACCCCATACAGCTACTGAGAGCTGAAGGCCCAGGGTTAGTGGGGACTACCTAAAACTACAACAAATTTCCCCCTTAGAATAGGCTCTGCCTTGGGGGTAGTACTTTTCAGAGGTCTGGGAGTTTTGGAGGACGTGGTCTGTGACTGGCTGGCTGTGATGGACTTGGTTTAGTAACTCTTGAACAATGGTCTTCTTTGAGCCTGATAGCGTGAATGTGTCTCTGTCAGCCCCCAGTGTTCCAGTTTAAAGAGTGACCCTGTAAACTGGAGACCTTCAGCTGGATGTGTCAGTGGAGACCCGGTTTATAACAGTTGTTGAAACACAGAAGAAGTCCTGTGGAAGTCGTCCTAGTTTAGTTTGATATGCGTTGATATATGTGTCGTAATCTCCTCATCAGATCAGGATGTAATGGTGATTTAATGCTGTTTACATCCCGCTTCGAGTCCTCAATCAACAGCTCCTTTTGAAGCTCAAACACGGCTTCATCTCTGCCGTTTTCATGCTTTAGACAGCTTTGTATCTGGAGCTCGTCAACAACCCTGATCAAAAGCAGCACAGGCTGAAGATCATCAGTGCTAACAGGCTAACTGCAGAGCTCAACATTACTTCTGTCTTTTTCTCTCCGTGTCAACGGGCTGAATTTGGCTTGGGGTCTACATGAACTATGCAGTTCTTGGGATGTTTTAGCAAGAAGTTGAAGTTCCTGTACCCTCTGGTGTAAGTCACTTCCTAGCACTGAAGCGGGCTGAAGGATCAAAGTGTGTGTGGTAGATGACAGAGCTGCTGTGTGTAAATAAACTGTGAGCTGCTCTCAGTCTGAGAGGCTTAAACACCACTTTCTCTAAACCACTCAGGGCTGCACCTACAGACTGACCCCTCCTGTCTGACACACACCGCTCTGTGGTCTGTGTGTGTGTGTGTACTGCAGAGGTTATTTTCTCTCTTTCACTCTGACTGTGGTGTGTGTATCCTGTAGAAGTGTCATTAGTCTCAGACGAAGGTTTATATACTGAGATGATTCATGAAGGCTGTTTCCTCTGAGCCTGCAGATCTCAGGAGAACAGGGTGTCTCCACGCTCACATCACAACAGGGCTTACTGAGCTTCAGCCACAGTTATGCAAGTGTGTGAGTGTGTGTGTGTGTGTGTGTGTGTGTGTGTGTAGAAACTCTTGTAAACTGTGTATCTGGGTCATTGCCTTAGTTCAGTCAGGATTTTTCCACAGAGACTCTGAGAGAATGAGTTTGTGATGTAACGTCTGAGTGTGTATGATCCATCATGACAGACCTTTAGCAGCCTGTGTGTATCAATAATTCTGTGTGTGTATGTGTGTGTGCTGTAACAGCTGGTTTTTGAGGCAGCCTTTAACAGTGCCAAAGGAGGATACGTGGCCATAGATGACATCACATTCTCACCTGAGTTCTGTCACACTGACACAGGTGAGATAGTCTGAAACACACACACACACACACACACACACACACACACACACACACACACACACACACACACACACACACACACACAATTTCACAACATCTGACAGACAGGAGCTTGGCCCAGAAATGACCTCGGAGACATGGTTAAACACACTTTGCTTTCTTTGACATCTATGAGCTGAGTATGACTGTGTGTGTGTGTGTGTGTGTGTGTGTGTGTGTGTGTGTGTGTGTGTGTGTGTGTGTGTGTGTGTGTGTGTGTGTGTGTGTGTGTGTGTGTGTTTTCAGAGCCGACCTTTGACCCCTCGATGGCTGACTGTGACTTTGACAGTGGGATGTGTCTGTACTATCAGGAGAGAGTGGACAGCTCCGGGTGGAGACGAGCGGCACTGAAGGCTAACCTGTACAGGACGGGTGACCACACCACGGGGACAGGTCCTACACACACACACACACACACACACACACACACACACACACGCATATACAATTTGAGTCTGAACCCCACCCCCCATCCTGTCACAGGTAGTTTCCTGCTGACCAACGCCCCCTTCACCTTGAGGACAGGGTATGTGGGCCGTCTCCACGGCCCCTTGTTGCCAGGCAACCACAGGTACTGTGTGAAGTTCTTCTACCTGCTGCAGGGCTTCAGGAGCGTGGACAACGCTCTGCTCCTCTACATCTACGACGAGAACAACGTGGCCCAGGAGAAGGTCTGGAGTCTGACTGAGTCCCCCAGAGGTGTGTGGACCCAGGTGGAGATCACTTACCTGAAGCCCATGGCCTCCAAGGTGAGCAGTGTGCCTGAGCCAACCCAGTGAGGAGTGTGGTCCTGATCACTGTTTACAGCCACTGTTTGTATGTGTGTGTGTGTGTATGTGTGTGTGTGTGTGTGTGTGTGTGTGTGTGTGTGTGTGTGTGTGTGTGTGTGTGTGTGTGTGTGTGTGTGTGTGTGTGTGTGTGTGTGTGTGTGTCAGCTGGTCTTTGTCAGCATCTGTAAGAACATGTGGGAGTGCGGTCTGGTAGCCATTGATGACATCACAGTCCGCCTGGGGAACTGTCAGGTGCACACAGGTAGGTGTTTTTCTGAAAGACACAGGAAGTGAACAGTAGAGGACTGTAAAGACCTGATCCTGAATGTGCTCTGCTCCCCCCAAACAGCCCCCCTCCCCACCCACTGTGACTTTGAGGGAGGAGTCTGTGGATTCATCCAGGAAAGGACTAAGGACAAAGCTGATTGGCTGAGAGTCCGAGGACACACCCCAACCTCCTACACTGGCCCCCGAGGGGACCACACCACAGGGCTGGGTGAGTGTGTGTGTGTGTGTGTGTGTATTGGTGACATCAGTGTGTGATGATGACCCTGTCATCCTTCTGAAGGTTACTTCATGTACATCGAGGCGTCTCTCATGCGCCCCGGTCATAAGGCCCGCCTCTCGACCTCTGACCTGCGGGGCTCCTCGTCCCCTCAGTGCCTGGTCTTCTTCTTCCACATGTACGGCTCAGGGACAGGCATACTGAGCGTGCTCCTAAGGGACGCAGGCACAGAGACCCTGCTGTGGAGGAGACGAGGAGAACAGAGCATCAGCTGGATCAGAGCCAAGGTGGACTACACCTGTGCAGACAGACACCAGGTACACACACACACACACACACACACACACAGCTGTCCCATGTTACAATTTCAGCTGTCTGTAGAAGAAAGTGGATGAAGTGTTCCATATGCAGTTCCTTATCTGTCCATTAGAGGCTGGCCTTGGAATAACAGAGGTACAATGGTTTGTCGAGACAATTGTAGAGGTTCACCCTAATCAAGCACAAGCTTTACTAAGAAACCTCACACACACACACACACACACACACACACACACACAGAAGAAGAAAAATAACTCTGGATCTTTGTCAAACAACAGAGAGACATAACCCTGTGACATTCAATAAAAAATGCAGACCAGACCATACCTAGGTCTTCGCAAAGGCCTTTGTACAATGAGTCCATGTTTTGTCCCAAACTGACGTATGTTAAAAATTAAATGATCCCATGTTATTTCAATCATGTTTTCACACTCACCCCAAAACTTTTATCCTCCATTACTATTTTTTCGGGGGCGGAGGGCAGAATGATTGATTTTCTGGGTTTTTTTTCATCCGTCCAGGCTACTTATAGTGTCTTCACCATCATTTCACTCAGCTGGCAGATTAAATGATCAATGACAGACATGCCGAGGGAGAGGGGTTGACACTTTTCCTGCCATGTTCATTGATGTGATATCGTATATTTGAATGTTGGATCAGGCATTAGGAGGGAACCTTTTGTGTTGTTAAACTCCAGGAATGTCCCTTTATCTCTGAGCAGCTCTTTAAATCCTTCTCTGCTCTCTGTAAAAAGGTGAGACCACTGCAACTGATTGTATCTGATTTTAATGCTGTTTTGAAGAAGACAGTCCAGCTGCAGACCTCCACTCTCAGCCGACTCTCTTGGGGGCTCCACTCCCCCATTGTCAGAAGGAAGTGACGTCAGGATATGAAGTAGAATTTTCAAAATAAAAGTTGCCTACATAGTTACGTTGGGTAGACACATCTAATTTTTATGTGTTTGACCACCTTGGTTAACGCGATTCCTTAATATATTACATTTAAAAAAAAGGAACCGTATAAACCCCATGTCTTTAATAACACAACTAATTTGGTGAGCACCACGTTTGGTGTAATGATCTAATTTTTTATTTCCTCATTTGTTTTAAACCCCAGCTATCTTAGCTTAGCAATTAAAAAACTGGGTATCGCTTTATATTAAGGTCCTGTAATAAGCATTAGTAAGAACTTTGTAAGTACTTATAAGATGCTTATTAACATCATTATTTGTTTATAAGACTATATTACTGCTTAATAAGTGTTTAATGAGGTCATTATAAGGGTTAGGCCCCACAGGTTAGGTTTAGGCATGGGGCCCTGAATGGTTAGGTTTAGGGGAAGGGCTGGGGTAGGGCTCATGAGAGACAAAAGCAGAAGACAAAAAACAAAGAGGGTTAGGGTAAGGGTTAGGTTCCATATACCTTATAGATTAAGTTGTCTTGTTGTAACTATTACAATAGCCTTATTAAACACTTATTAAGCAGTTATATAGTCTTATAAACAAATAATGTTAATAAGCATCCTATAAGAACTTACAAAGGTCGTATTAATGCTTATTACAGGACCTCAAAATAAAGTGTTACCAAAAACTGTACCCCAAGAAAACTCTGATTCAGGATTAACCACTTGACTGAGGAACTGAACTCACAAAGAAACATGCATTACTCACTCACAAGAGATTCCTATTAAATACATTCAACATGTTTTACATGTTATACATGTTATACATACTTCTTATAAACCAAAAGCAATATGGGGAAAAAATAGCTCTAGCTTGATGCTAACGTATATAGTGAATTGCATTCATATGCTAGCAGTTAGCATATATTGATACCTCAGTTTTGGTTTTAAACCAGAATTTCAACTTTCATCCCAGAAACAGTTGGTCTCTGTTACTCAAAACTCTACATGTTAAAATATTTACAGTCAGATGCTTTCCAACAAGAAATTAAAATAAAACGTACATGCAGGCTATGGGCTCAAATTATTGCTATTACCACTTCAAGACACTAGATATCTTACTTCAGTCAATAACGTATAACAAAACAATAAATCGACGCCAGCTGTGCAATTTTTTACTTATCATTAATTATGGACAGAAATATCCAGATCCATCGACCAATTTCAATTTTTTTTAATTTTAAATCTTTGTCAGCTCAATAAAATGCTGTTTGTTTTTTTTGTTTTGTTTTGTTTTCAATGTTTGTTTTTCAATGTTTTTTTTGTTGTTGTTTGTTTTACTTTACATCCTGATGCCACTTCCTTCTGACCACGGAGGTCTCAGAGTGGAGCCTTGGCTGAGAGTGGAGGTCTGCAGCTGGACTCCTATCCATGATGAAAATTAGCCTTATGGCTAACTCTGGCATGTTTGCTTGGATGATGTGCTGAAACATTTGTAAATGTGATCTGTCCCTTTAAATATATATTTTTTTTTAATTAAGTATTATGCTGCTCAGAGTTTGTTTCAGAGTATAAAGAAGGATTACTCATCTGATTGACTGGAGCTAAATGTTTCCAGAGTGTGTGCTCATCTTTGTAATGACGTAGGTTGTAAACGCTCTCTCCAGTATGGGGTTTGTTTCCTCCATCTGGCTTCTCAGTCACATCTTAAACCCTTCCTCCCAGCCTCATGGAGCCCAGCTGGATCATGTCTTTCAGGGTTTCAGTGGAAATGTGTCAGAATGACCTCTGTCCCGCTCAGTGTGTGTTTGTGTGTGTGTGTGTGTGTGTGTGTGTGTGTGTGTAAGTTCTAACTGTCCTGTGTGTTCTGTTCAGATCATATTTGAAGCTATCAGGGGGCCGTCGCTCCGCAGCGACATCGCTTTAGATGACATCAGTTTTCAGAGGGGGCCCTGTACAGGTAAGACCACCAGCTGTTATCACTGTGTGTCTGTTGGCAGCAGGCTCAAGCTTACTGTTTATAGAGAGGACAGCAGTGGAGTAACTGAAAGCTGATCCTCACGGCTGAATCAAAGGGTTTTTAACTTCTCTTGATGTCCCTGCAGATCTCACTGACGTTGCTCCGTTCTCAGGATCCTCCGAGGATTTTAACCAGATCGAGAAATGAACACTCTCATGATGAAGCCCGACAATTTACACCTCCGTAGAGCAACGTGATTCCTTCCTGCTGTTTTTTTCCTGACAGCAGAGTAAGACTGGAACTTATCAGTAACCCTGAATCCTGTATTAACAGTAACGTAGACACTCTCTGATGATCCACTATCAGGGACCATCAACAGGGCTGGACTGACTCAGACCCCTCAGAACACACTCTGACCATCAGATACATATCATGGACCAGCTGACTGCTGAGAGAAGCACCAGCGTCTCCATCTATCATCATCATCATCATCATCATCATCACTTTCATCTCCTGAACCCTGACAGACTCTGTTCATGATGAGTTTACACATTTTATTAAAGACCTTTAAAATACTTAATTTTCCTTTATTTCTCAACACACACATACACACTCACACACTGAGTACACGCTGAGTAAGCCAAGGCATGGTTGTTCAAAGTGGAGTCATTAGAGGCTTCATCATAGTTTCATAAAATCTGTCTCTGACAGCCCTGATAGCCCTATAAGCTCTGTTAGCTCTGTTAGAAAATAGCTCTGATTGCACTGATGTCACTGTAGCTCTGTTAACTCTTTTAGCTCTTTGAGCTTTGTTTTCTCTGAAGCTTTGAAGCTCTGAAGCTCTCTACAATACAAACTAACTCTGATAGCTCTGCTGGCTCTGTAACTCTGTTAGCTCTGACTCTCTTTAAGCTCTGATAGCTTTCTTAGCTCTGTTGGCTCCATTAACTTTTTTAGCTCTTTCAGCTCTGGTGTTTTTTTCAGAATTAACTCCTGCCATTCCTTCCAGTCCATCAGAGGGAGCTCTCAGACACATCTCTGTTCCTTAGGAAAAGTATTAGGGCCACCCGTGAGAAAAATAAAGAAAAAAGTCGAAATGCCAAGGAAAAAAGTCAAAATGTTGAGAAAAAAGTTGTCATGTTGAGAAAAAAGTCAACATGTCAAGAATTAAGTCAGAATATAATGTCAGAATAAAGTTGAAATAGGATGTCGAGAAAAAAGTCAAAATATGATGTCAAGAATAAAGTCTACATACAATGTCGAGAAAAAAAAAATTAACATTCAATGTCTAGAAAAAAGTCGATGTCTCCTTTGTTCCGTCCCAGTTCTCGATAAATCCAGTGAGGAGAACGACAGAGATGCATGCTGTAACATGGAGTGTAAAGTAAAAAGTTCCTGGAGTTTTGCAACTGCGTGAGGACTTTATCATTCGTTATCATATCATAAATCTTGTTGTTCAACCTAAAATAATCCAAGTAGTCAACACTAAAGCATCTGAAGCTACATCAACATCCTATTTCATTTTATTCTGGACATTCTATTCTGACTTTATTCTCGACAGCCTATTTTGACTTTATTCTTGCTATTATATTCCGACTTTATTCTCGACATTTCGACTTTATTCTTGACATTTCGACTTTTTTCTCGAAGGGCATGGTGAAAAAAGGAAATTCTGACCCCTCTAATTTTATTTGTCTCACAGGTGGCCCTAATACTCTTCTGTGCTGTTCCTGCTACATGACGATATTGATGTTTTATGAATGCATGCCTCCTCTCCGAGCGTATACTCTGGAGCTACGAGGTTAACACTGACTGTAAAGCTCTCTCTCAGCACTGACCTGCTGTTTGAACGTGTTGGTTGGTTCTTTTCTAACAGCCTGTGGATTCAGACACTGATGTTTCCTTAGTCATAAATCAACCTTAAACCTGTTATTAGGAACGGCTGACACACAGGGCTGAAGCTGAATGAACGGGTCTAAGTGAGGGACTTTAAGGTGATGTTGATCTGTTGGGAGCAGACATGTTGGGCTGCAGTGCTTTGTGTGATGTAATGATGACTTTAGTTGACTTGGACAGTCTTTCTGTACTTTCATGTGTTTAAATGTCTTCTCTTGTCTGTCAGACACCTGTCACTCTTGACCAGGACCAAGCGGCAACCTCTGGTCTAAGAATATGAGACAATGCGGAAGTGCTAAAATCTGCTGTTTCTGGAGTGTTCGCTTGAGGCTGGCTGGATGTCACATACACACCAAGCCAAAAAAGCCATTTTCAAAGCAGAAATTAACCTATTTACAGCCTGGTTCAAAAAACCATCTCCTGTCTGAGTCGCTAATTTTACTACCGGAACCCAATGTAGGGGGGTGAATTTTTTTCTAACTCAGCTGTTCAGAGGATATTAAGATCACGAGCTCCCCCAATGAGAGGCACAGCTTTGGGTCACGTGACCGACAGTTGCCCTATAGCTGTACCCTAAGCCCTTGCCACTACTAATATGGCCACTATAGCCGATGTGCTTCATTCATTCAAGTGTGAAATGCTACAACTTTTAAGTCTGTTACTGATCATTGACTGGGTAAGTTTGAAAAGAGAAGTTGCTGAAGGGTGCACCAAGAAGACTTCAGACTGAATACAGCAGCAAAAAACACTCTGACTAAAACTGATGCTCACTTCCATCTGAAGACTGAATTTAAGAGCTCTGCCGAAACACACACACACACACACACACACACACACACACACACACACACACACACACACACACACAGGTAGGCAAAGCTTACTGCACAACTAGGCGACTGCAATGACAGTCTGATCCAGCAGAGGGCAGTACCACATCATGAACACTATGAGCCTGCAGGAAGATGTTATACACATACTTGTTCATTTGACCACTTATCAGTGGTCAAATGAACAAGAAGGCAAGAATAGGTTATAGGTAAACAAATAAACCACAACATCCTGAACAACTGTATCACAACAACCTAAACAACTACACCACAAATGCCTGAGCAAATCTAACACAACAGCCTGAACAAATGTAACACAACTGCCTAAACAACTGTACAATAACAACCTGAACAACTGTAATGCAACAGCCTAACAACTGAACCATAACAGCCAAAGTGACTGTACCACATCAGTCTGAACCACTCTACAACAAGTGCCTGGACAACTGTACCACTACAGCCTGAATGACTGTTACAGAGCAACCTGAACAACTATACAGTGACAGTCTGAACAACTAAACAACCGTGTGTAAAATTTAACTACGACAGCCTAGAAACTAAATCAAAACAGCCTGAACAACTGTACCATGAAACCTGAACAACCTTGGAAGTATTGTGTCACTTTGTTTATTTTTGTTTTGTTTAGATATTTCAAGGGTCAATGCTTAGCTCCACTTTTAATACTCTATTATATTCTTATTACACTCTTAAAAGCAGTGGAGTTATTAAGTCAGCCAAACAAGAAGATGGTACGCTCTAAAGACTGCACTTGAAGAAGCTGAATGACATCACAAAAGGATGTGTACCTAAAGCACAAGTGAGGAGTAGTTATTCAAAGCAGGTATTCAACAGAGGATGCTAGCCGGCGAGAAAGTAAAGCAGCTCTGGTGTGATATGCAGAGGGCAACATTTAGGCAGTGGATCCCATTCTAAAACACAAAGCAGGAGTGGTCTGTCATCCACACAGAGTGGAAGCAGAGACACGGGAGCCCTGTTTTTTTTTTTTTTTTTTTAACTTTGCATATAGTGTTTAAGTGTTAAACTCTGGTATCTGAGATTTTGTTCCACAAAGGAAACAGCAAAAGGATTCTGAGACTCAAAGTTTCCTGCTCTGTGCCTGTTGTCAAGCCTTTTGTAGCCAAGAAAATTCTTTGGCGGCACATGAACAACATGCAGGTTCAGGCCTAGTAGTCTAACTAAATCTGGAAAAACCTGTATTCAAGCCCTGTGTGGATTTGCTGCTCTTCTGCCAACTGAAAAGCTTGTGGAAACTGTTAACTTGGAGCAAGATACAGTTTCTTCTGCAATCAAATCTGAGGCCTGTATCATGGAAAACGGGGAGCATCTGTGTAACAGGCTGGGGTATGATGCTGGCAAACACGAGTATATTCCACAGAAACGGAGGGAGCTGGGAAGTATGGTGTTAGGCGCCAGGAAAACCATTCCAGATCACATCAGACCTGCAGATTTCATGCATGTTGTGCAAACAGTAAAACAGGTGGCAGGATGTGACGATGAAACCAAGGTCTGTGAGCACCCACTGCTGAATCCAGCTGGAACGCCCCTTTGGTGCTGCCTCTCACAAAAAGGTGTCCACACTCTGATCTAGATGAGAAACATATTCACAATGCGTTGTCCACAGAGTCATCAACCCAGACCTGGACACAGAGAACACAGGTCAATTTGACCATATTAGGGGAAGAAGAGCAGAAGAGGTGTCAAAAATGCTCCTCTATGTGTATGTGTCTCAAACTCCACCAGGCACTCTGGAAGATGTGAATCTAGCCCTCTCAGGTCTAGAAAAGAGACTGTGCCAACACTTCTGGAGGGTAGAGGTAAGAGGGAGCAGAGGAGGAAAGGTTCCTGTGCTTTTGACCCCAGCAGTGCAGCACACATTGGATCTGCTTGTTAGCAAACGGTGAACATATGGAGTTTCTCCAGGTCATGACATACGAGTGCATCAACAGTTCGACAGACCCCCTGAGGGAACCCTTCAACCTGCTGAGATTCGTAGAGAGCTCATGGCTGTGGACCAGGGACACCTGGCAGAATTCAAGGACAAGACCCTGGATGGCATCAGCACTGATCCTTAGGGTACCCTCTATTTATACATCTTTGTGTGGTTCTTAAAATTATACATCCCAAATGCATAATACAATCCCTCTGTGTTTGGAGCAGAACCAAAGAATAGTGTTTTGCTTTTAGAACCAGTCATTCTCCTTTTTCCATCCCAATCCCAATCCTAGAGAATATGAAAAAGGTCATACTGAGGTAACATGTGAGTCAGAGTAAGAAGGTAAGAGTCATCTAAAAATTGATTTGATTCTTTTTAATTCTATTTGGAGTCTTCTTCTGTCATATAAGTCCTGTATTTTCCTGTTATCAGAGGGCAGGTCACATCCAGCCCAATGGAGGTAACAGTACAAGCTGTGAGCCTTGTGGATAACAAGAAAACAGAGGTTATGGTGTTTGGACCAAGTGGCCCCTGTGAGCCCAACTCTGTTGATCTTGGACCCTTGACAGTTTATTTTAAATCAACTGTTACCAATCTGGGTTTTAAATTGGACAGTAATTTTAAACTAGACAGCCAAATTAAAACTGTTGTTAAGTCTTGTTTTTATCACTTAAGGCAGTTGGCAAAGGTCAAATCTTTTATGTCTAGGCAGCACTTTGAAACAGTGATCCATGCTTTTATCTCATCACGTTTGGATTACTGCAACGCACTTTATGTTGGAGTGAGTCAGTCCCTGCTCTCCTGTCTGCAGCTGGTCCAGAACGCCGCTGCACGACTTTTAACCGGTACAAGAAAAAGAGAGCACATCAGCCCAGTACTGGCTCAATTCACTGGCTGCCTGTGGCTTTGAGAGTTGATTTAAAAATTCTTATGTTTGTTTTTAAATGTTTAAATGTTCTTGCCCCTCCTTACCTCTCTGAGCTTCTTCAGCCCTACTTGCCCTCTCGGTCCCTCAGGTCAGCTGACCAGCTGCTTCTGCAGGTACCGAGGTCCAGGAAGAAGCTCAGAGGGGACAGGGTCTTCTCTAATGTTGCTCCCCGATTGTGGAACAGTCTTCACCTGCACATTGGAGAGGCCCCTTCACTGTCCACTTTTAAAACACTTCTTAAAACCCATTTTTATTTTATCTTAATGATCTCATAAGGTCAATGTAATGTCTGAGTTTGTTTTATAGCACTGCTGTGCAAAAAACTGAAATCTTATCAAATGTTTTTATCTTATTTTAAGTAAAAATTGTCTGATTATACTTGATATGAGCCTCATTTAACTGGTCAGTCCAGAAAAAAATGTCTTGTTTTAAGTTATTTAAAGACAAAAATAAGGCCTGAATTGATTGTAACAAGTAAAAAAAAAATTGCCAATGGAACAAGAGAAGTTTGCTCAAAAATTTGCTTGAAACTATAATGTCTTAATACCAGTAAGTTTTCTCTTCCATGTTTGGGGTTGAAAAGGTAAACGTGTCAGTGATGTCGGTAATGCTTTTACGCATTGTAATAGTAACTACAAGACAACTTAATCTATAAGCTATATGGAACCTAACCCCAACCCTCTTTGTTTTTTGTCTTCTGCTTTTGTCTCTCATGAGCCCTACCCCAGCCCTTCCCCTAAACCTAACCATTCAGGGGCCCATGCCTAAATCTAACCTGTGGGGCCTCACAATTTACCCTTACAGTGACCTTATTAAACACTTATTAAGCAGTTATTTAGTCTTATAAACAAATAATAATGTGAATAAGCATCTTTTAAGTACTTACAAAGTTCTTATTAATGCTTATTACAGGACCTTAATATAAAGCGATACAGTGATGTCTAACATAACATAGTCTGGCTAATTGAGAATCTTCTTATTCACTGTCCATGCCTTGGAGTGTGGTCAGGTAATCCTCTTAACCCTGAAGGTTCATTTTTCGTCACATATACAGCACCATGGGTGTTTATAGAGCTTTGTTTCTCAATAGACATTAATCTGTTTATTTGTATTAATTGTTCCTCAGGTGGCCAACCTTTGAAGAGAAGGGAGTGGGAAAAAGAAGAAGAAAAGATCTGGGAAGTTGAAACCCATGAGAAGTCCTTCATCAATACAAGTTGGTTTTCATGGGAAGAGTGACTGTGATAAGAGCCTTGAAGTGGAAAAGGGGGCCCACAAAAATAGAACCTGGTAGGCCATGAGAGTCTCCATTAACCCTACAGACCTACAGAGATGATCACTGGACAAGACCAGCTCAGGTGTCACCACTCTGAGGACACTTCAAACTGAGGGTGAGAGTCAGACAGGAGCAGTTGATCCCTGGGTGCAGGATGAACTGACTGTCTGTCTTTCCCTGTGTCTCTCTCCTGGTCAGAACAAAGAAGTAAAATAAATTATTGAACAGCTGAAGCCCCTCAGACAGAAACAAACTCATTATCCTCCATGGTTAGAGGAAGTGGTCAGTATGCGACAGCGGTGCAGCCATCGATTGATTAGTGGATGATCCCCGGAGGTTAATCATAGACAGGATGGAGGGGTCAGCCTCTCCAAGACCGGATTGATCTGCCCTCATCTGAATCTCCAGAACACCACTCCCACATCCAGGTCAACCCCAGGGATCCAGACTTCATGGAGAGATTAGAACAAGGACCAGGATGAAGAGGAGTGGGAGCTCAGGTGAGGCTTAACCTGTCTGAGCTCACAACAATAATGAGAGGATGTCATGTGATCTAAAACACTTGACTCGGGGAGTGTAAGACAGCGCTGCTTCTCAGGACACTGTCTCCATCACTGGGACTTGTTGAACCTCTGCCCCTGATCAAAGTGATCACTATGGTCTCCCCTCATCATCCAATGCACCTGGGCTAAACCCCTCTCCATGTTTTCAGAACCAGGACTGTTTGTAGTGCTGTCACTCACACTGATGTTTATGGAGTGTGGTAAAAATGTCAACCTTTAAAGGTCTCAGATTCATGCTTAAAAACCTGATGAATCAAATTTTCTTTGCTGTGAATGGAAGTTACCCCACAGCCCCAGACACACCATTCACACAGATGCTTCAGCAGTGAGGACATTAAAGAGGACATTATGGGCTGAGATTTGTGCCCTTAGAAACTGGATTTGGAACATATAACCTGAAATTGAATTTGTCCAAAACCTGAATTAATTTGCTTAGAAATTGTTTTTAACTTGCTCAAAACTTAACTCTCTAAAATTCCTCAAACCAGACATCCCAATCCCAATATGGCTTCAGATTAAACTCTGTTATAAAACCCATTTCTGTCTAGGGTTGTGAAGTCTAAACAAGACTTTACAAAATGGGTTAAACACCAAACTCTGCAGACCTCTGTAAATCCATCCCCCATGCTCAGCGCAAGACACCAAACAATGCATGTAGTGCAGACCTAGGACATTACCCTTTAATAAAAAAGTGAGGCAGACACAGAGACCTGAAGTAGTGCAGCTTGAATACAACCACGTGTGGAGGGAACAGTGTTGTTCCCCTGGTGAACACTAGATGGAGCTGTCCACATGCTCAGGGTAAAGCTACACAGCTCTATGACTCATATATGGATAGAGTTGTTTAAAATCCAAAAGAATGCCCAAAAAAAATCAGAACAAAGGTCAGCTGATTAGTACCAGAATACTGTACAGCTGATCAATGAGAGGATGAATCTACAGCTGATTAATGAGAGGATGAATCTACAGCTGATTAATGAGAGGATGAATCTACAGCTGATTAATGAGAGGATGAATCTACAGCTGATTAATGAGAGGATGAATCTACAGCTGATTAATGAGAGGATGAATCTACAGCTGATTAATGAGAGGATGAATCTACAGCTGATTAATGACAGAATGAACCTACAGATGATTAATGACAGAATGAATCTACAGCTGATTAATGACAGAATGAATCTACAGCTGATTAATGACAGAATGAACCTACAGATGATTAATGACAGAATGAATCTACAGCTGATTAATGAGAGGATGAATCTACAGCTGATTAATGACAGAATGAATCTACAGCTGATTAATGACAGAATGAACCTACAGATGATTAATGACAGAATGAATCTACAGCTGATTAATGAGAGGATGAATCTACAGCTGATTAATGAGAGGATGAATCTACAGCTGATTAATGACAGAATGAATCTACAGCTGATTAATGAGAGGATGAATCTACAGCTTATTAATGACAGAATGAATCAACCGCTGATCAATGACAGAATGAATCTACAGCTGATGAATGAGAGGATGAATCTACAGCTGATTAATGAGAGGATGAATCTACAGCTGATTAATGAGAGGATGAATCTACAGCTGATTAATGACAGAATGAATCCACAGCTGATTAATGAGAGGATGAATCTACAGCTTATCAATGACAGAATGAATCTACAGCTGATCAATGAGAGGATTAATCCACAGCTGATTAATGAGAGAATGAATCTACAGCTGATTAATGACAGAATGAATCTACAGCTGATTAATGACAGAATGAATCCACAGCTGATTAATGAGAGGATGAATCTACAGCTTATCAATGACAGAATGAATCTACAGCTGATCAATGAGAGGATTAATCCACAGCTGATTAATGAGAGAATGAATCTACAGCTGATTAATGACAGAATGAATCTACAGCTGATTAATGAGAGGATGAATCTACAGTCGATTAATAACAGAATGAATCTACAGCTGATTAATTACAGGATGATTCTACAGCTGATTAATGAGAGGATGAATCTACAGCTGATTAATGACAGAATGAAACTACTGTTGATTAATGACAGAATGACTTTACTTTTCAACATTTTGAGATAAACAATGACAGGATGAATTTACAGCTGATTAATGACGGGAGGAATCTTTAGTTTGTTGATAACAGGATAAATCTACAGTTTAGTAATCACAAGATAATCTATAGCTGGTTAATGGCAGACCTAACCTGCAGTTTATTAATGACAGGAAAAGCTTCTGCTAACTGATGACAGGAATAATCTACAGCTGATTAATGACAGGAAGAATCTACAGTTGATTGATACCCGTATAAATTTACAGCTTTGTAATCACAGGATGAGTCTACTAATTGATTGATGACAGAATGAATCCAGAGTTTATAAGTGACATAATCAATCTATAGCTGCTTGATGACGGGATGAATCTACAACTGATGAACGACAGGACAGATCTACAGCTGCTTGATGACAGGATGAATCCACAGCTGATTATAAATGACAGGATATATTTTCAGATAATCAGTGACAGAATGATTTTACACTTGATTATCAACAGAATGAATCTAAAGATGATTATTTATGACAGGATGAATCTACAGCTCATAAGTGACAGGAAAAATCTACAGCTGATTAATTACAGAATAAATCTACAGATGATGATGATGATGTGTATGGATTAAGATAAGGTAAGACTCCTTAACTTGTCTTGATGTTGGGTTTCTACTAATGAAAATTTTATTTACATTTACGGGTCTAGACCTGTAAATGTTTTTGTTAAGTGTCTTGAGATAACATTTGTTATGATTTGCACTATACAAATAAAGATTGATTGATTGATTGATTATAAATGACAGGATACATTTTTAAGATAAACAGTGACAGGATGAGTTTTCAGCTGATAAACAACATGATGAATCTACAGATGATTATTTATGGCAGGATGAAACTACAGATGATTACAAATGATAGGATGAATCTACAGATGATGGTTAATGAATTTACTCTAGATTATTATTTGGATTTTTTCACAGTGAAACTGTGTCCTTACACTTACAGGTGTAATCTTTAATGTTCACAGTGTAATCTGGTGATCTCCGATGCGGCAGTGAAATCAGAGCAGGCTCAGTTAATGATGGTAAACTTATTCACATATATTTTAAACTTTCTTTTTTTGTTGAATTTTGTTCAACTTAAAATAATTGTCAGTGTTATTTTTCATTAAATGTATGATAAATTACTTCCTACTGAAGTGTATTACTCTAAAAGTGAAATAATAGGGCTAGGGTTCGTTTTTTATCATCTTTGGGGTGCTCTTTTGATTTAAATAGTATTTCTTTTATATTTAATTCATTCATTCATTCGTTTTCTGAACCGCTTATCCTGTTCAGGGTTCCGGGTGGCTGGAGCCTATCCCAGCTGTCATTGGGCAAGAGGCGGGGTACACCCTGGACTGGTCGCCAGCCAATGGCAGGGCTGACACATAGAGGCAGACAACCATTCACTCACACACTCACACCTACAGACAATTTAGAGTGATCAATTAACCTGGTGAGCATGTTTTTGGACTGTGGGAGGAAGCTGGAGGACCAAGAGAGAACCCAGGCATGCACAGGGAGAACATGCAAACTCCACACAGAAAGGCCCACCGGCCAAGCTGGGAATCAAACCGGTGACCTTCTTGCTGTGAGGCTGCAGCACTAACTGTTGCCCCACTGTGAAGCCCCTTGATATTTTGTTATGTTGCATTTGTTTTTAATCTTGTTTAACACCACTCCATGTTAAAAAAAATAAATGACTGACTATGATGATGATAATGATGATGATGATGATGATGATGATGATGATGATGATGATGATGATGATGATGATGATGTCTATAGGCTATATCAGGAGCTGTATTTTCCCAGTGCACGTCACATGTGAGTTTTTGGGCTTTTTACAGCGGATCTGACGTCATGTTACTGGGTAGTAAAAGAAAAACATCTCACTTGCTGCTGGAGAAAAGCAGGACCTTTTTTCTGACCCATCAAATAAACAAGGACTGAAATTAAGGGTTTAAAATTGAAAAAAAGGGGGGGGGAAATCCTTGATTTAAAAAACAATAAAACAAGAAATCCTGACACTAAGTGATTTGATTATTATTATCTTTTTTATTATTATTTTTTATAACAGTGGGGTGGTCTGTCTTCACAGATACAAGATACTAATCCATCACAGTTATTCAGTGGGCATGGCACAGTCACTGAGTATGTAAGTAGTTAAACAGGACATGTCTGCAGGCGAAGGTGATGATGTGTTACTAGTTTCTTCAAATAGACAGCTGCAGGTTTCAATATCATAATCATTTTTCTCCTGCACCTATAAAAAGAGTAAATAGATACATAGATAAATTAAATTATTGATTAATAATTGATAAATTGGTTATTATTGTTATTATTGCTACTATTATTATTATAATTATTATTACAGACGGATTAGAGAGTAAGACAGAGATTAATAATCAGTACACACATACTTGCGCGCGCACACACACACACACACACACGCACGCACGCACACAAACACACACACACACACACACACACACACACACACACACGCACGCACGCACACACACACACACACTTAGAGTTGAGTGGAGGTGTGCTCTCCTGCCTGCAGAGGTCATTCTCTGTACATCTAACACTTGTTGCAGAAACACACACAATGTGTGTGTGTGTGTGTGTGTGTGTGTGTGTGTGTGTGTGTGTGTGTGTGTGTGTGTGTGTGTGTGTGTGTGTGTGTGTGAGCTGCAGGTCTCTGACTCTGTGTGTTCAGGTTGTAACAGTCGGACTCAGAGCAGCATGGTGGATCACACGAGCGTCTCTGCGAAGTCTGCGCTGGTGAGACTTTGTTAGAATCCGGATTAGCTCTCCTCCTGATCTCGGGATCAAAGTCTGGAGTCACTTTGGATCGGACTAACGATCCGGGTTACCTGGGTTAGAGTGGTATCTGATTTCTTCTGGGTTTGTTGAACAGTGTAAGAGTTTAGTCCAACTTCAGGGTGAGTTTGTGGAAGCCAAATTAGAGTCAGGCATGTTAATGTCAGGTTCATCATAACTTTTGTCAGGAGTGGGTTTGTGTGTGTGTGTGTCCGTCTCTGTGTGTGTGTGCGTGCGTGTACACACACGCGCGCGTGTGTCTGTACCAGTGTGTAATGATCACTTCTCCTCCTCTTCCAGTCAGCCCCCTTCTCCTCCAGCAGCCTCCCTCTCCCGGCTCCCCCCGCTGCCTCTCACGGTTCTTTCGCCGGCTCTCAGAGCCAGTCGGCGGCCGGCGGGATGAAGCTGGAGGCGGTGATGGAGAACCTGCAGCGGCAGCAGGCGGCGCGGCTCGCCCTGGAGGAGAAACTGCGGCAGGCGGAGGCGGAGAAGGAGCTCCGGTCCATGGTGGAGTCTCAGATCCAGCAGCAGGCGCTGGCTTTTAGGCACTATCAGGCGGCCATGAGAGGCGCTCTGACCGGCGGAGGGTCCGCGCCTGTTCCCGGACTGACTCTACCTCCCCTGGAAGTCCGCGGAGACGCGGAGGAACTCAGCGGCTCCAGAGCTGAACGGGAGGAGCGGGTGGACCGGGAGGATGAGGAAGAGGAGCCTGACGAGCAGGACCCGCTTGATGAAGACGAGGATGAGGACGCGGACCACTTTACACTGAGGCAGCCCTCTCTGCAGGGGACCCCGCTGCACCTCCTCACCCGAATCCCGCCCGCTTTCCACCAGAGCCGCCGGGCGGACTCTCCTAACCTCCACAGCCAAAACCAGACTCAGAACCAGCACCACGAGTGGACCTACGAGGAGCAGTTTAAACAGGTAGGACCGCGACCCCACAGACCCCACAGACCCCTAAAGACCTGCAGGACTTCGGTGTGCTCATACCTCTTTATAATAACCAAAGTGTGCTCGGAAGCGTCTTGATCCTTCCACCGCAAACTAGAACTCGAACAGAAACTAAAACAAAATCTGAAACTCAAAGTAAAACACTAACACACACTAAAACACAAAACACACTAAAACACAAACACATTTGTTTAGTCAGAGTTGTACTCGGATTATGAATATTAACTGAATCATACTTGCCTATGTTTTTATTTCTACATTTAGTTTTTTTTTTTACTCCGTTCTTTAGTTTCAGATAATTCTATCATTATTAGCTTACTATGGAAATACTTTGTTCTGGAGATCGTTGTAAAAAAGTTATATAAAAAGTTGAAATTATCAATTCAATAGTTCATGTGATAGTTTTAATTATGGTAAAGGTTTAATTTATAGTTTATCATGGAAGTTAGTCATTTTACTGTATACAATCACACTAAGACCTGGTGTTTTTTTTTTTAAACAGTTACAGTTCATGTTCCAGTTTACAATGACTGCTACATTTTTTTTTAAATAAAGTTTAAAAACACAATTATTGTTGGTTTTGTAGTTGATAAACATACTAAGAGTTAATACTTTAATTCATAAATATAGTCATACTCACTTAGAAGAGTAAGGTTAAATTTATATTTCAATGTGTAATATGTGTTATAGGATCAGATTAACTCCTCTGCTGTTACAGATCTTACAGATTGTAGAGATGTTACTTTAGTAACACAGAAGTGTAATATTTAACATGAGAGGATTAATTCATCAGTACTCTGACGAATGATGATCAGTAAAATCAGGATAGTTGTTAAAAACGTTGACCAATATATTTAAGTGATCTATATGATATCACAGTCAATTATTTCCACTACATTAACCACAGGACGCTGATCATAGAAGGTTGTTATCATTATCCTTAATGTGCCACGTGTGAAACTTTATACAGACACTCAGTGTTATTATTGTATTCATTATATTCAGACACACACATAATGTTGAATGAAATTACAGACGGCAGGTGTTTTTTTTTTAATTAAATGAAAAAATATTCAGATACATTTATGAATAAATAATAAAAACAGAAGAAGTTGTTATTATATTATAAATGATCATATATATATATATATATATATATATATATATATATATATATATATATATATATATATGGAGAAATGAAAGAGAGAGTTCGGAAATGAGGATTGGACTAAGGACAGACCTGCCTACAGTCAGGACAAGGGATTGAAAAAAGGATCACACACAATCACATGATCCATCAAACCAAACCTTATTATAGTTATCTCTTTTTAAATATGTTAATTATCCCCCTATCACACAAACACTTTTGTGTGTGTGTGTGTGTGTGTGTGTGTGTGTGTGTGTGTGTGTGTGTGTGTGTGTGTGTGTGTGTGTCTTAAACAAAACTTTATCTCTGCATCATAATTTATTCTATAAAACTAAATTTATTGTTATTATTATTTTTTTATTTTTTTATATTCTGTGTCATGAGGTCAGTGTGTGTGAGATTTCAAACTTTATTTCTGTAGCATCATTAAGACTTTAATATTAAATATATTAATTACATAATGATTTTTGCTGTTTTTTCTATAATAACATAGATGATCATAATCATAATATCATAGAGTAAGTGTGTGTGTGTGTGTGTGTGTGTGTGTGTGTGTGTGTGTGTGTGCGCGCGAGTGTTTGTGCGAGACTGAAGACAATAAATAAACTATTTATTGACTCTTTATAGAGGTACTAATTATTAATATAGTGATATTAACGAGGATGCTGAATCACTGTGAGCTCTGAATGGATCAGGTTTTGGGTCAGGCAGCGGAAGAACCCTCTGACACTGGAACAGGACCTCTATGACTCCATCACTGAAGTAGTAATGAGAGAAAGGCAGAGTCATGTTGATGAATGTATTTCAGTTTTGGACGGATGTTTGATGACAGATGCTGACGTTGACATTCAGAAAGCAGCTCAGCTGACAGTGATGTAGGACGGTTTCGCTCATTTTAATTCAATAAAATACAAGATTTCAACAGTAAAAAACTAAAGAAACATATTTCTCAGCCACCTGCAAAATAGAAAAAAACAATTCCTGACGACAGCAAATGACAGCTTGTTTCTGATCTGCTGTGGATAAAAAAGTCTACACAGGCCTGTGATAATGAAAACAATGATTAATCATTTCAGTACCTTTAACATGACCTTTAACCTCTACAGCTCCATGAAAAGCAAACTTAGATATATTTTTAATATATAAATATATATAAATGATAGCTTTAATAATGTGGTTGTTTTTTAAGATTTGTTCACTGAGTGGTACAGAAAGTTCAGACATGACATTATTCTCTGTCTCATTTTCCATATCACAAAAACCTGATGCTACAGCAGAGTTTATCAAGTCAAAACCAAGACCCATGAAGGACCATGAGGTCAGGACACACTCAGTCTGAAGTTCACCTTGAAAAACAAAGTCATCACCTCATTCTCAAAGACCTATTTACAGCTGACAGCCGGTCTGAAACACACATCCCCAGCTTCCTTTTCCTGAGGGCATTCCTTGTATTTCTGGTTTTCATGGTGGTCCTGGTCTTTTTTGTGGTCCTGGTCTTGGTTATGGTTCCAGTCTTCGAAGTGGCCCTGGTCTTTATGATGGTCCTGGTCTCTAGAAGCTGCTGCTCGAAGGACATGGATCATCTGACCATTAGATGTCGTCCACATCATCTGCCTCCTGAGTTTACAGCTGTGTTTGTCACTGTTATTTATATCCTGCTGGGTGCTAATGCTAATAGCACACAGCACACAGCACCATTAGCTCACTGCCGAACAAGCACCTGGAGTCCTTCTACCTGGTCTCAGGAGACGTCAACCACATTGACCTGAGAGACATTTTACCCAGATTGAAGCATGTCCCCATACCCACACACACCCACACACACCCACACACACCCACACACACCCACACACACCCACACACACCCACACACACACACCCACACCAGGAGAGAACACTCTGGACTGTGTCAATACCAACATATGTAGATGCATACAGAGCCCCACCTAGGTCTCTCTGCGTCCCCAAATCAGGAACCCAGGCTGAATGCAGAGGTGAGGACACTGCTGAGGTAAGGATACTATCGTCAGGGAGGGCGACACATCGGCACTCACAGCAGCCAGGAGAGAGCTGACTGCAAGGATCAGGAGGGCCAAAGCCACACACACCTGATAGATCCAGAGTTACTTTACCTGAAGTTTATCACTAACTGGAACACTAAAGATGCACAGTGCCCTAAGGACCCCCTGCCTGATGCCTTCAACAGGTTCTATGCCTGCTTCAAAGACCCCACCACCATCAGAGAACACGCCCATCAGTGTGACCAGTGCAGATCTGAGGAGGACCCTTTAAGGATTAACTCTCACAAAGCCACAGGTCCCGACAACGTTCTAACCAGCTGCCTAAGGTGTTAAGTGACCTACCTGAAGACTGCATCATTCCTTCCCACCCCCAAGAGCTCCACAGTGACAATCCTGAATGACTGTCAGCTCGTAGTCCTCACCCTGATACTCATGAAGGGCATGGAGGAGCTGGTCGTGAACACAAACACTGACAGTCTTGGCTGTGTTTTTTTGTTTTTACTCTTCTGTGTGGACCTCCTGCTGCCCCCCTTATTAATGCTCCTCCCTCTGACTCCTCCAGAGTGCTGACCTGCTCTGCTCCTGTTATATTAGTGAAAGCTAATACACTTCTCAATGATCTGTTATTATCTCAGGGGCCCTGTCCATGGGCCCCCACTGAGTCCAAAGGTCATCTCTCTGTCTCCTATTGATTAAGGTGGTCTGTTAGCGAGGGCCACATCACTGTGAACACACTAACACATTTCTAAAAGCCTCCCTGACATGACCAATACAGGAACACACACACACACACACACACACACACACACACACACACACACACACACACACACACACACACACACACACACACACACACACACATATATCCTGCTGTGATTGTTCAGCTCTAGATTCTGAGGATTTAAATGAACATCAGCATAAACATAAAACTGAGCAGAAGCAGAGACAGGATGATGTAGTGTCTGAAACAAGCGGCAACCTCCGGTCTAAGAATATGAGACAGTGCTGAAGTGCTAAAATCTGCTGTTTCTCAAAGCAGAAATTAACCTATTTACAGCCTGGTTCAAAAAACGTCTCCTGTCTGAGCCACTGATTTTGCCATGGGCACCCACTGTACGGGGGAGTGAAATTTTTTCTTACTTGGCCGCTCAGGGGATATTAAGATCGCGAGCTCAACCAATCAGAGGCACAGCTCAGGGTCAGGTGACAGACAGGCGCCTAGCTCATGTGCTTCATTTTCCGGTTCAGTAACAGACAGGTAACGTCAGGGAGACTACATCCATGTTTTATACAGTCTATGGTCTGAAAACAGACTACACACACACACACACACACACACACACACACACACGTGTGTGTATATATATACATATACATATATATATATATATATATATATATATATATATATATATATATATATATATATATATATATATATATATATATACAGAGTTGGGTATATAACTACAAGTAACAAACGTTACAAGTAGTTAAATTACTTTTGATAGGAACGAGTAGTGTAACGGCACTACTCCTCCTAGATTAGTAGTTAAACTAGAGTTACAAATGAACCGCCACAATCGTTATTTTTAAGTTGACTGCAAATAGAGCTACCAAAATATTACTATTTAAGCGGAGTTCTTTTTATTACCACCAGTAGATTGAACGGTGGCCATAAACTACAGTACATTCAAAACTCTGCTGCAGGCCTCCTCACCTGCACCCGCTCCCGTGACCACATCACTCCAGTCCTCCAACATCTCCATTGGCTTCCCGTCCCCTTCCGCATACAGTTTAAAATTCTCCTCCTCGCCCATAAAGCCCTCCACCACCAGGCCCGTTCCTACCTCACTGAGCTCCTCCACCACCACATTCCCTCCCGTAACCTCCGTTCCTCACACACCAACCTCCTGTCTCCCCCTCACAGAACCAAGCACCGAACCTGGGGGGACAGAGCATTTTCCATAGCTGCCCCCACTCTCTGGAACTCCCTCCCCACGCAAATCCAAAACTGCTCCGACTATTCTTTATTTAAATTTCTGTTAAAAACTCACCTTTTTAGATTAGCTTTTAATTTGTGATTGTACTGTTGTTTTGTTTTGTTTTGTTCTGTTTGACTTCTGTTTGACTTCTGTTCATTGCTTGTATTGATTTTAACAGTTGTAAAGTGTCTTTGAGTTCCTGAAAAGCGCTATATAAATACAATTTATTATTATTATTATTATTATGAGCAACTACTCGCTATCTCTTCCGGGTCAGGGCTGATGGAACTGTCACAGTAAAATTGGTTGCCTTATATAAATCTGTGCCCCACTAACACTGCACTCCCTCCCACTGTAAATGCCCCTTTTAAAGGATAAGTTCGGTTTATACAGCTTTTACACTATTTATAGAATGAAGTAGAACAAAATACTCACCAAGAAGGTTTTCCTGATCCAAGCAGTGCTTCGGGAGATATTTAGATCCAAAATCGTGCAGCGGACATCCGTATAATGGGATCCATCGGGGCATAGACAGCGCCGCTCCTAAAACTGCATTAATCATCCAAAAACTCATGTTTTTGACCAATATTCCATCAATGTCCGCTCCAGGTTAGTGCTCTGCTGCAGTCAGACAGCGCTGTGTGGCTGTAATGACCTCTGAACTGACAAAGACTTTGTTTACGTTTGTCCCTCAAAGAAAGGAGTCAGCTCTCCAGAGAGTACTGTGCATGCGAGACAGAGAGAGACAGAGAGAAGCAAAGACACTCACAGTCCATTTTATTAGGCACACCTGTCCAACTGCTCGTCAACCCAAGTTTCAGCCAATCACATGGCAGCAACTCAATGCATTTAGGCATGTAGACACGGTCAACCAGGTCGAAAGGATCTGCTACAGTTCAAACTGAGCATCAGAACGGGGGAGAAAGGTGATTTAAGGAACTTTGAACTTGGCGTAGTTGTTTGTGCCAGACGGGCTGGTCTGAGTATTTCAGAAACTGCTGATCTACTGGGATTTTAACCATCAATCATCTCTAGGGTTTACAGAGAATGGTCCCAAATAGAGAAAATATCCAGTGAGCAGCAGTTCTGTGGGAAAAAACGTCTTGTTGATGCCAGAGGTCAGAGGAGAATGGACAGACTGGTTGGAGCTGATAGAAAGGCAACAGTAACTATATATATATATATATATATATATATATATATATATATATATATATATATATATATATATATATATATATATATATATATATATATATATGTATGTATAACAGTTATATATAACTGTTGTGTTGTCCTGTGTCTATATGTATTACAGTTATATATAACTGTACAGTTTCCAAAATGCCAGACAAATAGACTGTCATGTAAATGAGCGATGTTCTCATTATAAGGATGGATACTAAATCTGGTACTTTTAATACTAATAATAATACATTTTATTTAGAGGAAATCAAAAACTACCATGTTTAGGTACCTCAATTCACCCTTGTGACAGTGAGGAAGTGGAAGAGTAGGCAATTTTCTATGCTAGACATGATTACAACATTGCAAGGTTATACATTGAAGAATAAATACATTAAATTGAAAAACGTTTATATCTAATTATTTTTAAGAAAATGATGTTTTTTAGCACATAAACACAAAAAAGTACTGAAAATTGGTACCGTTGAGTACTCAACAGTACCAACGGTTGAGTACTCAACCCTTGTCCTGGGGACCCCCTGCCCTGCATGTTGTAGGCCCCGTTTACACGGAGACTCCTGCAACGAGTCTTCCTTTGCGTTTTCAAAAGCCACCCACGTTTACATGAGGACGGCGTGAAAACAATCCGCGTTCATACGGCTCCAGGAGGACAAGTCTCCTCTTCTGTTCTTTCTTTTTCTGCCGTTTTGTTGTGTGAGACGGTCGGCAATCCAACCATAACGCGCATTACCGCCACCTACTGGCTCAACTGGAAATGTGGCTGAGCGCGGAGCCTTTACCTGAAACTGCGAGTGCGCATGCGGTGACGTCAGCGTTTCACCCTGAGAAGCTCAGCTCTGTGTTTACACGAAGCTGGATGGAGGAGCGGATTCAGATCTTTCCACTCTGGGGAGCGTTTTCAAAAGTTTGCGTTTTCACTGAAAACGCAACGTGGTCTCGTCTAAACGGAAGGCCAAAACGCAACGAAATGTTTGCGGAATCGACCGTTTTCTGCGTCATGTAAACGGGGCCTTAGATGTTACCCCACTCCAGCACACCTGATTCAAATGAATGGCTCGTTATCAGGCTCGAGCAGAGCTTGATGACGTCAGTACAGCCTACACCAGAAACAAGTGTAGCTGATGCCAACAAGCTCCTGCCAATCATGTGCATATGTTCTGGACCTGCCCTCGACTAAATGACTTTTGGGCAGCCATTTTTAAAACTCTCAACAAGATCTTTTATACCCCATCATAGCTGACCCACTGACAGCTCTTTACAGCCTACCCAAAACCCCAACACTTCCTCAACAATTAGACCTGCCGTTGCCTTTTCAACACGTCATGCAAGACACATCATCCCAGGGGTAGAAGGGGAGGTACATGTAAGACCAGTGTCTTACATGTACCTCCCCTTCTACCCCTTACAGAAATGTGCATTTACTGACCTTTTGTTACATGTTTTGCTGGCCAAAGAAAAAAAAAAATCAAAAAGACAGAAAAACATCTGGTGGCTAAAACTAAATTTAGTTTCAGGGAGAGGAAGTCTGCTTCATCACACCCTGTACTGATCAGTCACACACACACTCACACACACATACTCACACACACAAACACACACACACACACACACACACACACACACACACACACACACACACACACACACACACACACACACACACACACACACACACACACACACACACACACATTGACTAACTGGTGTGTTGTCTGTGTTTCAGTTGTACGAGCTGGATGAGGATGAGAAGCGAAAGGAGTTTCTGGATGACCTCTTCAGCTTCATGCAGAAACGAGGTGAGAGGACATTCAGCACAGCAGCGTCTGATGGAGGAGACCTCACACACTCTGGACACGCTCTGTATCCTCAGCTTTCAGAGCATAGACCCTCTCTATTACACACACACTAACATCACAGTCCTCAGTGTGAAATACCTCATGCCCTGGGGGAACAATCTGAATGTGTGTGACATACCTGAACCTTCACCTGGTCTGTTGTGACCAGTGTCTGTAGTGCTTTGTGTGTTTTCCATACCTCTGTGTTCTGAGTCTGTGTGAGTGTCTGTCTGAGGTGTGACGTATTTCATTTCAGTTCTTAATGAAAGGAAGAGGAATGTTGCTTCACATTGTGTCTTCATGTGGTTATTAAGATTAGCAGAGACGCTCCAACTAGAGGATAACTTCACATTTCTGTTTGACAAACACTAAAAAATCAGTAAATTTAAAAGTCAATCAAAATCAGAAGACCTTTCTCCAATCAGTACTGTGCCTGCCTTCATTAACTATTCTAGAAACATACCTGTGTCTGTCCTCATTGACTCTTCTAGTGTCACACCTGTCTGTCCTCATTTACTCCTCTACAGTCTTTCCTGTGTGTCTGTCCTCATTTACTCTTTTAGAGTCACACCTATGTATCCATCCTCCATTACTCCTCTAGAGTAATCAGGGGCGTAGCTACAATTAGGCAAATACAGGCAGTTGCCTGGGGCCAAGATTCCCAGGGGCCCCCAAAGCATCTCTTAAAAACTGATTTATGAAGTTCTCTTCAATTGAAAGCATTTCTTTTTTTCTAAATCTTACTTCACATGCTTCAAAATACATCAAAAGGCTTAATCTTTAATGATGGTTTTGGGTACTCCCCTCCCTGCTTATTCAATGGGCTATTCCATGTTACAACACATCTGAAAATTTGATTCAGGAAGAAAATAAAAACAATGTTGATCTGAGATCTGAGATAAACATATAAGACTTTTAGGATTTTAAGGACTTTCTCTAGCCCAGGAAACAGGATCATTTTCTCTAAATCAAACTTTTTGAGTCGGTGATAAACATTATTGTACAAAATCTCTTTTTTGGAAACATAACTCACTGGACAGGGGGTCAAATATAAATACATTAACTTTAAAATAATAGTACCAGAAAGTATGGTAACTGTAAATATCACCTCTTTCAGTAGATTTTTTCCAGTTTTATGTTGTGCTCGATATTTACATATTTTTCTTTACTAAATTATTTTTTTCAATATTTACCTATTGTAATGTTTTTCACTTCATACTTTCTTGTTTGTTACTGTTACTCTGTAAATTCCCCACTGTGGGACAAATAAGCTGTCAATTGACCATAAAAGATTTCAAATCCAGGACAAAGTGGACTAAATTATGTATTCACTTTTTTCAAAATCAAACTAAAGTACAGAACTTGAGGAAATGCATTTAGTTGTGTTAAGTTACCATGTACAATATTAGCACTGTCTCATGATTCTGGGAAAGAGACAGTGGACCCAGGGAAGGCCAGTCTAGCTCTGAGGAAGATGAGTTACAAGGACATGGAGGGCCCCATTGACTGGGTTTGCCTTGGGCCCCCAAACCACTAAATATGCCCCTGAGAGTAATACCTGTGTCTGTCCACATTTACTGTTCTACAATCATTTCTGTGTGTCTGTTCTCATTAACTCTCCTAGAGTCATACCAATGTCTGTCCTCAATAACTTTTTCAGAATCATACCCAGGGGTCTTCATCCCTCGGCTTTGGAGCCTCATGTGGCTCTTTGACTCACTTGCAGTGGCTCCCTGTAGCTTTTGAAAATTTTATGGAAATAAAGAATTATCAATTTTCTTACAGAGGGTTTTAATGATTGACATATTGTAAATAAGTTAATAATCAACAGGATTAACATTGTGTCAATTAAGCCTGCCACAGCTCTACTTAACTCCTACAACATCAACAGCCCACTAACTCCAACCACCAATACAGATTTTTATTCTACGAGGATGGATTCATTTAACTGCAGATGTGCTTGCATAATAAACATGCTTGATATGTGGCAATTAGCAAACAAGTAAAAAGGATGAGTTTAGCGACATTATCATATGAATGTTCACAAATTTAGTGTTCTGTTTTTTTTTTAGATCTACTGTTTCATAAATTAAAAAACCTCTTTTTTAGAAAATTATTCTTTATTTTTTAACTATGTATAGAATTTAATTCACTGTAAAGGTGAATGTGAAGGTAAAGAAAAGTTTGTGGCTCTAGTCCAATAGGTGTCAGTCCATTTACAAAAGCAACAACACAAATACAAAGACCACAACACGAATGCAAAAGCCACAACGCAACAGAAGTGCAGTCACTACGGAAGTTAAGAGGACAGTTATCCTAATGGACACTAAAAAGTTGTAAAAGTAAGTCATCGTTTTCTTTTAAAACTCAAGCTGTGATAAATATAGCGCTAATGTTAATGTAAATAAAGAAATGTAAGTACTATGAAGGATATCACAATGTGACACCCCTAGAAGGCTTTACTTTTCTTGTGGTTCTGCCACACCAGATGCAAATTTACGTCGAGATTACATACATAGTCAATGAAAAGACGCGTTTGGAAGCCAATCTGCCCCAGACGGCGTTTGGACACATTTGGCGCGGCGCTAAGGGCATTGGCGCATTTGGAGCATCGGCTCGTTTGGGGCGTCAGACGCCTCTACACTCGAGTTGAAAATGTTGAACTTTCGATGCAAATTCACGTGAAGGCTGTGCTGCAGCAGCCAATCAGCCATGACATTCCCCCACGATGTCATTGATTTGATGACGTTGCGGGGGAACCTCCACCTGCTCTGACTCCAACCCCGCCGGAAGATGGAGGAGAAAATAATCTGTTGGGTGTGTCATCATCCAGAGTTATACGATACGAGGTGTGTACTCCACAGAGACCGGGAAAAAAGGAGCAGGCTGGGTGAAAGTCTCTAAGGAGACAGGTTTTGAAGGTAAGTTCTGTAAATACTTGTTTCCCGCTGGATTTGCCTGCACGGGTCATCACTGAGTCTGACTGTTTTCCTCAGAGGAGTTTTGGGCCTGATAGAGAGGAGGAAGGAGCGGGGCAGGGGCAGAGCCAGGGCAAAGATGGAAGTTCTCTGTGCTCCTCTCTTTCCTCCACCCCTTCATTATCCCCAGGGAGACCTCCGGGAACATGGGTCGGGGGGTCGAGGGTGAGATCGTAGGGAACAGCCTGGCAGGGCCAGTGGAGGTGGATTACCAGGGAGAGGCAGCGTCCAGACTCGCACGTTCCCACGGCACGTTACGTTGAGTACCCACCGAAAGCGTTGAGAGCGACTGTATTCGCGCGTCGAGTGAAATCGCGCTGCGCTAGACACTCGAGTTTCGACGCTGGTACACATATGCAAAAAACGCTCACAGCTCGCCGCGGCTTTGTTGCACGAAAAGTCCGCCATCATCATTTCATCGTCGAACATGGCTCCGATCACCACCATCACTGCTCTGTACCTGCTGTCGAGAAGTCAGCTGCAGGCTAGGCGCCGACGTCGGTACTGGATGCATGCTCCCCTACGGAGATGGTGTGAGCTCCATTGTCTCTTGCAGGAGCTGGACGACGGCCGGTTCCAGCGGTACTTCAGGCTGACTGTTGCCCAGTTTAAAGACCTGCTATCCAGGGTTGGTCCCAGGATCTCCCGTCTGGATACCAACTACAGGCGCTCCATTCCAGCTGCGGATCGCCTGTCCTTTGGTGACGATCTCCATGCTGATAGGCTGTCCCAGCACGTCAAGACGCTCGCTCACTCAAAAAGTTCAATTATTTCAACTCGAGCATCAAGCGTTTAGCGGTGAGCAGCGCACATTTTTTGCTGGAAACCCTCACCGCTCAACGCTTGAGTGTGTGTGTGTGTGAGAGAGAGAGAGACAGGAAGAGCTGACGAAGCCTGCTCTGAGAGATAATCATCATTTAATAAAGAGAGTCAGTAAATCACACGGAGCATTCATCAGAGCACAAAGGAACCATCACTTCTTTGTCTGCTCTGATGACTGCACCACACACACACACACACACACACACACACACACACACACACACACACACACACACACACACACACACACACACACACACACACACACACACACTTTTTGTCCTCTGAATTATTCCACACTCTGAGTGGACAGTGAAGAGACGGTTGCAGAGTGAGTTTGAAATGTGGAGCAGTTCGATCTGTGTGACCATGAATCCTCTGTTCAGAGACAGAGCTCACACAGAGCGGGGGCAGCTAGCTCTTCACAGATTTCAGATCTTAACAACAATAAACCCTGCTCCTCCAGTCATTGGCTTAATGCTCCACAGTCTCACACTTGCTTAAGGAACCTGAAGAAATGTTGATTCTCATGTCATGAGCTCCTGCAGGTATCATTTCTTCATCTGTGATAATCTGGAAGGAAGGGCCCAATGAGGAGGAGGAGTAATCCTAATCCTGTTAATTGCCCAGAGCGGCAAAGTGGACACATCAGAATTAAACCAGGCTCAGAAAAGGGTGATTGACTTCCACCGCCCTCTCCTCCTCTTGAACATTCTCCTCTTCTTCTTCCTCCCAATCGTCGTCGTCCTCATCCTCCTTCTTTTTGTCACTGTGATCTATGAGCTGATGAGGCAATTAGTGCTGACAAAAGAGCCACGCCTATTTTTCTTTATTCATCTTTCTCTTTTACAGAAACACACACACACACACACACACACACACACACACACACATATTGAAAGCACATATGTCTTGCTTTTAGAGGATGTCTGCGTGACACAAGGGCTGCAGACTGTGTCAGGCGCTGCTTTGAAAGAGCCCGAGCTGAAATAATAGTTTTATAGATCAGCAGCAGTCTGTTTATCACAGAGATAATGATGAAGCTGGGCAGGAAGAGGAGGGGAAGGAGGAAGAGAAGGGGCGAGGGGATACAATCTCTCTGTCTGCCATAGAACCATGGTCAACAGACATGGTTTGAGACAATTATCACAACGTAGAAAGATGAAAAATGAAGAATGTCCCAAAGGTCAGGTCTACTCTTTATAGTAGGTTTGGTCTACACTCTGCAGTAGGTTTGATCTAACCACTACAGTAGGTTTGATCTACACCCAGCAGTAGGTTTGGTCTACCTTCTGCCATATGTTTGGTCTACACTCAGCAGTAGGTTTGGTCTACACTCAGCAGTAGGTTTGGTCTACACTCAGCAGTAGGTTTGGGCTAGTCTCTGCAGAAGGTTTGGTCTACACTCAGCAGTAGGTTTGATCTACCCACTACAGTGGGTTTGGTCTACCCACCACAGTAGGTTTGATCTACCCACTACAGTGGGTTTGTTCTAACAGTGCAGTCAGTTTGGGCTTCTCTCTGCAGAAGGTTTGGTTTACACTCAGCAGTAGGTTTGGTCTACACTCAGCAGTAGGTTTGATTCACCCACTACAGTAGGTTTGGTCTACAATTAACAGTAGGTTTGATCCACCCGCTACAGTAGGTTTGTTCTATACAGTGCAGTCAGTTTTGGCTTCTCTCTTCAGAAGGTTTGGTCTGCACTCAGCAGTAGGTTTGATCTACCCACTACAGTGGGTTTTGTCTACAATTAGCAGTAGGTTTGATCCACCCACTATAGTAGGTTTGGTCTACACTCAGCAGTAGGTTTGATCTACCCACTACAGTAGGTTTGGTCTACACTCAGCAGTAGGTTTGGTCTACACTCAGCAGTAGGTTTTGTCTACAGTCTGCTGTAAGTTTGGACTTTTCTCTGCTCTAGGTCTGTTCTATACAGTGCAGTGGGATAGGTCTACTTTCTACAGTGCGTCATGTCTACACTCTGCAGTAGGTTTGGTCAACCCTCTGTTTTAGGTTTGATCTTTAGTCCTCAGTATGTTTGGTCTACACACTAAAGTAGGTTTGTTCTATACAGTGCAGTCAGTTTGGGCTACTCTCTGCAGAAGGTTTGTTTACTTTTTGCAGTAGCTTTTGTCTTCACTCTGAAGTGAGTTTGGTCTACACTGTGAAGAAGGTAGTGTTTACATGGTCTGCAGTTGGTTTGATCTACTGTTGCAGTAGGTTTGGTGTTCACAATGCTGTGGGTTAAATCTACTCTCTCCAGGATGTATGGTCCAAACTTTACAGTTGGTTTGATCTAGTCTCTGTTGTAGGTTTAGTCTACACATTCCAGTAGGCTTGGTCTACTCCCAAAGTAGGTATGTTCTACTCTCTGCAGTAGGTTTGGTCTACACCCTGACAAAGGTATGTTCTACTCTCTGCTGTAGGTTTGGTCTACACCCTGACATAGGTATGTTCTGCTCTCTGCTGTAGGTTTGGTCTACACCCTGACATAGGTATGTTCTACTCTCTGCTGTAGGTTTGGTCTACACCCTGACATAGGTACATTTAACATTTTAATAGGTTTGTTCTACTCTTTGCAGTAGGTTTGGTCTACACCCTAACATAGGTTTGTTTTAATCTCTGCTGTAGGTTTGGTCTACACCCTAACATAGGTTTGTTCTACTCTCTGCAGTAGGTTTGGTCTACACCCTTGAGTAGGCACATTTTACATTCTGCAGTAGGTTTGGTCTACACCCTGACATAGGTATGTTCTACTCTCTGCTGTAGGTTTGGTCTACACCCTGACATAGGTATGTTCTGCTCTCTGCTGTAGGTTTGGTCTACACCCTGACATAGGTACATTTAACATTCTTCAATAGGTTTGTTCTACTCTTTGCAGTAGGTTTGGTCTACACCCTAACATAGGTTTGTTCTACTCTCTGCAGTAGGTTTGGTCTACACCCTTGAGTAGGCACATTTTACATTCTGCAGTAGGTTTGGTCTACACTCTGCAGTAGGTTTGGTCTACACGTTTCAGCAGTTCACCTGTTGTGACTAGTCAGATCCTTTATGAATTGTCCCTAAAGATATGTTCCTAGCATGAAACCAGGTAGAGAGTTTCCCTTAGAGTCATAGATTAATTCATACCCACTGGTCGGACCAAGCTCAAATAAAAAGAAACAGGAACTCATGTTAGATCACTTCCTGGGTTTGACCCCAAACCCAAGCTATCTTTGTTTTCTGATTCAGCATCATCTGCTAAAGACCTTAAGGCCACAAACACAACTAGAAACCATCCCTATTCCTGAGCCAACACACTCTGCTCCATTCACTGTTGACGTCCCCTGCCAGCAGCCTAGCCGAGGCAAACCAGGCAAGGCTGCTGGACCAGATGGCATCCAGGGAGGGGTACTGAAGACCCGTGGCACAGAGCTGTCTCCAGTCCTTCAGAGAGTCATCCAGGAAACACCCACCGGGCATCATTCTGCTCAGTGTCACTGGACAGATGCATCTTTTTAGTTCTTTTAGTTTCTTGTGCTTGGGCCTTCGAAGGCCTGTGCATCCCCCTCCTCCCCCCTCCCCTCCTCCTCTCTCTCCTCCTCCCTCTGTCTTCATTGTTTCTCTTCAGCAGCAGTTTTCTCTCAGTCTCCTGTAGACGTGAGGATCAATCTTTAGTTTTAATAGTGTCTCATCTGTTCAGGTGCCAGTGCAGCAGAATGAAGCCGTAATTACTGCCTTTAATTGATGACTTTTTACCTCCTCAGACTCTTCCTCACCCCCCGTCCCCCCAGCCTTCACTGTATGGGCCCTCTGCTGCTGTTTGCACTATATTTCTGCACATATTGATCTCTATTATGGTAAATCCAATGGGCACAATGGAACTCTATCAGCAAAATGCAGGTTAATTATCTCAGGGTCAAAGACGTGTTCACAAAGAGCAGCTTTAAACAGGAGCAGGAGGAGGAGGCAGCACTAATCAGAGAGGAGGTGTTATTCTGCTAATCAGGGTGGGGGTGGGGGTGGGGGGCATCAGTCAGGACACTTTAAACACTCTGACTGTCTCATACTAAACTTTCATTATCACTCTGTGATATCAGGCCTCGGCCTTTTCTCTGTAAGCCTGTGTTAGTGTGTGTAAGTGAGTGTGTGCTGATCTGTGTGTGTGTGTGGGGGGGGCGGTTGTCTTGGAGCAGCTCTAAACTTTGTCCCCTCACACTCTCAGTGTATTCATGTTAAACTCTGATCCTGCGTCAGACCTGTCAGACATCTGTGTCCTGCAGATAAATGGCTCAAATGTGTGTGTGTGTGTGTGTGTGTGTGTGTGTGTGTATGTGTGTGTGCGTGCATTGATGCAGGAACACAGTTAATGGGATTGATTGTGGATATTGTGTTTGCTTTCTGCAGGGACTCCGGTGAATCGGATTCCTATCATGGCCAAGCAGGTGCTGGATCTGTACACGCTCTACAAGCTGGTGACTGAAAAAGGAGGCTTAGTGGAAGTCATCAATAAGAAAATATGGAGAGAGATCACCAAAGGCCTCCACCTGCCAACCTCCATCACCAGCGCCGCCTTCACCCTCAGAACACAGTGAGACCCAGACCCTTCAGACCCTTCAGACCCTTCAGATCCCTCAGACGAGATCCGAGTGTGATGTGTTTCTGTCAGAGTTAGAGGAGAGCAGTCCCCTCACAGGGACTCACCTGAGGACAGAGCCATGGCTGTCTCTACACTGAAAACCAGTTGGTTTCACTTTAAATGGAGAAATAGCATGAGTCAGGATCATGGATCAGTGGGAGGAGCAGCTGAGGCCAATTAAAAAAAATCTGCTAATGCCAAACATCTGTAGCCCCGTTTCCACCAAGCAGTTTGGTTTAGATCAGTACGTTTTGGCTGAGATAAGCCTGGTCCTGTTTGGTCTCCACAGCCAACCATGCCCCCTCGTGGTAAGCCAGACCAGTTGCATAATGGCTTAACGCCATACCAGCGCGACACAGTGTACCCTGCTACATCCAATGAAATAGAAAAAAACACAGCACAGTAAACAAAGAACAGTGTTCACGATGGAAGACATCCAGCAATTTTTCTTTTTTGTGATTGACACGTGGCTCTTTGTTATAAAAAAAGGATTGGATTGGTTCAGTCTGTCACCCCAACAGAAGGGACTCAAAAAGGGGATTGGTTTGTTTTGGTTAGTTGAGAATCTGTCTGGGATTAGTCAGTGGAATCGCAACAAAATGTGTGCTGTGCCAAGACGAACCAAACTGAATCACTTGGTGGAATCTGGGCTTCATTCTGCTGTTGCTGTTGACCCTTGGTTCGGGCTGCTGCCCTCTTTGACTTTTGAAATTATTCCTAGTGATTTGCATAACTTTGCTTTAATATGGTTTATGTGAGGTTTCCAACTAAGTTTACTTTGTATAATTATTCCAAGAAATTTTATTTCTTTTACTTCTTCTATCTCAGTGTCATTTATTACTAGTTTTTGTCCACATCAGTCATATGATGTCCGGAAATTTGAAATTTTGTTTTATGTAGATTTAAAGTTAATTTATTTGAATCAAACCATTTCTTTACCATACTTAGTTCTTTTCCAACTGTTTCTATCAATGTATCTAAATTTGGCCCACTACAGAGTATGTTAGTGTCATCGGCAAATAGTATAAAATATACTACTTTTGAAACTAAACATAAATCATTAATATACATAATAAATAACAAAGGGCCCAACACTGACCCCTGTAGGAGACCGCAGGTCACTGTCAGCATTTGTGAATCTGTGCCATTAATGTGGACATACTGAGATTGGTTTTTCAAGTAACTCCCTATCCAAGACAAGGCCACACCTCTAATTCCATATCTGTACAGTTTTGCAAGTAATATTTCATGGTTAACAGTATCAAAAGCTTAATTAGATCTAAAAACACTCCAACAGTGTATTGTTTATTATCAATTGCATTAGATATTTTTTCAACTAAATCTACTATAGCTAAAGTAGTGGTCCTATTGGGTCGAAAGCCATATTGTTCTTCACATAGTAAATTATGTTTCTCTATATAATTATATAGTCTTTTATGGAATAACTTCTCCAGTATCTTAGAAAACTGTGACAATATAGAAATAGGCCTATAATTTGTGAATTCCTGTTTATCACCAGCCTTGTGGATAGGGATCACTTTTGCAATCTTCATCTTTTCAGGAAATACACCAGACTGTAAAGACAGATTAAAAACAAAAGTAATGAGTTTGACAACACACTCAATGGTTTCTTTTAAGACTGACATGTCCAGTCCATTCCAGTGAGCCCTTCCAGACCATAGGCTGTCCCCTGTAGATCTGCAGTATAGGTTTGAAGGATGGTAAAGCTGACGGCTCTCTACCCACACAGCCACTCTGGCCCCATTGGGCTACCAGGAGGTCTGCCATGACTTGGCTTGTTTGCACTTCCTGTAACAGGTGCACCAGAACATGAACATGTGCAGGAACCTTAGTGTCAGGGATAGGTCTACATATTTCCTATACTCACTGGATTGTGGGGTCAAAGTGTGAAACTGTGTGAGACCCCTTAGCTGGTAGCACGTCTTTGGGTGGAGGCAGAGTGAAGGTGTGGGCTCGGACTCCTCGCTGAAAAAGGCTCATCATCACCAGAGGCGCTCTCAATGCAGAGAGACACAGAGACGAGGCTCTGCTCCAGGCAACAGTCTTTTATCCCCACAGTCTGGGCAGAGAAGATCTGACACTATTTCATGGGTCCAACCCACAAACTGAGCTCAGCTGCTCCTCCCACAAATCCATGATTCTGACTTATGTTATCATTCAAAGAGAAACCATCAGGTTTTGCTTTAGGAGGAGGTTAATAACCAAGAAGGAACAATACAGCAGAGATATAACCCTACACACTCAACCTGCCTTACTTCCTGTGCTCAGTTTCTATGACCTTCCTGTACCTTCATTGATGAGTTCCCTCTCCTCCAGCACTGAACCCATATCAAAGGTTTCTCTCCCTCTGCAGGTATATGAAGTACCTGTATCCCTACGAGTGTGAGAAGCGGGGCTTGTCCTCTCCTGGTGAGCTTCAAGCAGCTATCGACAGTAATCGTCGTGAAGGCCGCCGTCAGAGCTACGGGTCGGCCATCTTTAATTACTCTCCCGTGGGCACGCCCACCCTGCTGTCTCCTCCGAAGATACACCTGTCCCACCTTCCTGTGCCACTACATAACAGCAGCCACATGGCCCAGGTGCCCGTCATCAAGAAAGGTAAGACACAAAGAACTCAGCAGCATCTGTAAAGCAGCCAGAGGGGGCGGGGCCATGCCCCGTACTCACAATTCACCAACATACAGGAAGTGATCTCATGAGATTAGATGACATTTGATCACTGTTACAGCCCCCTCTACTGGCAGCAGGACATGTAGTGTTTCTACTTTAGGACCAGCAGGTCTCAGACTGTGGACATGTCAGTGTTATAAGCTGTGGGTCTCCAAGTGAACAGAGCTGTGAGTTTCCATCGGGGGGGGGGGGGGGGGGGGGGGGGGGGGGGGGGGGGGGGGGGGGGGGGGGGGGGGTCTGTACAGAGTGTACGTAATGATTGTGCTCCTGAGGGGCCTCATGCTGAATGCATCCGTCTTTGAGAGTTTTTCAAAAGTTTTAATTTGAAGGGCGTTAAAAGCTCATAGAGTCAGCAGACATGCCCAGAGTGATCCCAGAATTAGATGTTTAAATCTCTATTTAAGTTATTTGGACCCAGATTCTAAAACCATCTGTAAACCAGCTGTTTTGAGAGGTTGGTCCAAGACCGGGTCCTCCACAGGGTTTACTCCAGTCCCTTCATAGGCAGCTCCAAATATAGATTGGCCCCAAAAAGCTGTAACAAAAGGTTTCTCGGTGTTTACAGTAGTACCAGATTAATTTAAAACAAACTAAAAGTTCATCAAAGTTTGACTCCAAAATGGTGGCCATCAGGTCCTAAAAATGACCGTTAGGCCTTTGTTTTCCTCCCAGACCAGGAAAACTGGTGCCTGATGCATGTTTTGGCCTGGTAATATCCCTGAAGTCATCACATACTTCACCTTTCCCATACGGTTTTGTTGAGTATTGGTGGTTTCTGTGGTTCATGACTGTTCTTTGATTCAGTAAAGAATAAATTTATTAGAACTGCGAGGTTCCGTAAAATTAGTCTAAACAGGGCTATCACATGGAGGCTCAGTACCGCTAACCCCCCTTTTTTAACTTTTTAATATATTCTTAAATAATGCATTTTTTTGCCTTTTAAAAATGTTTGTTTTTATCATCCACATCTTTTTTTCTATGTCTTTTAGTTGTTTTCTCTTATTCTGGTTTAGTGTTAAAACTATGGCATCACTAACGCTGTTAATTTTTTCCAGCAACGGGAAAACAAATTAATTACTTTTAATTACCGTCACCATGAAATGAGACGGGTTACTTTTTATCTGACGTGGCTCACTCAGCCAGGCCTCTTCTTATCTCATGTACTTTTTTCACATCCATTAAGATGTGGTGCTGGGCACGCTGGCACCCCCCTTCCTGTCTTCCCATGTGTATGTCACTGTCATTGTACGTTTCTGGAAGAGATGAAACTGAAATTTTGTTCCCCCTTGGGATAAATAAAGTAGTCTGAAATCTGAGAGGAGCTGCAAATAAAATGTGGGGAAAAGAGTCAGACACACAAGTAATGATGAGAACAATCATGTTGACACGTCTTTAACAAAGAGCTGATGCTAAAGTCAACTTTTCATCAACAAATATCTCACAGCTACCTGTGTGTGTCTGTGTAACCTGCAGTCAGAGAGGATCTCCTGCAGCGTCTTTGGATCAAACCAACTCCAGGGAGAGGGGTGGATGCTTTTCCAGGTTTGAATGTAAGGCACAAGTAGCCAACTTGTTTTGACTTGAAAAAATGTCAGAGATGACAGGACCAGACTTAAATAAATAAGGGGGTAATCTGGGGAAATTACAAGTCGAGAGTGGCGTGAGAGACAGGGTTAAAAAGCTGGAGAATCCCCTCTGAATCAGGAGAGTTGGCAGGTCTACCTGACCTGGATCACTCAGCCAGACACAGGACAGGAGCTGCAGATTTAATCTGAGTGTGTTTGTGAGCAAAAAGTAATGCAATAATTACCTGCCCTGGTAACTAATTACATTTATAAAGGAGTAATTGAGTTACTACTTCATGACTTTTTAGGAAAGTAACGAGTAACTATAACTAATTACTATTTTTAAGTAGCTTGCCCAACACTGGTTGTCACTCATCCTTTCATAGAGATTAATTATAATCATTCTCACAATGCCCGACATGGTCCACAAGCAGAGATGCATGATAGTTTATATGCCCTGCTACTGCACCTTGTGTTTGGCAGACAGTTGTGCAACTACAGTGGATCAACTCTGGGGCAGCACAGAAACCAGTTGTCCTCCAGTTTCCATCCCCAGTTCACTTTGGTCATGTCACCTCCCTTCCCAACCTGCACCATGGTCTGAAGTGAAGTCTTTGGCAGTGGTGTTTGGTCGCAGTTGGCGACAGACAACAGACGTTTGTGGGTATCAGGGGATTTGGGGATTATGATTTCCTTTTTAAGGTTGTAGCACAAAGAGTGAAGTGAATCAGTTCTCTTTTCATGAAACAACACTGCCACCACCTTGTTCCCATCATCCTCTGTGACGGTCCTTGCTTGAAGTGGGCGCAGAAACACGTTTACACTCTGTGCTGCCAACAACATTTCAACCAGGCAAGCAGTTTCAAGTGTCAGTGTTATCTCCCATCATCTTCTGAAGTGCTGAAAATTATGAATCTAGTTTTGTTTGGTTAAGTTAAATGCCACTTTTATACTCAGAAACATCTATAGAGGATGCAATGGGTAAATGGTAAATGGACTTGAGCTTATATAGCACTTTTCTAGTCATGGACTACTCAAAGCTGCTTTACACCTCAGGTCACACTTACCCATCCACACCCATTTGCTCTCACATTCACACATTGATGGATCCAATCTTTACTATGACAGCTATCCATCAGTACATCCAACACAGTCACACCCAGCAGTGGGAGCAACTAGAGGTGAAGTGTCTTGCCCAAGGACACATCGCCATGTGTCGCCCAGAGCTGGGCTTGAATCTGCAACCTTCTGATCACCGACCAAGCGCATTCTCCAACTGCGCCACCGACGCCCCCCATTAAAACGATTGAAACGAGGGACAACATCAGAGGGTTCACACACAGGCCTCTGTTCAGGCGAATTCAGAGTGTTAAAGATCAATAGTTATACAACTCCAAGTTACTTTTCAATAAACTGAATGTCAAGGGTTGTTACATTCAGGCAGAAAATTATTACGTTTGGGCTCAGAATTTTGTTACATTATCGGCCAGTTATGACATTTCAGGTCTTATGATATATTTTTTAAAATTTAGTTTTAGGTTATTGTTACATATCAAGCTCCAACAGACACTACCTTGAAAATTGCACCTCTGTAGTGGTCAAACTTTGGTTATTAAGGATTTCTAATACAACAAAAACAGCTCAAGAACTTTTTCTCAGAGGTTTTTAGGGTTAGCTGTGCTTTTTTCATACATGCAGCAGCCTATTGATCTATTTCACAGTTAGAATAGACCTGAATAAACAACAAATCTTCTGCTGGTGTGAAAAAAAGCCATACCAGCTCATCACAGTTGGCTTCGTTTCTTCAGCAGGGCTAATCCAATCTGATCTCAAACTTTGTCTGCAGCTCTCTGCTGTTGTTACCTCTCACTCTTTCTCCGTAGTTCCACTTTCACTCCCTTTTTCTAAACCTAATATTCCACCAATCTGCAGTAGTTCACATCAAACACTCTTTATTTCCACTAGGGTGAGATCTTTAGCAATGGTTCAGACTACTGTTGCTTCTGTCAACCTCTTAGCTCCGTAGCTCCTGCTGTGTCTTCTCCCTCAGGTTCTCCCCCCCTTCCCCATGCTGCTTGAAGTGTCAGATGTTAGGTAATTCCTCGTCCTCCTTTGCTGACAAAGGGACCTGCATAAAATGTGCTTTATTCATAGAACTAGAGGTCAGAGAAAATGGTTGAGAGAAGGTAGGAGAGTTTGTTCTGGATCGGATCCGGAGTTTGGTTATTCTGGATCCGATCCTGTTTTTTGTTGTTTTGGATCTGTTCCTGACTTCTGTTCTTCTGGACCTATTTCTTAGTTTTGTTGTTCTGGATCTATTCCTGAGTTAAGATGTTCTGATATCTGTTCCAGAGGTTTATTATTATTTTTTTTTGTTCTGGATCTGTTCCTGTGTTATGTTGTTCTAATTCTGATTAAGCCAAGATTTAATTGTTCTGGATCTGTTCAAAAGTTTTGCTGTATTAAATCTGTTTCTAAGTTTTGTTGTTCTGGATCTGTTCCAGTTATTTAGTGTTCTGGATCTGTTCCTGTGTTTTGTTGTTCTGGATCTGTTCCTGTGTTTTGTTGTTCTGGATCTGCTCCAGTGTTTTGGTCGAGTTTTCTCCCAGGTAAAGCCCACAACCTGCCTTTTAGATTCAATTCCCACACCGTTTTTTAAAACACTCTATGGATTCTTTGAGGAACAGCTGTTATATTTGGTGAACTGCTCTCTTCAGACTGGTGTCTTCCCCACCTCCTTTAAAACGGCGGTGGTGAAGCCCCTTCTGAAGAAGAATGATTTAGATCCAAATGTTTTAAATAATTACCGGCCTGTATCCAACTTACCATTTTTAAGTAAAATTTTAGAAAAACTTGTTTTTAACCAAGTAAATGAATTTCTTAACTTAAAACATATTCTGGAGACTCATCAGTCTGGTTTTAGGATGAACCACAGTACAGAGACAGCACTTTTAAAGATTTTAAATGACACCAGATGTAATTTAGATAACCAAAAACTCACAGTGTTGGTTCTACTGGATCTAACCGCCGCCTTCGATACAGTAGACCATCACATTTTATTAAATAGACTGAGGAATGTGGTCGGCCTCTCTGGTACTGTTCTTAACTGGTTCACGTCCTACCTGACTGATCGAAGTTTCTTTGTAAGTATGGATACATGTTCCTCAGGAACCCATAAGATAGAGTGTGGGGTTCCCCAAGGGTCAATTTTAGGTCCAACTCTTTTTAATCTATACATGCTACCCCTTGGGGACATCATCAGGAGGCACGGCATCAGCTTCCATAGCTATGCTGATGATACGCAACTGTACATTGCCGTGTCTCCTGATGATACAGGGCCAATTGATGCCCTTTTTAACTGCATTTTAGACATCAAGTCATGGATGGCAGCTAATTTCCTACAGCTCAACCAGGACAAAACAGAGGTTTTAGTTATTGGTCCTGAAGGCCAGAGAGAGAAACTCTTACCTAAGTTACAGGATTTTAAATCCTCAAAATCTGTAAAAAACTTGGGCGTGATTTTGGACTCTGAGCTCACTTTTATTCCACACATTAAAAACATAACGAAGATGGGTTTCTACCATCTTAAGAATATAGCCAGAGTCCGCCCGTTTCTCTCTCAGGCCAGCACGGAGGTGCTAATGCATGCTTTTATCTCCTGTCGTTTAGACTATTGTAATGCCCTGCTCTCTGGTCTTCCCAAAAAGAACATACACAATTTACAATTATTGCAAAACTCAGCCGCACGAGTGCTGACGAGGACCAGAGGGCGGGAGCACATTACGCCTGTTTTAAAATCGCTGCATTGGCTCCCCGTGCGTTTCAGGATCGATTTTAAGGTTCTCTTATTAGTTTTTAAGTGTCTTAACGGTCTTGGCCCATCTTATCTATCTGAAATACTTTTACCCTATCAACCCTCGCGGACCCTGAGGTCCTCCGGTGCTGGCCTTTTAACAATACCACAAGTAAGAACTAAAACTCACGGGGAGGCGGCATTCTATTATTATGGTCCCCGATTGTGGAATAGCCTCCCGGAGAGCCTCAGGGGCGCAGAGAATGTTGATATTTTTAAAAAGAGGCTCAAGACCCATCTTTTTAATCAGGCTTTTAACTAACTAGATTAACCTCTTTTTATGCTTACCCCTATTTTTACACTTTTTTATTATTACTCTACTTTATGCTATTATTATTAATTCTGTTTTGTTTATTTATTTATTTATTTATTTATTTATTTATTTATTTATTTATTTATCTATTTATTAGATTAGTTTATCCTGTTCTATTATGTTGTTTCATTTCAATGTTGTTTGATGTTTATGTTAGGATAAAGATTTATTTAATCTCTACTGTTTTATTCCTTCAGTTTTAGCTTCTAGACCTTTTATCTCATTCTACTATTTTAGTCCCTCGGTTTTCCAGTGTTTCCTCCTGGGGGTCTGCCACACCGGGAGCTGTTTTTGGCCCACTGATTGGGGCGCTGTCCCATGGATGGCTCCGGCCCTGGTGGCTAGTGAGCTCTACACCTTGGTGTGGAGCCACCTGTCTGCCTGGGCTGGGGTGGTCCCTGTGGTGGCGCCCCTTTCAGCCACGGGCCATGGCCCCTCCCGGTGTGCGCAGCCCCCAAAGGTAGCTTTTTCCTCACCTCAGATCTTGGTGCCCAGCCATGTCTCCTCATCAACAGCCTGTCTATGTGTGTGTGTGTGTGTGTGCGTGTGTGTGTGTGTGCGCGTGTGTGTGTGTGTGTGCGTGTATGTTTGTGTGTGCCGGTATGTATGTCTATGTATGTGCGTGGGTGTTACCGTGTTCAGTGGGTATATTTGTGGGGGTGGGAGGTTTGGGGTTTTAATGGTATTCCTTTGTCTTTGTTTGTTTTGTTTTTTTGGTCTTCCCTTTTGTTTTTATCCTCTGTGAGGCACTTTGTGTTGCAGAAGCATGAAAAGTGCCATACAAATAAAATAAAGTTGAAGTTGAAGTTGTTCTGGATCTGCTCCTGTGTTCAGTTTTTTGTTGTTCAGGGCCCTATTCTACGAAGCAAGTTCAGTCTAGCGAGATAACCTTGGAGCTACCTCGCTGAACTGAGTGCGGTAGCCGGCGGTCTGGCTACACGGTTTCAAGACGCTGGTTATCAACCTCATAAGTGGATCCAGCTTTGCAATGAGCGCGTGCACGCATATATGGCGGAGCCCGCTGCATCTGACCAATCACGAACATGGAGCAGTCTGGAGCGTCAAAGCAGGCCGGAGAGAGAAGGACCGCATACTTCACACAGGAGGAGCAGAAGGTGATCATGAGGAAGTATGACGAGGTGAAACATGTAATTAACGTTAAAAGCAACACCGTCACTGCTGCTAAAGCACAGAAGGAGTGCTGGCAGAAAATTGCTGACAGTCTAAATGCGTAAGTGTAGTGCAAAAAAGATCTTTTGTGCCATTATAATCCTGAAATAGAACTGTTCACCATGCACTTTTACTGTAACATGCACCATACCTAATTTATTTCTTAGATGAATTGATTCATTTGTTCATTCCTATCGTGTTTACATTTTTTGTGATATGTAGCCCACATGAGCCCTACATGAATTCCTGTCACAATTTTAATACGGGCGATAAAATATTGTCATGGAACAGAAGTGGTGGCATTGAAGATCTTATTACGGCAATGAGAGTTCTTCATTCCCTTTAACTACCTGTAGAAAGTGTCATATACTACCAACCCCTCCCTGGAAAACCGGTAACTTTCATAAAGGTGGTCATCAGAAAAAGAGAGTGGGTCGGGCTCCGATGTCCACGGGATCCTCTAAGAACGGACAAGCCTATTTTCGTGAGGGCTCATTGGTCAGTGGGCGGGGTTTTTATAGTCCGAGAGTTCAATCTGGAACCTAACCTGCCCCGGAGCAGGTTAGCCGTTCAGCGTGTGTTGCCATGGAGACTCGCCTCGCTGAGGAGTGATCCCATGTCGTAGAACAGGACCTTCGGAACCTATCCTCAAAGCTACCTCACTAGGCATAATCCTGCTTCGTAGAACAGGGCCCTGGATCTGTTCCACAATGTTGTTGTGTTGGATCTATTCCTGAGTTTAGTTGTTCTGAATCTGTTTCTGTGTTTTGTTGCTCTGGATCTTTTCCTGTGTTTTGTTGTTCTGAATCTATTCCTGTGTTTTGTTGTTCTGAATCTGTTCCTGTGTTTTGTTGCTCTGGATCTTTTCCTGTGTTTTGTTGTTCTGAATCTGTTCCTGTGTTTTGTTGCTCTGGATCTATTCCTGTGTTTTGTTGTTCTGAATCTGTTCCTGTGTTTTGTTGCTCTGGATCTTTTCCTGTGTTTTGTTGTTCTGAATCTATTCCTGTGTTTTGTTGCTCTGGATCTGCTCCTGTGTTTTGTTGCTCTGGATCTATTCCTGTGTTTTTTTGCTCTGAATCTGTTTCTGTGTTTTGTTGCTCTGGATCTGTTTCTGTGTTTTGTTGCTCTGGATCTGTTCCTGTGTTTTGTTGCTCTGGATCTGTTCCTGTGTGTTGTTTTTCTGGATCCCTTCCTTTGTTTATGGACAGTTTTTTGGATTTGAAGCCTGATGAAGATCTTTAGACATGAATTACCTGCTCAGCTTTGTCACATGACTCAGAGTCGGGGCTGATGCTGATGGATTTACACATAAATCTTTTCTCCCTCCTTCTCTCTCTTCACCTCCTCCAGAGGAGCCCATGATCTCAGGCTGTCTGCCAAGCAGAGGGGCCCTCCCTTTGTCACCCAGTGGTCAGCGAGCAGCGGCGGCCGCTCATGCGGCAGCAGCAGTGCAGGCAGCGGCTCTGGAGCAGCTGAGGGAGAAGCTGGAGGGTGGAGAACCACCACAGAAGAAGATGATGATGATGGAGGAGCACCAGAGGATGATGCAGCACGCTCTGCAGCACAACCTGCTGGCCATGGCCTCCAGCCTGCCCCTGAACATCAAACTACACAACAGAGGTCAGAGGTCACACACCTAGCTCCACTTCATCAGCCTTGTTATTATCATTATTATCATCATTATTATAATTATTATTATCATTGTTATTATGCAATATCTTTTAGCAGTCTGGTCTGATTTCACAGAGGTATCTGATTGTCACTTAGATGTGAGGCTTATATTGTGTCTGCCTGCTATCACACTTTAATCACAGTGTGTGTGTGTGTGTGTGTGTGTGTGTGTGTGTGTGTGTGTGTGTGTGTGTGTGTGTGTGTGTGTGTGTGTGTGTGAGAGAAACACATTGGTCACATAGTTCATCTCTTTGGTGTCATTTAGAGCTCACAGATGTTAAAAAGCAGGCGGCAGCTCGTCATGAGTAAAAATGTGTGTGTGTGTGTGTGCAGACAGCGTGGTGATGACACGCCATCAGTCACATGACTACTAATGATAGCGGCTAAAGAAGAGTGAGAGGGCTGAGAGCGGAGTCTGATATCACTCTGTCTGCATCACTGCACACTCAGATTAGTCCTGATAACCGCTCTGACACCTGATGAAACACACACACACACACACACACACACACACACACAGAAGATAACTGTTTTCCACACCTGTGTGATCACCTGTAATCATGGGCTCAGGGTGGATAAACGTCACATTTGAATCACAGCAGAGAGAGGTGTGTAAACAGGCTCCATCTGTCTGAGTACGGTTTGGCCCAGTCCGGAGGAAGAGGAGGAGAAGGAGGAGAAGGAGGAGCGACCAGCTGACTGACACAGATCTAAAACAGCACAATAACAGAAGGAGTCCACACAGAGACAGGGTCCCAGACCAGAGCACGTGAGCACAGTGGAGCGGCAGGAATTACAGCTACCTGCTCCCCGAGGTGCCCGCCTCCATCGCTCCCTTCTTTAAGTCCCACCATGCAACTCTGCCCATTACCGCTCAGGGCTCAGCCAAGATTGCACCTCCACTCCACACTTACCCCAAAGATGTGTGCCTGCATATTTGACTTATATTTATTTGAAGCCTTAAGGCTGTTATGCTTTCAGGGCAAATGTGACACACAGAAATGAAAAAGATCTGCGTGAGAGAACGCGTGAGGCTTTTAACACCCACATGGCATCTGTTGGTGTCCATTCCCAAACTGCAGGGGCGGCATTTTACAAATGTTCGTCCACCAGAGTACTAAACGAGAGTTGAAGAAGTTTGCCTTTGTTTACACATTTACATATCTGTCCCGGAGATTTTTCCAGGTTCTTTGAACCAATTCCTCTTCTCTGCCAAGACTGACCGCAATTTCACGCCATTAAGCCTGTCACGATAATCCATAAATCGATTAACCGAACGATAAATAAAAACGTCCTCGGTAAGTTTGCCAGCCTCGATAAACTGACAGGTGCATGCATGTTTGTTTTCCTCCTCTCTTTTGACCAAAGAGGCTGAATGAGAAGATGGCTCACTACGTCTATCTTTCCTAACATCAGGGTGCATAGGTTCTATAGCGGATTTAGCGGATTTATAGCGGAGTGAGCATCTGTCAAAAATGCGATCTTTGGGGTGAAGACAGGGCTGCTCGCACGTACACACAGAAAGAGCTGAAGCGAGCGTCCTGAGGGGTAAGGAGAAAACACACGCTAATATGAGTGATGGCACGAAAGATACGGTTCTTAAGCCGCCTGCCACAGTCCCAGTGTGGGAACATTTTGTTTTTTATCAGAATGAACAAAGTGTGAGCTCATGAACACCAACCAGCTGATATGTCGCATTTGTTTGAAAATAGTGGCGATGAAGAAGAAGAAGGGGAGGTGCAGCGGAGCCTTATTCTTTGACAATCAGCTCTTACTGAGGCTTTTGGTCTGCAAAGTAAATAGAAATAAAAGCGCCAAATGGTTGGCGCTCAAAGACAGATACATCGCCAAAGAAATGCAGCCCTTCAATACGGTTGGAAGCCAGAAATGTTCAAAATGTTTGACAGACAGTACGGATTGACTGGGAAAAAGTACATGTTACAAACAATTCAGGAACTGTATAAACTCCCTTTTATTTAGGCTAGAGTTTTTATTGTTGTTGGGTTTTTTTTTTTTGGAGTTCCATTTTTTCTTTAGAGACAGGGTCTATGTTTTATTGTTGTTGATTAGTATAATTATTTTCATTGACATGTATTTTTTTCTAAAAGAGAGTCCATTTCATTTTCATTGTATTTTTTTCTCTTTCTTGTTTGTTAAATTTATTATATTTTTTGTTTAATTTATTTTATTTAAAAGATCCTGACCTTTTAATTACAGTTAAATACTCTTAAGAAATTAAAGTTTCTTGCTTTTGATATGGTGTACTCACTTTATTATCCCATTTATCATAATTACATCAATGAAAAAATGAATAAGAAAATCAAAATAATATTGATAATAATATCGTTTATCAGCAATAATATTTTGGAAAATTATCATCTGGCAAAATTTGTTATTGTGACAGGCCTACACACCATGAATTATTGACCACTCGGTTATCATGGTGATCTCTGTGTAGAGAGTCATACAGGATGCATGTATTTATGCACTTTGACCACGAGGGGATCCTGTTCTTCTGCCATCTTGTCCGCACACCTCCGTCCGGCATGGTTAAAAAATTTTGAGTTTGCGGGGTGTGGAAATTTACCAGGTGCAAAAGACCTTGGTGTGAAGATGACTCATTCGTCCGAGCAAAGCCACACAGACCCCGCGGACGCATCAAGCATATATCAGCCTTTAGACCCTCAATAGAGGAGGTAATAAAATATTTATACTCAGAGACTGTACCTGAATAGATTTTAGCCAAGATGTGGGTGTGCATCAGACTCTTGCTGTGAGCGGAAACAACTGAAAATTGAGCAGGACCACCCCCCCCCATTCATAGAAAAAAATCCTGCTTTGCACTTCCATCAAAAGTCGGCCACTCTGCTCCCCACTCACTCACACCTACACTCCGCCTACATGCTCTGTCCCAGACTCAAAATCTGATCTAGCAGAAGCAACCAGTCAGGACCCACAGAGCTCCATGTTCAAACTAACTGCAGTTCCCGGAGTGTCCACTAGAGTCGACCTCAGGTGAATCCTCCTCAGATGTGTTCCTCCTGCTGTTGCTCTCCGTACAGACTGTTTATCCAGGAGACACCAGAGCCTGCTGACACCTGATTGGTTGAAACTACTCAGACTAGAGACAGGAACTAGGTCTGAGTGTTTTTTTTCTCTGTGTGTGTGAGTGTGTGTGTGCACGCGTGTGAGCCATCAGTTTTATTCTCTGTAGCTCACCAGCTGTGCTGTATTCATCTATAAGTGACCTGTGTGTGTGTAACGTCTCTGACAGCTTATTCTCCTCATCCTGTCTCTGTATGTTCGTGTGTGTGTGTGTGTGTGTGTATGTGTCTGACAGCTCTTTCTCCTCGTCCTGTCACTCTGCAGACTCTCACCGATCCTGGTCCTTGTGTTCCCGCTCTAAATGCTTATATTGAGTTTTCCTCTCTGCTCCTCTCCTGACAGATGATAGACAAGAGGCCGCATTGAACCTGTCTACCAGCGGCATTAGCAGCATCAACATGTCAATAGAAATAAATGGAGTTGTCTACACAGGTAAATAGAGGGGCCGTTTGCTGATGTAATTGCGGGCAGGAAATTCAATAAGTTATAGCAGCACCCTGGTGCTTAGTCCTCCTCGCAATTTGATGTCTTTGCTATAAAATCCATCGTAATGAAGTGGCAGTCCAATAGAGTTAAAAAAGTTAAATATCTCAAAATTGGGCCTGTGGAGCCCAGGTCGATGAGGCTTATTGTCTTATGTGTGTGAGTGTGTGTGTGTATGTGGAGGTAATTACTGCCTCTGCTTTAACACAGACCTCTGTGTCGGGGTGTAAGCCTGCGGACCATCACTTCACATCACACTCTGTCTGACAGAGTGGTTAGTCCTCATCCACACACTCACTTTATTCTGTCTGATATGTCACACACTGCTGCAGATGACCACACACCAACTTTATATCATCATCATCATCACCATCATTAGTCACATGATCAGCGTTTATTTCTTAGTTCAGGGTTAGTTTTCATCCTCCACTCCAAAGGGCTCACGTCAACTAAAATAACTGTAATCAGAGTTTATCTGAGAGGCTCTGCAAAGCGCACAGCAGCATGCGCACACGCATTCACTCACACACAGAATTATACAGTTTAGTCACAGAGCTGAGGTCAGCAGAATGATGCTGGAGGAGTATAAGTGATATAATGAAGGTGTTGATGTGGATTTAGATCCTTCCCTCACACTCAGAGAAACTCCAAACTCATCAAACTCAACGAGTGCTTTGCGTCTGCAGACCCAGGGACTGCAGGTTCAGGACCGCACATCTGGGACCATACGTCTGAGATGCATACTGTTTGCAAGGGACTCAATAAGTTAAGTCATTGGATGGACTCAAGTAAATTGTGTGCAGGATTTCCATCCAATACATTTTTGTAGCCCCAACTAAAACTTATTTCATCCCCACAATATAACTGAAACAAGTTAGTTTAACTCATTTACAACAAAGTCAAGATAAATTACTGAATTCACTCAGCGAAATTGATTTACATTTGTCAATGTTAACTTAATTTAAGTCAATGTGATAAAATGCAAATTTAAGCAAGCTAAAAACGGCCCTGAGATTGATCCCATAAAAAAAAGACAAAACATGGTTGTCATTTTTGCTAAAGGACGGAAATCCTGACATTCTATTTAACCGCACTTAAAGAAAAAAACACACTCTATTACATTTTGTTGTGTAACTGTGACAATGCAGGCAAAGCAGTGAATATTAGCTCCTGCTGCACATTGAGATGATGACCAGATACACACACTGTGTGTGTTTCATATGGCACTGACCAGCTGTCTGTGATTCACACTGCACTGACCAGCTGTCTATGCTTCACATGAAACTGACCAGCTGTCTGTGCTTCACGTGGCACTGACCAGCTGTCTGTGCCTCATATGGCACTGACCAGCTGTCTGTGCTGCACTCGGCACTTACCAGCTGTCTGTGCATTACATGGCACTGACCAGCTGTCTATGCTTCACATGGCACTGACCAGCTTTCTGTGCTTCACATGGCACTGACCAGCTGTCTGTGCTTCATATGGCACTGACCAGCTGTCTGTGCTGCACTCAGCAATTACCAGCTGTCTGTGCATCAAATGGCACTGACCAGCTGTCTGTGCTTCATATAGCACTGGCCAGCTGTCTATGCTTCATATGGCACTGACCAGCTTTCTGTGCTGCACTTGGCACTAACCAGCTATCCGTGCGTCACATGGCACTTACCAGCTGTCTGTGCTGCACTCGGCACTGACAAGCTGTATGTGATTCACACTGCACTGCTCAGCTGTCTATGTGTCACATGGCACTGACCAGCTTTCTGTGCTTCACATGGCACTGACCAGCTGTCTGTGCTTCACTCGGCACCGACCAGCTGTTTGTGCTTTACATGCCTGACCAGCTGTCTGTGCTTCACATGGCACTCACCAGCTGTATGTGATTCACAATGCACTGTCCAGCTGTCTATGCGTCACATGGCACTGACCAGCTGTCTGTGCTTCACATGGCACTGACCAGCTTTCTGTGTTTCACATGGCACTGACCAGCTGTCTGTGTACTTCATGGCTCTGACCAGCTGTCTGTGCGTCACATGGCACTTACCAGCTGTCTGTGTACCACATGACATTCACCAGCTGTCTGTGTACTTCATGGCACTGACCAGCTGTCTGTGCTTCACATGGCACTGACTAGCTTTCTGTGTTTCACATGGCACTGACCAGCTGTCTGTGCTTCACATGGCACTGACCAGCTGTCTGTGTTTTGCATTGCATGGACCTGCTTTCTGTGCTCTACATAGTATGGACTGCTATTTTCTTTGCGATGGCGTTTTGAAACTGAGAGGGAAGAGGAACCCAGAAGATATGATACAGTGCTGAAGACGCATGGCCATGGGGGCTGGTTATCCTAATGCTACTTGTTTTTGTTTCTGTGTGCAAAGTGAAATACTGTCAGTGTTCTGAATAAAAAAGATGTCTGGGAAAGCTGATTCACATTTTTCTGCTTTCTCACACTCTGACCTCTGACCTCCTCAGGTGTGCTGTTCTCAGGTCAGGCGGCAGTGGCAGCTATGACGGGACATCGTGGGAGACACAGCAGCTGTCACACTCAGGGAAAGGGCAGTCCCTCTCAGTTCCAGCCTTCCTCTTCCTCCTCTTCATCATCTTCCTCCTCCTCACGCCACAGAAACTCCTCCCCCTGAGCCCCCACGCCCCTCCCACATCCAGTAGGGAGGCAGACTGCTGCTGGTCTCCTCTCCATCCATCCTCTGATTAAATGACCCCGCCCCCCTATCTCCATGTGTTTGAGGGTGACTGTGTGTCTGTGTTGTGTTTCAGTCCTCAAACAAGTCCACGCAGAGTGTCCACTCTGTGTTTAATCCAAAGATGAGTCCGCTGATCCTCTAGGCACCCAGACACACACCTTAGACTCAAACAGCTTAGACCAAAGAAGAAGACCCCAGCTCCAAAAGCAAAGCCACAAATCAAAGCCAAAGACAAAAAGACAAGGAGACACAGAAACACAGAGTCACAGAGACAAAGACACACACAGACAGACAGTCACAGAGACACAGAGTCACAGACACAGTGACACAAACACAGACAAAGACACAGAGAGACAGAGAGACAGAGACAGAGAGAAACAAAGAGACAAAGATCATAGAACAGAATAAGAAGAGACAAAGACGCTCAAGTAAAACGAGCAGGCAGACAGACAGACTGGCAGACAGACAGTAAAGCAGAGTCACAGACAGACAGACAGACAGACAGACGGGCAGACAGGCAGATGAACAGACAGACAGACAGGCGGGCAGGCAGATGGACAGATTAACAGGCAGGCAGAGTCACAGACAAATGGGAAGACAGACAGAGAGACAGAGAACAAACCCAGTCATAAAACAGTTTCATGGATTTACATTTGACAGGAAGTGTGAATCAGGCATTAGGATGGTAAAATACACACACACACACACACACACACACACACACACACACACACACACACACACACACACACACACACACACACACACAGATTCAGCATGAAGATGTTGGCTCTTTCTCTCTCTGTCAGATTTATTTAGTGTTTATGTTCAAATGTGACCTTGAAGAGCAGGAGCAGAGCAGGAGCAGAGCAGGAGCAGAGCAGGAGCAGAGCAGGAGCAGAGCAGGAGCAGAGCAGGAGCAGAGCAGGAGCAGAGCAGGAGCAGAGCAGGAGCTCCAGCCTGTGCCTGCAGTGAGCAGATACCTCAGCAGCCCCCTGTATATAGTCCCTGTATGAACCTAGATATACCTCATTCTAAACCTCATTGTATACCTCACTGTGTACCTGGTAAGAGCTCATTGTTTTGTTGTTCAGTCATGTGACAGTGGGTTACTTTGTCATGTTTCGTAGGATCCTACCAAAGAAGGACACATCTACCTCATTTCTTACAGACTGTGCCAACCAGCATGCTCCACCTTGAAGTCAGAGTGCTTGTGATGTTTGCTACCATAACTTGTTTGTATCAGACTGTAATGCTTTCCATGGGACAACCCTGTGGATGATTCTAGAAACTCAGTGTGCTTCTTTATGTTTGGTGTTGTGCCAGCACAACGGAACAGCCATCAGAGGGGGGACAGACACCTGGAGGAGACAGCAGCTCAGTACACCAATCACAGCTTTGATGAGAGGCCAGTCAGTCTGCAGGGGTCAGGTCAGGTCCTGACCTGTTCAGAGTCCAAACAGAGGTTCACCTCAGCACCACCATGGCCAGGAGAGGTTTTTGTGACCTGGAGAGAACCAGCTGCTGGGTTCAGCTCCTCTGCTCTGCAGGGTGTGTTCACTCTGTGGAGGAGCTGAAACCAGAGGACAGTTTGGATGTCCACTTGTAGCTGAGTGGACCTGGTGGACACCTGGTCTGTCTTCTGAGGTGTGCCAGAGCTGCTGCCTGCTCTCAGTCAGGTTCTCCTGCAGGTTGTTCTCAGCTGATGGTCAGATGCCTCCCCCTCTTTCCCTCCAGGTGATGTACCTGTAATGATGATGGTGGTGGTGGTGATATATCGTGTGGCTGTGTGTATAGATGGTGTGTACACTTGTAAAAACACAATCATGCTTCAGAGGACAATCCTTGGTCAATCAGAGGAGATGTTGAAGGTGGTTGGTTTCTCTGGTTCAGTGTGTACTTGAAATGTGTTTTTAGTGATCAGACAGTCTGCAGGAGGAACACCAACCACACCTGAGGACCTGAGGACAGGTGAACTGAAGCAGGCTCATGATGTAACAAATCTGTGCTGGTATCATCACCATTCTATGTCTCAGAGAAACTCAAACACTGATCCTTTGATCCTGAAATAAAGTCCACTTCCTCCTCATGCTCCCTCTGCGTAGGCTGAATCTGTGTGAAATGAATGACTCTGCAGGAAACGAAGCTTTAAACGTAGAACACAAAACAGAAAGTACTGAAAAGAGGATGAGACAGGAACTACAACTTCCATGATGCATCACAGATAGAATAATGCTGTGTTTCATTTACATCAGAGGGAAGTGGGGAGCAGGCAGGGGCGTAGCTACAAATAGGCAATCACAGGCAGTTGCCTGGGGCCCCAAGATTCCCAAGGGCCCCCAAAGCATCTCTTAAAAACTGATTTATGAAGTTCTCTTCAACTGAAAGCACTTCTTTTTTCTAAATTTTACTTCACATGCTTCAAAATCAAGGGCGTAGGTTTGGTCTCAACATTGGTAGGGACAATATAACAGCATAACCTGCATGCAACACTTTTTGCTGGGGACGGGACATTAATAAGACCAAACAGATTGGGTGAACAGGGGTCAGGGCTACATTTCTCACTAATATGAACCTAATTAATTGGTAGGCTAAATGATCAATGCAAAATAAATCTATATTGACTTATACTAACTTTCATGTGTATTGGTTCACCTGACACACCTTTCGATTCAAACCTTTATTTTCAAAAACTACTAAAGAAAAAATTTTGAAAACTTCCAGAATAAATGTCTGGATTTTATTAGCAAATTTAAATTGCAATATTTGAACATAACTCAAAATTATATTCACATACACAATACAAACTTGTTAATAATCTCTTAACTGAATGCAAAAAAAAACAACAACATTTGTCTCAAGACCACTCAACATTGTCTGTCTTATAAATAAATTAAATATAACTGAAAAAACGTCTTAGACAGAGAATAACAAAAAAAGATAAAAATGGAGCCTTCCTTCAGGTAAAACACTACTGCTTTTGTCCACAAGCACAGCCAAACTCATAGACAGCACCGCTCCTAAAACTGCATTAATCGTCCAAAAACTTGTGTTTTTCACCAATATTCCATCATGGTCCGCTCCGGGTTGATATCGATGATCTGCTGAAGTCTGTGTCACTCCAGACAGCGCTGTGTGGCTGTACTGACCTCTGAACTGAGGAAGACTTTGTTTACGCTTGCCTCTCAAAGAAAGGAGTCGGCTCTACAGAGAGTACTGCGCATGCGCAGTATGCTAACTCTGATGCAGGTCGGACTTTCAATAGCAAATTTAGTGGTACGTGTTCCCCACCTCCACAACATTGACGTCTTTTTACATTACTTACAGTGGCTGCTGCTGGCTGAAAAAACTTCTAATATCCCTCCTCGGAGGCGGCATGTTGTTGAGTCGACACGTTTTTCTGTCGGGGCTGAGTGAGTGTGCGTGTGTGTGTGTCGGGGGCGGAGTCCATAGCCAACCTAACGTGCGTTTGAGGAAAAAAAATGGACCGGCACATTCAGCGAGTGAAAAGGGGTAAATTTAAGTTAATAACGGTAGGGTCAATTCTATCCTTACAACATATGGGAAGACAATCTAAATTCCCTATAAAACTGAACTCATAATAAAATGCAAAAAGTTGCTTAAAATTTGGTGGGGACAATTTGTGCCTCCTGAAAAGTTGGTAGTGTTATGTCCCTACCGTCCCTATGCAAACCTACGCCCTTGTTCAAAATACATCAAAAGGCTTAATCTTTAATGATGGTTTTGGGTACCCCCCCTCCCTTCTTATTCAATGGGCTATTTCATGTTACAGCATATCTAAAAATTTGATTCAGGAAGAAATTGGTAAAAAATACTTTTTTCTCATTTTTTTTCTTATTTTCAACCAAGTGGGAAATAAAAACAATGTTGCTCTGAGATCTGAGATAAACATATCAGACTTTTAGGATTTTAAGGACTTTATCTAGCCCAGGAAATAGGATCATTTTCTCAAAATCAAACTTTTTGAGTTGGTGATAAACATTATTGTACAAAATCTCTTTTTTGGAAACATAACTCACTGGACAGGGGGTCAAATAAAAATACATTAACTTTAAAATAAAAGTAACAAAAAGTATGGTAACTGTAAATATCACCTCTTTCAGTAGATCTTTTTTTGCAGTTTTATGTTGTGCTTGATATTTACATATTTTTTCTTTACTAAATTATTTTTTTCAATATTTCTTATTGTAATGTTTTTCACTTCATACTTTCTTGTTTGTTACTGTTACTCTGTAAATTCCCCACTGTGGGACAAATAAGTTGTCAATTGACCATAAAAGATTTCAAATCCAGGACAAAGTGGACTAAATTATGTATTCACTTTTTTTCAAAATCAAACTAAAGTACAGAACTTGAGGAAATGCATTTAGTTGTGTTAAGTTACCATGTACAAGATTAGCACTGTCTCATGCCTTGATTCTGGGAAAGAGACGGTGGACCCAGGGAAGGCCAGTCTAGCTCTGAGGAAGATGAGTAAAATGGACATGGAGGGCCCCATTGACTGGGTTTGCCTTGGGCCCCCAAACAACTAAATACGCCCCTGGGAGCGGGAATGATGTCATCTCCAAGTTAAGGCGTTCCAGTCCCCAAGTCAGGAAAACTTGCCATAACAGAAAATATTTCTATATATAAATATCGAATAATTCTATGTTTACAGCTGATTTCTCCGAAATTCTTGAATAAACAGAATATAACAGGAGCGGAATTACTGTTTACACCTGGGGCAGCCATCTTTGATTGTAAACTAGGGGTGGTGTAGATTTGCTGACTCTCCAGTAGGAAATTCTGTCTTCAGGGGGCGTTCCAGTTGAAATTTCCCTCTGAATTTCGATTTCTGAGTACAAATGGAACACACTACAATTCAGTTACAGTAGCTGGCATCATCATTCCCTGTTAACAGGTGTGACCAACAAATCAGGCACTACTAAGATACACACACACAAAAAAAAAAGAAAAAAAAAAGAAAAAAGAAAAACACACACACACACAGGCAATTGAAATCACCATGTAACCCAATGAGCATGTTTGTGGACTTGGAGGAAGCAGGAGTACCTGGAGGGAACTGGAACCTGGTGACCTTCTTGAGCAGCGCTGACCCCTGCACCAGTGGGTGGAGCCCAGGAACCAGAACCACACAGAACAAAAGACCATTTGGATGGATCATAGACATTAAACATGATCAGAGAACACTGGGCCAGCAGAATCATACAAGGTCAAAGGTCAAAGGTCATCAGATCAGATCACACACACACACACACACACACACACACACACACACACACACACACACACACACACACACACACACACACACACACACACACACACATACACAGGTAGCAGAACACCTCAGATCCTTTACAAAATGAAACACAGCTGGAAAATCTCATTTCAAAAACTCATGTTTTATTATTATATAAACACATGTCTCATGTGATTTCACCCCAGACAAAAGATTAGACCACATGACAAAATCAGATTAGGGTTGCAGTGTGAACAGTCCGTGTTGAGGGTGAGGTTGTCAACATGACACCAGGCTGGCCACCTCCCTCCTGTAGGCCGCATCGTCCCCTCCAGTGATCCGTCCTATCACTGCAGAGTCATCCGTGAACTTCAGGAACAAGTTGACTTTGTGGGAGGAGACTTAGTCGTGGGTGAACAGGGTGTAGAGGATGGGGCTGAGGACGCACCCCTGTGGAGTGCCAATGTTCTAATGATACTAATTCTGACAGTCTGGGACCAGCCAGTCCAGAAATCCAGGAGCCAGTCACAGAGAGTTCAGACCAAGTGTGGACAGTTTACTTCACCACAATAATTAGGTATATATTTACTATTATTTATTTTTAGTAGCTACTGCTTGTGTTTACCAACAAGACGACAGTGAGACCTTAAGTTTATTCATTACTCATTCATCAATTCATGCATTCCCCGCCCATAGGTCAGATCAGATTAACATGACAGTGTGATGATGAACACCTGGGCTGTGTCTACAGTCCACACGGTAATCCTGATCACCAGCAGTTTTCCTGATCCCTCAGAGTCAGAGACCATGAATCACAAACAGTTTATGAAACCAGCCCAGCCTGGTCTTTCAGAGAGCGTGGTCTTTCAGAGAGCACATCTACTCTGTAAAAAAGTGACGGCTGAAGCAGTTCAGCAGAACGCGGCGCTGGGACTGAGGTGGAGTGTGTAAGAGCAGCATAAAGCAGTAAAATGGGCTAAAGATTGGTTAATTAAGGCTGAAAAGCTGATGTAATTAGCAGCAGCAGAGATTAGTGTGTGCAGGATCTGCAGCTAATAGACTTCTTGTGGCTGAACGTTACTTTATACTTCTGAATAAACACAAACAAATTAGCAGCAGGCGTCCAATAATGGCTTATCTTGTCAGGCGCTGACAGAAATCCATGGCCCTATAACACTGTGTTAATTTTATGCACCACTGACAAGCGCCCTGCTGATCAATAACACTACAATAAAATAAGGTGAGACATCAATCTGCAGGAGCAGGCTGATGGAGCGGGCTGATGGAGCTGAGGCAGACCCAGAGAACCACCAAGACTGGGCCCTGACTGTCCATTCCTATTCATCTGAGCTCAGTGTGACAGCACAACAATCAGAACTACAGATTATAATCCAAACATCAGATAGAACTCCAGATTATAATCAGTACATCAGTCATAATGTTTGGATGTGGTCCAGCAGGTCCACCAGCTGGTTTTTCTGGGGCCCCTCGCTCCATCATCTGCTGTGCCATGTTAGCTCAGTCATCAAAACCTGCTCTTATCTTTGGAGGATTATATCTTAAGTGAAGAGGTACCTGCCATTTAGAGATCTTAAGACTGTAATTCATGTTTTTATCAACACAAGACTGGATTATTGCAACTCTCTCCCTAAAACCAGATCCAAAACCTAAAGGTGACAGAGCTTTTGTGTCTCCCAGCAGTGGAACAACCTGTCCTTGAATATCCACTCCACAGGGTCAATAATGGATTTAAAACTTCTCTCAAGACTCACCTGTTCTCTCTGGATTTAAATCAAAGTTTATAGACATATGGCCTAATTTGAATCTAATTTTACTTTATCTTATTCTATTTTGTTATTTAGATGTCTGCTCTGGTTTTATGTTTTGTTGTATCTTAGTATTGTATCTTGTCATTTGTGCTGATTTGTGCAACAGCACTTTGGTAATCTCCAGTTGTTTAAAATGTGCTCTACTAGTAAGGTTAAAATTTAGTTGAGAACGCCAGATTATAACCCAAACATCTGTCAGAACGCCAAATTATGATCCAAACAGCCATCAAGACACCAGAATACAATTCAATCATCACTCAGAACGCCAGATATGATCCAAAAATCAGTCAGAATGCCAGATTATGATCCAAACATTAGTCAGGACACCAAAATACAATTCAATCATCAGTCAGAACACCAAAATATGATCTGGACATCAGTCAGAATGCCAGATAATGATTCAAACATTTATCACAACCCCAAATTATGATCCAATCATCAGTCAGAATGCCAGATATTGATCCACACAGAACACCACATTGTGATCTATATATGAGTCAGAACACCAGCTTATGATTAATAATACATTCGTCAGAATGACAGATTATAATCCAACCATATACTTTTGTCTTCAGACAGTGGTCTCCTCTCTGTGCTATGTTTTTCCATCTTAGTGCTGCTTTAACACTGATGATCATCACAGAAGAAGAAGCCAACCACTTATCTGAACTTGAAGCATGCCTCAAAGACCTGAGGACCTGGATGAGCAGAAACTTCTTACTGCTGAACTCGGAGAAGACTGAAGTTATTGCTCTTGGACCTGTGTGTGTTGTGTGTGTGTGTGTGTGTGTGTGTGTGTGTGTGTGTGTGTGTGTGTGTGTGTGTGTGTGTGTGTGTGTGTGTGTGTGTGTGTGTGTGTGTGTTGTCCATCAATCAGCTGGCCACATGAACTTTTGTTACTCCTGATCGGTCTCTAGTTTATGGTATCAGGCAGATCATCCTCCTCACATAGAACGTCCTTGTCAGCTCTCTCTCTCTAACTCAGCAGACATCCAGAGCTGCAGTCTCTCTCTCTCTCCCTCTCATTGATCTGGTGATGACCTTTGACCCCAGCTCCAGGATAAAATCACCTCATCTGTCAGGGGGGATTTGCACCACTGATTTGAAGGACTTACCGCTGCCAGTCAATACCAATTAGCAACTACAGCACACACACCTGCACACTCAGAGCTGCTGACAGAACTCTAAAGTTAGCTTAGCATGGTGCTAACTGAACACATCTTTAGTAGAAGATTCAGACAGAACCCTTAGGTTAGCTTAGCATGGTGCTAACTGAACACATCTTTAGAAGAAGATTCAGCCAGAGCCCTCAGGTTAGCTTAGCATGGTGCTAACTGAACACATCTTTGGTAGAAAATTCAGAAAGAGTGTAATATTTACCAAGGATTCCTCCCTGTGTCTGCTGTCAGCGTGAACTCAGAGGGAGGAGGCTCATTCCCTCACTGTGTAGCTGCGCTACCTTCCATCTACAGACAGATTAACACAGAGAGGAGTCCAAGCTGAGGGCTGAACATGTGAAAACACAGGATCACATCCTGTGACAGTGGACAGATGTGTGTAGGAACACCAGTCTCTGATCCCTGAGCTTAAGCTCTGAAGTTAAGCTACCAGCGAACACCCTCACCTGAGATACCAGACCTGAAGCTTGGGGTTTAATCTGCTGAAAATACCAATTCATTGAAATGCTCCTCCTCTCCTTCTTATGTCCAATCACTGATCCTTTTGAAAACTTGAAGCACAGACGTTTTCATGAAAGAACGGCTAACGGCTGAGCAAACCCCATTCTCTCACACTGAGAACAATTTCACGTCATCAAATACGAACAATAAAAGTATCCCCAGAGTTTTTTTTAGCACTTTCTTTTTAGTCCGATCAGAGGTTAGCCCAGTGGAGATCTGAAACATTTTCCATGGGGGGCTATGGGGGGCAGGAGGTGTAGTTGGGGTGTCATGTGACCATGCCAGTGCACTGTGAGGAGATTCCAGTATATATGTAAATAGAGTCAACAACAGCTCCACAAAAAGCCTTTTTCCATGTAAAAATGTGTTTGAATGTGTTTCAGTGTGTTTGAATGTGTTTCAGTGTGTTTGAATGTGTTTCAGTGTGTTTAAATGTGTTTCAGTGTGTTTGAATGTGTTTTTAATATGTCCCAGTGTGTTCCAGCGTGTTTCAGTGTGCTTGGATGTGTTTCAGTGTTTTAATGTGTTTTGAAGTGTTTCAGTGTGTTTCAGTGTTTTAATGTGTTCTTGTGTGTATCATTGTTTTCAATATGTTTCAGTGTGTTTCATTGTTTTCAATATGTTTTCACTAGCAAGGACCACACATCAACAATGCGTTTTAACAGTTTATTTAGAATTGCGTAAATTAATGAAGTGACGTTGTGGGGAAACTCCGAAAGGAGGTCTGCTGTAGCTCCCGGGCACGACGGACCCCCCTTTTATGGCCCTATGAATGAAGAAGAAGATGATTAAGAGAAAAGAGGAGGGAGGGAGGCTGTATGAAGCGAGAACAAACAGGACATGAAAGGTTAGGAGGGTTTAAATACTGGAAGGGGTGAGGTTGAGGTGTGGTCCTGCTCCTGAAACTCAGCTATGAGCTCCACTTCACTAGCAAGGACCACACATCAACAATGTGTTTAAACGGTTTATTTAGAATTGGGTAAATTAATGAAGTGACGCTGTGGGGAAACTCTAAAAGGTAGTCCGCCGTAGCTCCCGGGCATGACAGACCCCCCAAAACAGTGAGAATAAATCATTTGAAGCGAGCTTGTGCTGATTTAAGATCTTTCAGATCGGAACAAATGTAACGGTGATATGTTTGTGAAGACCAGTGGCCCATGATTTGAATAACGCGTTCTGGAATGCCGCTGCGTGCGGCTGAAGTGGCGGCTCCGATTCTGAAAGAATGTCCTGAGTAGTGTGTGGGGGAGATGCCTGACTGAGATAGAACCTGACGGAGGTGAAGGTGAAACCAGAAACGTGTGGCGACTTGACCGGATTCAGAGACAAAAAGAGGTTCCTCTAGGGATTTGCATTGGGATTTCCTAACCTGCAGGAAGTTTGAGAGTGTAATGACAGGATTGACGGGTGCATGGGTGTCGAAATAAAAGATCAGAGTAGGGTTACTGAACTGGTTTGTTTTTGATCTTTTAAGGTAGAAAACCATGGTATCTGATGAGAAGGGAGACAGATCTGAAATGCATGGGTGTCGAAGAGGATCGAAGCGGAGGGTAGAAGTAGTGAATTAGGAGCATCTCAGGAAACCAAAGACTGCGAGGATGAACATGGCTTCTAGAGTTTGCGTGACGAAACGATTAGTGTAACGTGACTGAATGGTATGAATGCATGTGGAAAGAATATCAAAGGTGAGTGGGAGGCAGCGAGGCATTTGAGCAGGCTCTTGACGCAAGAGCCCCTTAAGAAGCGAGGTTACTTGATGGTGGTTGTGAGCTTGACCTAGGTTAAGGAGTTTGGAGAAGAAACTGATGCTGCTGAGATAGACTTTAATGGTCTGGGTTGTGATTTTAAGACAGGAATGTGCAAAGGTTATGAAACTGGTCATGGGAATGAGGTCGAAGGACGGGAAAGGTATGTGGTACCGAAGATGAAAGTTGCGAAAGCATGTCCATGCTGACCAGTAGGAAGACAGAGTTGTTTGAGAAAGACTGTTTATGATGTAATTACGGTACTCAATTAGCAGGGGAAAGAGAGCTGGATTTAAAGGGTGAATATCAGTGCCAAATATGGAGGAACTGGAGTTGGGTGCTTGTCTGCAGATGGGGCCAAGCTTCTGAACTTCTGGAAGGAGAATCGAGAGAGTGCGTCAGCTATTGCATTAGAATGACCAGGAATGTGAACTGCTTGGAGGATGTAATGATGTGTGAATGAATGCCAAGTAAGACGACGGATGAAGGGCATGATAGAGGGAGCATTAGAACGACCTTTGTTTATGATGTCTACAGCTGCAAGGTTGTCGGAATGAATGAGGATGGACTTGCAGGACCATTCATGACCCCAGAGAATGGCTGCTATGACGATGGGATAGATTTCAAAGAAGGCAGAAGATCCTGGCTGACAACTGCTGTTAAACTCGGGGGTCCATTCTCCTGCAAACCATCTTCCATTATAGTAACCCCCAAAACCGACAGAAGGAGCCGCATCTGTAAACAGATGGATGTCAGCTGAAAGGGTTGGTTGAGTCTCATAGAAGAAGGAAATTTCATTCCAGTTAGCCAGTAGGATCAGCCAAAAATGTAGTTCTGCTCGGCTTGGACGGTCGAGAGAAACTGAAGTCAAAAGAGACGGAACAGAAGAGGCGATGGACAGGAGGTGGGAAATGAAAGCTCTACCTTGGGGGATGATTCGCATGGCAAAATTGAGATGGCCAAGAAGAGAGAAGAGTTGACGTTTGGTGCAGCTCGATGCGAGGAGAAAGTTAGAGATTAGAAGACAGATGCGTTTGAGCTTGTCCGATGGGAGTGTGGCTTGGGACAGGTTAGTGTCCAGAGTGATGCCTAGAAACTCAAATAATGTGGAAGGCCCCTGTGTCTTCTCTGCTGACAAAGGAACCCCGAGATCCTAAAAAGACAGCGGTCAGTGTGGTCAGCCCGGAAGGGCGGTGATGAGGGGGGGGTTATGACTAAAAAGTCATCTAAGAGATGAACTAAGAAGGGTAGCTTGTGAACGTTTGACAGAATCCAGCAAAGAGCTTCTGCAAAAGTATCAAAAAGCTTAGGGCTGGACTTGCAACCAAAAGTGAGCCTCACTGCAAAGTAGTAAGCGCCTCTCCACTTGACACCAAAGAATGGCCAGAAATCAGGATGAAGAGGGAGAACCTTGAAAGTATTGGAGATGTCTGCTTTTGAGAGCCAGGAACCTTTCCCGGCAAGTTTGATTAGTGAGATGGCATGATTAATTGTTGCATAGTTAAAGGAGTAGTCCTCGCTAGGAATCAGGCTGTTGATACTAGGTACTGTAGTACAGTGTGGTGCAGATAGATCGATAATAATGCGCTTCTTCCCAGAGTATTTCCTCGTTGCAATGCTGATGGGACTGATGCGGAATGTTGGAAAAGGAGGGGTGGAGAATGGGCCAATCATGAAACCATTATTGATTTCTTTTTTGAGCAGGCTATCTACGGAATCAGGATCAGTGATGGCTGAAAGGAGATTGCGGCATTCATAAGAGACGGAAGGCATAACTGAAAGCCCTGGATGGAAGCCAAACTTGAAATTGTGGATTAAGAACTGCACAAGGGTTTGGTCTGGATGATTTTTAAGTGCTGTAGCTAGTGCTGAAAGATTGATGGGTGAGGATAGGTTCTTAACTTGTTTCTGAGTTGTCACGGGGGTTGTGAGGACAGGCCAAGCGGGCATGGCTGCCCCCGCAAAAGGAGCAAACATGGAGGAAACGACACTGAGACTTACTGCACCCTGACTCGTTAAAATTATTGCAAATGGCACAACCTGCTTGACGCATTATGGGTCTGCTTTTCTTGTCAAACCCACTATTTGAGGGGAAGACTGATGAAAAAGCTGTCTGCACTGGGGGCTGAGGAACCGGTGGAGCCACTGTTGATAACAGGGAGAAGGAGGGGGGCTGAGAGATGGTGTGGATTCTTCGTCAGAACCATAACACTGAATCCTATTGAGAGACGAACCTGGCGGCATGTGGACCACAGAGGATATAATGTGACGAGTCGGTGGAGTATGTCCGTTGCTGGATGGCCCTGGCGCAGCTGAGAGCGGGGTCTCTGGCACGGCTGGATCAGCTTCAGGCATGGAGTCTTTTCGCAGTGTCCTCGTTTCATTGATGTCTTCCTGGGTTTCGAAGAGATCTTCCTCAGAAGTCGAAAGAGTGATGGAATCTCCTGGATGAGCAGAAACTTCTTACTGCTGAACTCGGAGAAGACTGAAGTTATTGCTCTTGAACCTGTGTGTGTTTGTGTGTGTGTGTGTGTGTGTGTGTGTGTGTGTGTGTGTGTGTGTGTGTGTGTGTGTGTGTGTGTGTGTGTGTGTGTGTTTGTGTGTGTGTGTTTTAAGTGTGTATTTAGTGTTTTGAAGTGTGTGTTTACAGTGTTATTTTTTTGTGTATCTAGTGTGTTACAGAGTGTGTTTTTAGTGTGTATTTAGTGTTTTGAAGTGTGTATTAACAGTTTAAATGTATAGTGTGTTATAGTGTGTATACAGCTGGTTTCAACTTTTTGTTTTATTGTGTTTTGTGTTTTTTTAGTGTATTTTTAGTTTGTGTGTGTTTTGTTTCAGTGTTATATTTTCTTATTTATTTGTAGTTGTGATAGTGTATTGTGTAGTTGTGAGTGTGTGTTTTAATGTGTTTTTAGTATGTTTCTAGTTTGTATTCAGTGTCTGTATTTAGTGTATACAAGGCCATGTCCACATGTAGCCGGATATTTGGGAAACCAGATTTTTTTTTAAATGTCTACACCTGTTGTCCACACAAAACTGCAGCTCTACGTCACTAAAAACATTTTTTTTTTAAACTCTGGCCAAAGTGAGGATTTTGGAAAGCTCTGGTTTCATGGTTTCATATTGACACGGGGAAACAAAGTTTTTGGTTCTCAAATGTCACAGCTGAAAAACAGGGGTCATTCTGGTTAGCTGGTACAGGTTTTATGTCAAGAAAACACTGACACATATGGGTCTGGCATTAGTGGATTTGCCTGCTGCATGTCGTCAAAAGCGTTTTAAAAAAAAAAAGAAAAGAGGGGAGGGGTACTTGTTTTTGAAAATACCTGGCTACGTGTGGACACGGCCTCAGTGTGTATTCAGTGTGTTCCAGTGTGTATTCATTGAGTATTCAGTGTGTTTTAGTGTGTGAGGACAGCAGTGTCAGAGCAGAGTGTGTAAATCTATAAACAGAAGTGTGTGTACTGAGGACAGAGGCTGCTGGGTCAGGTTTTCTTTCCTCTGATCAGTTCAAGGTTTTATCAGCTAGAAAACACCTCCAGGAGTGTGTGTGTGTGTGTGTGTGTGTGTGTGTGTGTGTGTGTGTGTGTGTGTGTGTGTGTTTGTGTGTGTGTGTGTGTGTGTGTGTGTGTGTGTGTGTGTGTGTGTGCGTGTGTGCGTGTGCGTGTTTCTGTTGGCATGTTTCGATGACAATGAAAGTAGAGGAAAGAAGTCCATTCAGCAGAGTGTGAAGGCTGTCACACACATCTGCTGCTTCATACAACACTAATTGGGATCTTCTACACCTCTCAAATAGTGTGTGTGTGTGTGTGTGTGTGTGTGTGTGTGTGTGTGTGTGTGTGTGTGTGTGTGTGTGTGTGTGTGTGTGTGAGTGAGTGTGTGTATATTGAGCTGTATTTCTCTGATGCTCTGCTGGTTCATGTTTAGACTGGGATCAGAAAAACACCAGTTCATATTTTCATGTCCAACAGGAAGTAGAATCAGTTAGAGGGATCAGGATCAGGACCAGCACCAGGAGAACTTTCAGTTTCCATATTGAAGGATGTCCCAAAGCAATGATGGTGCTCAGAGGAGGGAGGTGGAAGGAGACTGATCGGAAGAGCGATGATGTAGGAAACATGAGAACAGGCTTTGAGGTAGTCTTTTCACTGACAGACACACTTATCGTTTACATTTGTTAATCAATCAATCAATCTTTATTTGTATCATGCCAAACCAGAACAAGCGTTAGCGCAAGACACTTGACAAAAACATGAACAGATCTAGACCCATTAATGTAAATAAATTTTATTAACAGAAACCCAACATCAAGACAAGATAAGGAGTCTGATCTCATCTTAAAGTGGGCATATCACGCTTGTTTCTCCTTTTCACTATGCCAGACTAGGATGCCTGTAAAGCATTTCTGCCCTCAGTACAAGTCATTTAGTTCCTTCATTTCCCCACAATAGTGTTCTCAATATCCTCAGTTTAGGCCATTCTGAAGATCTCGTTGAAACGCTCCGTTTGGAGAATGACCTCCAGTAACCTCGCAACGTCACAGCCCTTTGTGCTCTGATTGGTCAGTTCTATCAGAGGGGCGGAGGGGGTAGAGTCAGGGGGCGGTTTTTGCAGCATGGCAGTATTTACAAAATCGCCATATTGAATGGGGCAGACCGAGCGAGTTTGCTGTTTGCCAAAACTTCACCGTAAAGCATTTATAGCAGTAATAAAATGGCAGAGTGTAGGATACGTCCTTTTGTATTGGACCCCGAGTCAGACCCGGACGGTTCTGCAGCTCAGGAGGAAGGAAATCCACCTCAACACAGATCATGTCAGGACTCTGTAACATGTATAGTTTATACGTGGAAATATAGGCAGACTTCACCAATAAACTATTTCTATAACAGGGCTCCATCCTGCTCCTTCACTTTTCTCTGTCTGTTTTATCCATCATGCTGAAAGTGTTGTCTAAAGATCACCTCTACCGTCAGTTCGTCACTATGTTATTACCGCAGCATTATTATGGTCCAGGTTCACAGTGCATGTCAGAACAAGCATGCAAATATCACAGTCTCACAAGTATTACGACGTCCAGTGTTGGGAAAGTTCACTTTCTATATGAACTAGTTCATAGTTCAGTTCAAACCTTTTAAAATGAACTAGTTCAGTTCATCGTTCATAATTCAAAATTGTGAACTAAAGTTCATGCTTCCCCAAAATGAATTATTTAGTTATTTTTTAGTTCTTTCTTTTAACGTTGCCGCAAGCTACGAGCTAATTTGTCAACATTATTGACAGAGCCTGTGTAGAACCAAATTGTGTTAATGCTGAAACCATATTCATCTTTGTATCTCATTTTATGCCGACGAACGTTCTTTGAACGCGTTCGGGTACAACACTGAAGACGTCTGCTAAAACTACAGTGTTTTAACTGCTAATTCAACATGTAAAGCCGAGCTGCTCAGCAGAGCAGAGTCCCTGCATCCAGCATCTGAGGGGGGATACTCGGCTCTTGGTGGGTGTATCCCTCGGTGGCCGTTGTGTGACTAACTGACATCACAGAGGAGGAGCTGCTTTATCAGATTACTCCAATAAAAAGAAAGGATCCTCGTGTCGTCACGAAGGTCGAAATCTTGTGGCCAACTGGCAATGACCTATTTTCAGAGGCATCAAATCTCGTTCTAGGATATCAGAAAAAATACAATATCTCATTTTTTTGAAAATTCAGGGGGTGAAAGGTCTTGTTTTCAAATTTATTATATTATATGTAAGTATTAAATCAGGGATCAGCATATGGCCCCTTTAACCCACCATGTTTACAGCACTTTGCAGCATTTAGCAGGTTACAATGGCAAGGAAAAACTGTGTTGGGGTTGGAGAGAGACAGATAGAGGAGAAAGAGTGGGAGAGAAAAGTATAGAGAGAAGGGACACACACACACACACACACACACACACACAGACGCAGACATAGTCTTAAGTTTGGCGTTGTGGCGATGGTTAAGGTGAAACCATGGGTCCACGGCAGCTGACCATCCCCTGCAACAGTCCAAAGCCGTAGCTACTGGAGTCTGACAGGAGCACATCACTGATCCAGAGGATCTGCAAGACAAACTCAGAGCCTCCCAGAGAGGTGTATGGTCAGTAACTATAACAGGACATTAAGACTAGAAGTTAGACTGACAGACAGAGAGGGAAACAGGAGCCCTGTGTGTCAGTTTCCCCACGGCAGTCTAAACCTATAGCAGCATGACTAAGAGCTGGTTCAGACCTGATCCAGCTCGAACTATAGGCTTTATCAAAAAGAAAAGTTTTAAGTCTACTCTCAAAGGTTGAGACTGTGTCTGCTCCCCGGATCTCAACTGGTGAGTTATTCCAAAGAAGAGGAGCCTGATAACTAAAGGCTCGACCTCCCATACTACTTTTAGAGAACACAGGTACAACGAGCAGGCCTGCATGCTTAGAACGCAATGACCTAGACGAATAAGATAGGATGACCCAATGATATTAAGCACTTTGTAAGTCGGAAGAAGAATTTTAAACTCTATTCTAGATTTTAATGGTAACCAGTGTAGAGACACTAACACTGGAGAGATGTGCTCTCTCCTCCTATTCCAACAACAAACTGTCTCACACTCTTGAAAACAGTAAGTTTTCTGCTTCTTAGTGCTGTGAGGACCTGCTGCGGCCATGGTTGCTACCATCTCACATCACCTATGACCCGTGAAACTTGACTGCAGCGCAAATGTTTGATTGACAACTGACTGGCAAATAATTATCTGATGTAAGCATTCAGGGGCAGGTTCCCTATGAATTGGATTGGATACACATATAGGTTGGTTTTTTGAATGACTAATCAAATTTGTCCTGTCAAGTTTTTGAATTTATGCAGTTTTGTTAACCCTTCAAAAAGCTACCGGGAAAGGAGGTTACGAGCAACTGGTTACTTAAAAGTGACGTGATGGAGACCCCTGCACACACACTTGATACACACACTGCAGTCAGAGTGTGGTTTACCGTCTGTTTTTTTTCCTGGTCCACTCTGAGTGAGGTCAAAGCTGTCCTCTGGTGTTTTCTGACAGCCCTGTTTCATTCCCAGGGTCCACTTTACCCCATTTAAGCTCTACCAACATGCACACAAGCACACACGCACAGTAACACTCAGGGGCTCCACCCCTCCATCACCTGAGCGGACAGGTTGAGTGAACAGGTTGACGGAACAATGATTAATTTGGCCTGATGGTCATTTCAGGGAGTGGAAACAGCAGCTGACGCTGAGTCACTGTGGGATACGCTCTCTGAAAGTCACAGAGAGCAGAGCTCTGAGTGGGTACTGACTCTGAACAGCAGCAGCAGGCTCTCTGAAGAAGCAGACAGAGTCAGATCCAGCCTGTTTCAGCGTGAGGAGGACTGTGACCTTAAAGCATAAAGGCAGCAACACAATCAAACTCTTCATGGTGTGTTTCTGAAAGTTTCAAAGATTTAAAGAGTCAGAACAAAAGAATTAGAGTTTCTCTCCTTTACTGATACAGCATGTCTCATGTGTAATGGTCTCTGCCTGAGGTCAGACTGCCCCCTGGTGGATTACTGTTCCTCATTGCTCTCATTTCATCTGATGAAACACCAAACAGCAGACATGAAAGGACTATTTAAAATAGAAGTGTTGATTTACTGTCGTCGACTCGGACTCTCATAGACTGTCCACATAGTTATTGGCTGCTTTATAGACTATTATAGACTGTTCTAAACCGTCATAACCTATAATATTGACTGTTATTGGTTGTTATATGGATTGATATAGATTGTTACAGATGTTTATACACTGTTATATGGACTAATATGGACTTTTACAGATTTTTAAGGACTGTTATGGACTGTAATTGGCTGTTAAAGACTGTTATATAGCTTGTTATTGGCTGTTATATGGACTGTTATAGACTGTAAAAAACAATGTTAATTGACCGTTATTGACTGTTATATGGATGGTTATAGACAGTTAAAAATGTTTATGGACTGTTATAGACTGCTATTGGCTGTTATTGGACTGTTATAGATGTTAATGAACTGTTATAGACAGCTATTGACCGTTATATGGATGTTAAATGTTATACGTTATAAATAAAGCGGTTAGGTGCCTGACGGGTTATACTGGGCACACTGTTTAGACATGTCTGAAACGTCTACTTCCCCTTCCTGTTAGTGGTTGTGGGGTGTTTTTCACAGATCGTTCAGTTGCTTGATTCACAACTGATGTTTGGTCAGCCTTCAGTCAACACTTAGGGACAAGTTCACACATCATCATCATCATCATCATCATTGTCATCCCCTTCATTTTCTGAAAGAGTGTATCTATGAAGTACTTCAGAGAGAGACAGGTTCAAGTAGAATAAGAAAGGAAAAGATTTAATGATAAAAAACAGACATGGAGCCACGGCTGAAAGTTTACAGAAAGAGAAACACACACTCCATTGGTTCCACACAGTGCCATGTTATCTGTGTGTGTGTGTTAGTGTGAAAAAAAACAAACACCGAGACATAAAAACATGGTTTTACTTCCACCTGTCCAGGATTCTGTTCTGCAGGCGGTTCTGGTTGAACTGGTCAGGTTTTCAGAACTCAGTCTCCAGGATACAGATGAAGAGGTGTCTGACCCTGGTCGCCGGTCTAGATCAGAGACTTAAAGAACGTCTGTGAACTCAACATAAGGCTGATCATGTCATTGATCCCTCTGGTCAGCAGCTAACAGACGGTGCAAAACAGAAACTTCAGATGAACTGACTCAAGGGTGAAAATGGTTTTTGTTACTGGTCATAAAAACTCTGCTGAGAAACAACCAACAGCCGTCTGTGGCCCATCTGTAATTTGGGCTTGTTTTAAAAACATGATGAGAGAGAATCCAGAGGAGACTGAAAACTGAAAACCTGCCCAAAGAAACTCAGGAGTCCCCAAAAACAAGATCCACCAGGAGCTGGAAACACCTGTCTGCATCAAACACACACCTAACCTGTGTGTGTGTGTGTGTGTGTGTGTGTGTGTGTGTGTGTGTGTGTGTGTGTGTGTGTGTGCTGTGTCCACCAGACTCAGTAGAGTGTGTGTGTCCCTGAGATGGAGCTCTGATGGACACACACAAACACACACACACACATTCACAGAGTGAAAGAACAGATGTGAAAATAGCTGCCCTGTGTGTTGTTTCCTATAACTGTGAGACTGAGCATTGAGCATCATCATCATCATCATAATAGCCTCTCATTATGCTCCTCTGGGCCCAGAGCAGCGAGGTCAAAGGTCACAGATACTGGTGGAAGGTCAGGTGTTTGGCAGCATGAATGAAACTAAAGGTGAAGGTCTCCATCAGTCACATAATCTCAGGATCCAGAGGAGCACCCCCTGCTGGTCAAATGTGTCAGAGGAAGTTTGCGAGTGGTCTGCAGACCCATACTAACGCTTTGTGTATATATCTCTATATATATATTTACGAACCAGAACATGTCTCTGAAATAGGAGAACATGGTGACTTCTTGGCCTTCTATCTAGCCTGTCAGCAGTTTGATGGATCAGCCAATCACAGAGGAGGATTCTGGGATCATGGCTGAGTATTTGAAAGACATTTACAGCTTCATCTGAAACCACACTGGCTGAAACATTATTGCTCTGACTACATGACACAGGAACATGAGAGGCTGGCATCAAACAAACTCTGCCCGGTAACAGTGAGGAGTAACGGACAGCTAACAGAGCCAACCAGAGGCTGAGACCCACTGAGCCCAGGACCTGCTGTCTGTAGAGTTCTGACCCAGCAACAGAGGATGGACAGATGAATGCTGCAGAGTGACAGGAGCTCAGAGACCTACACAGTCTCACAGACAAAGAAGGACCGAGAAGGTAAGTCCAGCTTCTGAACCATCCAATGATGTGACTGCATATCAGACTCTGTCCAGCCGGGGACCAATGAGGTCCAGCTCTGCCTGCTGGTCATCAGCTCTTCATTTCCTCGTCGTCAGCTGCAGGTGAGAGCACACCACATTATAAAAAAGAAAGTTCAATGTTTTAAAAATGTAACCCCAGGATAAAAAAGGTTTAGAGGAGTTCATCTCCTGACAAATAGCCCTGCAGAGGTGAAAGTCTGTCCTCCTGCACAGCGTCCTTGGTGACAGAGGCCCACAGCAGTGAGTCTCTGCAGTTTTGACAGATGAGGTCTCCTGAGGACCAGCAGAGACTTGGTGGAGCTTTTTACAGCAGAGGAACAGATGAGAGTCCTGTCCAGTCTCTAACCCATTGAACCGTTCCTCCTCCCGTCACAGCAGAGAGGACAGAGGGACCACGTGGCCCACAGCCGGGCTCCTGTAGTCTGATCTGAGAGCCTCCACCCATCCTGCAGGTCAAATCTGAACTAACAGAGCCCTCAGAAGTCTGTCCAGAGGGGTCCAGTGAGCAATGTTTTAGTCCAGCGAAATAATGTCTGAATGACTGCCTTCAGTCCCGCCCCCTGCTGGTCCTCCTCCCCCAGTGATGACCCGGGTCTCGTGCAGGGAGGAGGCAGCGTGGGAGCTGGACTCATAGTGTCCACTGGAGGAGGAGACCAGGGCTGAGCTGGTGCTGGCTGCACTCTGCATGCTGCCCGTCAGATTGTCCAGGAACATCTGAGGCCGGTAGTGCTGAGGAGAAGACAAGACCAGGACCAGGATCAGAACAAGAACGCCATAACACCCTACAGACAGCTGGAGCGGGGGCTGGCTGCTAACAAACGGACTCTAAGATCCTGGATTAGGTTTGGGTAAACTAACCTTGACTAACCAGAACCACCCTGAGCTACAAACAGCTACAGACAAAAAAAAAGGAAACCACCTGCTCAGACTCCAACCCCACTTGAAGATGGAGGAGAAAATAATCTGTGCGGTGTGTCATTATCCAGAGTTTTATGATACGACGTGTGTACTCTACAGAGACCGGGAAAAAGGAGCAGGTTTGGTTGAAAGTCTCTGAGGAGACAGGTTTTAAAGGTAAGTTCTGTACATATTCGTTCCCAGCTGGATTTGCCTGCACGGGTCATCACTGAGTCCGACTGTGTTTTCCTCAGTGGAGTTTTGAGCCTGATAGAGAGGAGGAAAGAGCGGGGCAGGGGCAGAGCCAGGGAAAAGATGGAAGTTCTCTGTGCTCCTCTCTTTCCTCCACCCCTTCATTATCCCCAGGGAGACCTCCGGGAACATGGGTCGGGGGTTCAAGGATGAGGTCACAGGGAACAGCCAGGCAGGGCCAGTGGAAATGGATTACCAGGGAGAGGCAGCAGGCCTTGATTGTGATCTCCAAAGCTTTCACACACTCTCCTGTTATGCTTTTGAACCCACAGCTCATTGTTTTTCAGATGCTCTTTTGGGCTTTCGGTCTTTATATGAACGGGCTCTCTACTTTGCCAGCACAGTGACGCGCGTCAGCCCCTCAGCTTGTCAAAATAGTCCAGCGTCCAGACTTCCGCGTTCACGTGGCGTGTTACAGGCGTGACGCTCGTTCAAATTTGTAAGTTCGCGTGCGGTGCGGTCGTGGCATAAGAGCTTCTGAATACAGAGCCAACATACACAGACAAACAAACACAGACACCTTTAAACAGACAGACAGAAACAGACTGACACAGACTCACTCACACAGACTGACAGACGGACAGTTGAGTGTTTTAAGGGTCTGTATCAGTAACAGTGAGTATCACAGCTGGGAGCTGGGCTGAGTTTTATTTCTAAGATTAAAATAAAACCAGGGTCTGTAAAACATCCCATTAGTTCAGAAAAACTAACAATATTCTTACTAAGAGTTCAGGGTTACTTTTAGATGCTTTGATGGCTCAGTCCTCTGCTCTGAAAACACAGTCGGACTCAGTGATGACCCTTGCAGGCAAATCCAGCTGGGAACGAATGTTTACAGAACTTACCTTCGAAACCTGTCTCCTCAGCGACTTTCACCCAAGCCTGCTCCTTTTTTTCTGGTCTCTGTAGAGTACACACGTCGTATCGTATAACTCTGGATGACACACCGCACAGATTGTTTTCTCCTCCATCTTCCGGCGGAGTTTGAGCCGGAGCAGGTGGCGGTTCCCCCCCAACGTCATCAAATCAATGACATTGTGGGGGAATGTCATCGCTGATTGAATGCCTCGGCACAGCCCCACGCGAATTTGCATCTGCTGCCCAAACCCGCGAACACTCCAAACGCCCTAAACACACCGCGTCTAACGCCCCAAACGTGCCGGCCGAGGTGAATCAGCATCTAAACGCGTCTTTGCATTGACCTTGTGTCTAACCACGCCGCAAATCCGGGTTTGGTGTGGCTGTACCATAAAAGTACAGCTGGAGGCTGTTAGCTGTTGGTACCCCTGCTTCAGTCTGAGGACACCTGATTAAACATGCTGAGGTTTAGGCCTCACAGTCTTACCTGGGGATCTGCTTGAATTAAGGAGAACAAATCCAGACCTGCAGACAGAAGACATGGAAGCAGGTTATAACAGCTCCACACTGTGACGCACAGACATTGTTTTCCGTCCTTACTTACTCTGCATGTCTGTTGGGATGGTGGCCAATGTGGATGGGTGGAAGGGGACTGCATAGTCAGCAAGAGTGGATGTCAGGTAGGATGGGTCCAGAGCCTGGACGTTTGGGACCCGCACGGTGGGCTGATAGGTCAGCACGCTGAAGGGACACAGCAAACCCTGTTCTGAAAGGTGTCTCTGAAAGCACTGGGACTGTACACTATCGTGTGTGAAGACCACTCACCCCTTGGAGGGCATCTCTTCGGTTTTGGAGATGTAAACGCAGCGCTGCTTCTTCAGCGGGGGGTCAGCCCCCTCTTCATCGTCGTCATCGTCCGAGCTCTCCAGGGTCAGGTCGATCACGTCAGCCTTCTTGGCGGAGCTGGGCTCAGCAGAAGGAGGGGCAATGGAGGACTGACGCACAGGAGGAGACGCTGAGAGAGAAAAGATAAAACACTGAGCTGGATCTTAGCCCTGTCCATACCCAGTCAGCACCTGACTGAAGGAGGGAGAATCTGCCTCCACCGACACCTGCCGACTCCTCAGCAGGTATGAGAGACAAATGATTGACTCACTCTCTATTTTTGGGATGGACTGAGAGGACACCTTCACAGCCTCTTTCTTTGGTCTCATGGGGCACCAGGTCCCGTCCTCCTGGAACTTTATTTCGTCTACGTCCGAGCAGTCGTTCAGGATCTCCAGGAACAAACTGAAGTAAAATAATAACAATGAACCCCTTCACAGCAACAGACCAGCTCCCTGAGTCAACACTGACCAGCTCTGTGGACCTGTCTCTGTGCTACTGAGCTTCTTACAGGCTCTCAGGACCATCAGTCTTTAGAGATTTTAACCTCTCATGTCAATGTTAACATGCATGAACACAACAAATGAACAAACACCCTCAGCATCCAAAGATCACATGCAACTGCCACAGGATGAACAAATTTAGCAACTGGATTACAATTCTGAAGTTCTTGGTTCAAAACTTTAAAGATGAGCAGATTTAATTATTAATCTAATGCAAATAATATGCAAATCACACACCCAGCCCCTCCCCCCCAGATGCTCCCCTCCACGCCAAAAAAGTGACCGAAAGTTGAAACTGAAAAGACAGTATGCGAAAAAAGTGTGATCAAAAAAGATAAACGTCACTGGAATTCTACACGGTCATCGGTAGAACAGTGTGTGTGTGTGCGCGCGTGTGTTTTTGTGTGTGTGTGTGTGTGTGAGAGACGGTCTGAGTGAATATGGTGTGTGTGGGGCAGGAGTACATTATTTTGGTCTTTGTTTCCTCAATAAATGTGCGGTTGTGCACAAGGAGCACCTTTTTTTCCTCCTCTTTAGTCTTTTCCCTCACTTTGGCCCGGACTCCTAGACACCGGTTACCAGCAAGCAAATAAATGTTACTCAGCTTTCCCATCTACGGTTCGGAGACAGACTGAAGTCCCGGAGTCAACAAGACGAAATGCCAATTAAAACCCAAAACATATGTTCACCTGCATTTCTACAGGATTTACATCACAGGAGAAAGAGCAAAATATGAACAAAAATAACCCGTATCTCAACAACACAAGAACACAGGCCAGGCACTTTCGGTATACTCTATTAAACGTCTGCACTAACAAACTATCGCGAGACCTCAAAGAGGGTGGGGTATTACAACCTGCAGAGGCAGAGAAGCGCTGTGCCTCATCGATGCCCACGTTAATCAGCGTTAGACCTTAGTACGCATGCGCGAACCTGCAAAACGTTGTGATTTCAAGTAAACAGTCTCTCTCTCTCCCTCTCAGAGTCTCTGCCTCCGACGCACATTACAAGCATGAAGCCAGCCCGAGACGCTGTCTGTCCCCTCTGTTAGCCTCCCTCTTATTGACAAATCAGAAATTTCCTTTTTTTATTTTTTAATTATGACAAATTGTAGACGAACAACTGGAAAAAAAACATTTTCTATAAAAAAAAAAATATATATTTTTTTTTTTTCTTGTTAGCCTAGGGGAGGCACTGCCTCCCCTGCCTCCTCTGACCACACACCACTGTTTGGTTACATTCCCAGGGCTTGAAGCAGGAAAAAATCCTGTGCCTGAAAGCGGGGGGGGGGTATTTACTGCGTTTAATATTGTTTTTATTATTAATAATAATAATAATAATAATAATAATAATAATAATAATAATAATAATAATAATAAAAACAACATTTAACACAGTAACACTAATTTTTTTGTTCACACAAACGGTCAGTCAGCGATACAGCATAAGTACCTGTGGCCATCGCTTCTGGTAGGGTCCACAATTTTGTTGTTGGATAATTATGTTTGATATGATCAAGGCGGATGATGAAATGCTAAAGTTTACCTGAAATAGATTTAAAACCTTTTTAAATATAAATGACCCCTGTGCACACTCAAATAAAGACTACCTAAATCAGGTATTCAGCTTGAAATGGTTGTGCTCCTTAAATATGAAAATATGCAGACTATTGAAACAAAGTAATTAAAGGAGGAGCATAATATTGCATTCAATGAAAGTTGTGAAGGTTGAAGATTAATTGAAAAAATAAAAACTAAACTGAAAAAGCTTTCTAGAAACACTGTCTACTTTAATATTTATTTACAACAGCAATTTTTCACTAATAAACTAGTACCATACTTTCTGGACTACAAGTCACTTCGTAGTACTATCATACATTTTTTGAGGTCGTATCAGTCAAAAAAATGCGTCATGAAGACGAAAATAACGTAGGCTTACATAAGTCACACTGGACCATAAGTTTCATTTATTTAGAATGATTTGGTTTGTTTACAGTATTTCCAGAGTGAACTTTTTACATATAACTTTTAAAATGTTTGTTTATTAGGAGGTTTAAATACTGTTCCTACGGCTTCTCATATCTATGATCAGTTTCACTTCTCTACGTGTCCTCCTGTCTTCTCCTCCTCCCCTGCTCAAGGTGAGTGTTGCTGGTGAGAACGGTGCACTGTGAGCTTAAATGAGCTCCGTCTGATAAATGTCCTCACTTTTAACAAGTTACGGAATATTTGGCGCTAGATTGTGACTTAAATCCCGGAATCCGTTTACCATAGAGAGCAAATAAGACGCGAGGAAGTTTTAAAACACGTTATCAGGCGCTAAACACCGGGAGCTGTCACAGTGTCCGAGACGAAGGCTGAAGACCAGCGCGTCTGGGGCGCCTCTCAGTAGAAGACTTTGCGAAGGGACCAGTGAGCAAACACTGTGTGCAGGCGGTGCTCGTGGGAGTTGTGGTGTCGTAGTCTCATACTGCAATGGGTTTAGTATTTCAGATGCCGTTTCAGAAAACTACAATTAAATAATTCAACCCGCCGAAGTCGCTAGTAGGAGTGACGGTTTTACTGAAATTCGCATGGATGAAAAATACATCCATGCGCGCCCGATTGCGTGATTACAGACTCGCTGGCGGCGCAGTTTTCGAGCGGGTATCCCGATTACGTGGTAAACTTGCTCTCTGAAGCCAAGCTTCTTTGTTGTCCAAAAACATCTCTCAATATCACTGCTTCATTATAAGGGGTTGCTACTCCGCTTCTGCTCTCCGCCTCCGTCATTAATTACTCTCTTCACGAAGCATATTTATCTGACAAATTAGACGGACAGTGCCATATTGGACGATCGTTCTGCCAGTCACACTCATCATAGACCAATACGCATCAAGCCACGGTATGACGTAGCGGATTTGGGCCGCTGCTGCTTGTTTGTGAAAGAGAGGCGGGAGCTGCTCTCTGCAGCTCCCGCCTCTCTTTCCTGACTGGTTCAGTCGGAACTCGATCGAGTGAAATCAACGGAGGGCAGCCAGACCGACTTGCAGGATTTCACAATCTGGCAGGTTTGTCTACACCGGATTTCCGGCACTATGCCTGAGGTCTTCAAGCCCTGCATTCCTCTGTTGTCCCTGCACTTTACGACTGTCAGGTTGACATCAGTTCAATAAGAATGGATCGGTTTCTCAGAAACACAGTTTTAGGGTTCATCATCTCAGTCATGTCTGAGTTTGAAACTGACCCGTCGATGATGAGGCTCTCGTACGCCGCCTTCTTGTCACACACAGGACAGATCCAGGTGGGCTTCTTCTCGTTCATCTGCAGGTAGAGTGCAGCGTCAAAGCACTGCAGGTGGGAGCAGGTGACCGCCCGGCACGGCACTGTGAGCCTCATCTTACCCAGCTGCAGGACAAAACATACACACATACACACACACACACACACACACACACACACACACACACACACACACACACACACACACACACACACACACACACACCCACACTTAGTCAGTCAGTCTCTTAGTGATGAAGGCTCACACTTAGCGAAAGTGAAATATCAATCTGGACTTGTTTGTGAGGTCATTTATCTCAGACAAAGAGCTGTGCGCTGGATGCTCCCACTCTCCAGTCCTCTGATGATGTTTATTATTAGGCTCTGGTGCCCCCCAGTGGCCATTATGAAAAGAATCAACAATAGTGTGACTGTGGTTTAGTAGCACAGTGGGTAATCTCACATTCAGAAGGTTGGGGTTCCACATGTAGGGGTGCCTTTGAGCATGACACTGAGCCCTGAACGGTGGTCAGAGCTCTGTCACCAGTCAGTGTGAGAACATGGTGTGAATGGATGAATGTGTCTAACTTTGTAAAACACTTTGACTGGACTGAAAATGCTATACAATCACACCATAGACTGTAAAAAAATGGACGTCCGCTTGCTCGGCTCGAAGTGAGGTCCCCACAAAAACTGCTCCCCCTGGTGGCTGGCTGCAGTATAGGTTAAAAAATCTGGCTCTCCAGCCATTCCAGATGGGCTGTGGTCAAACTTTAAAAAATTATTACACCTCGTAGAAACGTTTCTCACGTCTGATTGTTGTGGTGATTTGAAGATATCATTTGGCTGTCTTGTATTAAGGTCCTCTTTTCTTCTGAAAAGCTTCATTTTCATTAGTTATTCAAGATTAAAAAACGAGGCTTAACATGACGTTTAACGATGACTGACAGCTGCTGTTCTCGTGTATTTTTTTCGGGGTTTGTAAAATATGTCGGGAGGTAGAGTCAAGAAGTGATTAGACCCTTGAAACAAAAAATAATTATTATTATTATTTTTGTGACTCAGCTCCACTCAGATTCTCCCAGAATCCCTCATCGTCTCAACTGCGCAGACTCTGGCTGCAAACTGCTACAATGGTGGCGCCTGAGACGGCGGTATTTTGGCTTCAAAACCATACAATGATAAATGGCGGATGCTGTCCACTCTATATACAGTCTATGAATCAGACAGTCACAAACATCACAAACTACACTGCAGTTCTCTTACCGGACACATGAGGGAGACTCTGAGGCTGGTTGTGGCGATCTCACTGTCTGGATCTGCTGTCAGCTTCTCTTTGACTGTAAACACAGAGAGCAGAGCAAAGATTACAGACTTTTCTGATGAAAAACACAGGAAAAGAAACATCAGCACACCTTCATACACCTGCACCACAGAGCACAGACACCACAGGGACCTCTCTAATCTTAGTAACCTGTTATCACTCACGTCAGCCCACTTTCAAGTGGACGGGCCACATGCGGCCTGAAAGCAGCTGCCAACACAGGTGAAAACAGCACGTCACCTTCAACCCCAAAACCAAAACCAGCAAGGAAAATCAGTTTTTATTCTGCATGGATTGAAAAGTATTTATCTATTTTATCACCAAGTCTGACAACCAACTCTCTAATGAGTGAGTACTGAAAGATTATAATTTCCGTGGACACCACACTGATAAACATGGCACGTCTCAGACAAATTTTCCCGGTGGGATCTCATGAGGAGGCGGCTAAAAATTCAGAGTTTGACTGAGCCTTACAACCGGAGCTGTACTACATTAAGAGGACTTTCACATTTCAGGAGAGGACCACAACAGCTAAACTTAGCTGCTAATAATGCGCAGCCCAGCTAATGATCTTTGTCTGAAAATCTGACCAAACCAAATTTTTAACTGAATAGCCCTGGAGAAGAGGATATTACGATCCCTAGTTTGCCAAATTAGAGGCACAGCTCAGCTCATGTGACTGAAGGGCACCCTATAGCTGTTAGCCTGGAGACTCAAAGCCTGTGCCACTTCCAATATGGCTGTCCTAGCTGATTTGCTTCAAAAATCTGTTTTAGGAACTGAGAGATGAAATTGTACAGACTGTATCCATTAATTATTCAGTTCATGGCCAACACTTGTTTGTTACATGGTCTGTGCATCTTTTCTCTGTGAAGCTTTTTGTTGATGCCTTTGGTACAGTTTTGTTCACATGTGCTGAGTGCTGAAGAGAATCTTTGTAATAGACATTCTCATTCCTTAAAGTCTTCTGTTGAGTCTCTGAAACAATTAAAGGGATCACATGAAAAACTCAGTCTCAAGTTGAATCAGGAGTAAAAGGATAAATATGACACCATTCACTGAGGACTTCCTCTGAGATGAAGGACAGTCTCCAGTTTGTACTCCAGGTGAGCTCACCTGCTGTGGTAAATAGGACTTCTGTGCAGGACCTCTAAACACTTTCTGAAAACAGCAGTTATTTCTACTCAAATCTACAGTCTGTGATTCAGTCATTACATCCACACCCAGAGAAACATTGTGTGTGGTCACTGAGTATGTGTACTTACTGAGAGCCCTGGAGTGGTCTGGGTTCCTAATGCCCTTCATCCTCAGCCTCTGGAGGAGCAGAGGAGACGTCAGCTGCCTCACCAGGTACACTGACATGGAGTAGGTCTGAAAAGATGGAACAGCTCACTAATTCAGTCTGAAGGGGCGACGTCATGAGGAAACAGAAGGATTTCATCAAACACTCGCCCTTACTTTCCCGATCTCTGGAGCCCATGTGACTGAGATCTGGTTTGGCACGGCGGAGGAGAGTCTGACCAGCGAGGTGATGTTCAGAGGCCGACCCGGTCTCTTCTGCTCCACGCCGTTTTTAGGTGGAGGTGCGTAACCCTGTGGGAGTGACAGCTCCATCAGTGTCTGTGCCATTCGACATGTGTTTGACATGAGGACTGAAGAACTTACTGGTAAAGGAAACAGCTTCCCATTGACCTTTATACACAGACTGTTGGGGTAGTTGTCCTCCTGAGGGCAGCTGGTTTCTGACAAACAGAACCTGGACAACACAGAGACAGGCTGTTCAAAACCTTAGAGGAATCATCCCATCAAACCTTATAAATGCCTTACCAGATGATTTTGAAAACATGACAGGACACTATGAGGAAGATCTATTTTAATTGGACTGCCTTGCCACCTTCTTGCCCCGAGTCTCCCACACACTGTCATAAATTACGTTTAGTGAGGCGTGCGTTTTTTTGGAATTAAATGGAGATCAGATCACACTTCAAGGTAAGGTATTTATCAGTACAGTTACATAGCCCTACCATTTGAAACGTGACATTAAGCAAACACATTGCAGTAGATGGCTCTATGTAGCGCTATCGGCAGGCCGGTGCTTCAACGTATCTGTACACTAATGTGACAACAAGTAAACACTGTCAGTTCTTATGTAGTTAAGTAGCGGTCTATACATTTTTTAAATCTCTCTCCTGTTTCTCTTTCTTCAGCTCTTCTGTCCTTTTTCTAACAGTTAGGCTCCAGTGTCCACCATCACTACAAAATTAATCACAGAAATCATTTTCAGTAGAGATAAACACATATCTCTCTTCTCACCACTAAACTTTATCAGCTGGCTTGGTGTGTTCATAGAGACTTAGACCTTTAATATTGGTGCTGATAATCTCATGTTAAAGTGAGGATTACCATCAGGTATATATCTAGAAGGGAGACTTTTTCGAGTTCACTTAGAACTCCTCACAGCCCCTTTAAACACAGGAAGAAATACCTGTGTGTGAACTTAAAGCTTTGTTTTAACTTCTTCAGGTTGTTATCTTTTCAGCAGGTCAGAAAACTCACCTGAGCTGGATCTGGACCATGTAGTCCCTCCTGCCTCCTGGGAGGAAGTCTCTGTAAACAGAAACCTCTTTTATTTCCCCCATCAGTACAGACACAGGTGCTTTGCCTGAGACCAACCAGTCTTACCTGGATATGCAGACTTCTCGAACTTGCTGTGGCGTCAAGGCAAAGATGAAGTATTTTTCTTGGTGGTATCTTTGTGCAGTGCTCGCTCCTGAAAAAAAACACGACAACACACATGCTGAGAGTGACATAAGACAATTATACAGAGCACTAACTGACAAATATCTGGGTCCAGTATTGGTTTGGGAACACCATTCCTCTGACACACACACAAACTCGTACATAACTAACTCTACAAGTTCATTTTTTGGTTCTGCTGTTAAATCCAATGAAATGTGTAGGAACACTAATGAATAGGGCTGTCATTTTAATGCGTTAATTAGATTAATTAATCACACCGCAAATTAACGTGTTATAAAAAATAACGCAGATTGTTCTGGATCCACACGCGCGGGGCGTTCAAAGACACACTTGTTTTCAAATGTATGGCATTTACAAACCGTTAGGAAAAAGTGGTGCTCTCGTCAAAGGTCTCTGAATGTACCACACATGACGTCAGCAACATGCTTTAAACCGGGGGGGAAGCGAGAGTGATTTTTGGGGGACTGCCGTCCACATCTCGTTTATTCACACGTCCTTTTTGAAAATCTGTGGAAAATCAACCGTTTGCTCTAGCTCAATTCTGTAAAAAACTGATAATTCTACACTTTTTACTGCATCAAACAAGCCCTGAATGGTCCATATTTGTCCTGTATTTAAATCTAAAGAATTCTTTGGAAATTTCCTTCCATCTTCCTGGTGTCATGTTTCAGCTTGGGGCTGCTCTGCACCAATGAGCAACAGTTTGTGTGTTCAGAGCATGTAAAACTGAAAATACTTCACTTTTCTTTGATCCAAGACTTGAAAAAAGTGTTTTGTACATAGTTCCTCACAGTTTTTAGCCTTTAGCCCTGGTTCTCCTGACCTCATAGAAGTATAGAAGTTCATATTGCACTGAAAATTGAGTCCACATCGAGTAAAAATGTGACAGAAGCAAAAACCGTCCTAAAAATCAAATCAGCTTATCTTAGGTGCAGGACTGTGTAGATTTTGTAAAGATAGAACCATAACACTTTTTAATGTGTTCCTTATGCCTCAGGGTACCTCAAATTGTGTTGTATATATTCCCACCTTATTTCTAAATGTTTTTTAATGTCTTTTAATGTAATTTTAATGTCCTGGAATTCAAATTCTTTATTTTGGGACCTTAAGCAGATATGAGATTAAAATGTGATTAATTAGATTAATTAATTACAAATCCTGTAATTAATTAGATTAATTTTTTTTAATTGCCTGACAGCTCTACTAATGAAGAGTCTTGGTTTGGAGAACATGATGTGATAATGTCAGGTTCTGTTTTTTCCATGGCTCATGTCCATGTCTAAGCCACATATACACCAGCAGAAACAGAGAGCATCACAGACCCAGACTGGAAGGCTTGATGAGGACGTCCAGTACATCATAGAAGGGGAGGGGCTTCATCTGCACATCCGGGTGGACAGGGGGGATGAGGGGAGTGGGCTGCTGGAGATTCATGCTGGGTCTGCTGTAGCACCGGGGGGGTTGTTTCGTGGGTCCACTGGCTGCAGAGTTACACGGCTGACTCCTGTACACAAAAGCAGAGGTCAGAGGTCAGAAAAGAGGGGGACAGGGTTCATGTGCTTACTGTCATACAGCTGGGACTCTGGACCCCCTGCAGAGCCTTCTCAGCACAGACACCTAAGGCTCAGAGAAAAACCTGGTCTCATATCATACCAACAGGAACAAACAGCCAGGAAGCACTGCCTACACCAACAGTTTGTATAAACACAAACTGACAGCCAGACTGAGAAGAAGCAGGACCCTAAAAATCATCTTCCAGGAGAACACTTGACGAAACGTCCCCATCACTGAACACCACTCACTCCCTCACTGACTGACGGGCTGAACCTGCTCTCGGAGCTTCTCTCACTCTGCTTCCTCCTCCTCTGGTCTCTGTGTTTACAGTGTTGTTGTGATATCAGAGCAATAACTTCTGTCTGCTGATAAAGTCTACTGCCTCTCACAGATGCTGTGAGGTACGCGAACCCCACTAACATTCTAAATCAAAACGAATGTCAGTGAAGTGTTAGAAGAAGCAGTCTTATTTTAATTTAATGTCAGAAACACAGACCGTCAGTGACAGACACAGACCTGTTGTTAGCTGTTAGCCGCTGAAGCTAACAAACGCCAGTAAACTCTCAGCCTGTGTTCTGCAGATGTCTGGCTGAGCTTTGTGGTCATTAACATACACAAGTTCTTCGGTTTGTTCTCTAACAGGTGTCTCTTTCAGTCTACGCGGTGGCTAAAGCCAGTCTGACATCTGTTTTTATTCCTCCTACCTTAAACTCCTCTCTGTCCGCCATCTTGGTGTTCCGATCATCCCGCCCAGGAACAGTACATCCGGGTCACTCGGCTGCCTCAGATCACGTGATCTATGCACAGCTAGACGGGGTTCCAGTTGAATGGGTTTGTTGCTGTGAATGCAGTAATGCATTCACAGCATATGTTCTTCTGTGTCAAAAAAATTTATTAGGGGCTCGGGCTTCGAACGAGCCCCTCTCCTGCATAGCAAGCTATGCAGGAGAGGGGCTCGTGGCGAAGCCACGAGCCCCTAATGCTCTCCCGTTTCGCCTTTTTATGTTGAAATGCTGACTCAGCATTTCAACATATTGTTCTCCTGTGACTTTATTCTTCTTTTTCTTCTTCTTCTTCTTCTTCTTCTTCCGTACGTTTTTTGGTTCGCTAAAACTCCTTCAAATTTTGTCCGATTTTCACCATTCAAATTTTAAACTATTCAGCTTCTTCTGGAGAAGCGTGCTATGACTCTTGTGGTATATAACCCTTAAACTTTTTGAATTATTCAGCTTTTTATGAAAATTATTCCCCATCTGAAATGCATTGGAAACTTCAGCTTCTCTTGAAAAATCTCCTTCAACTTCCAGAAGTTCTAGCCTCCTCATACTTCCACTTACAGACTTCATTTAAACTTTAAAATATTCAGCTATCTTTCCACTCTTCAGGTTTTTATCTGCTCTTTAATATCTTTTACTGTTTTTGAGATTTCACTGTTCAAGCAACATAAACTTTTCCCACTTTGCCCTAAAATCTCAGCTTCCTAGAGTGCAATCATCGTTAGCTAGAGCTCGACACACTCTTGCAGAAAGGTTGCTGCTGTCTCTGGAAGAATTGTCATAACTTCTGAAATATTCACAGTAGTATCTTAAAAAATACATCACACTGTACCTAATCTTGTCCTGCTTCTGACAAAGTGGTTTTTAAAGCAAAAAACATCAAGCACTTTATCACAAAATGACCAGCTGTCATGAGGTTTTTACACCTTCAAGCCATCTGCTCCAATGTTAATTCCTGAGGAGTTTTCTCAAAGATCAGTGGAATTCCCCTCATTTGCAAACTGCTCTCAATGACACAGTTCATCATCTTCATACATGAAAGTTGCACCTTCAGCTTCCCCAGGATCTTGTGGTTCTTATGGTGTGTTTATTTTTATTGTAGCCCTCACGGTTTTGGCAAGATGACAGAAGATTCAGACTCTTGCTTCACCACAAAATGCCCAGAGTAACACATGAGCAGGGCAAAGTTCTGCAGCTGCAGACTAACGAGCATTTGTCTCCTTGACAACCTTTGATCTCATGCAGCTGTTTTTTACTAAGTAATCAAAACATCCAGGAACAAAGACACACATGCACTTCAGTTACTTATAACACCATACCTCCCCCTTTGAATTAATCTACATGCTCCACTATTCATACAACTTTTTCCCACACCTTATAATTCTCAAACTGCTACTTTTTCTTCTATTACTAGTGCTACATTAATCTCTGTACTGTTTGTTCCCCTATTTCTCCTACTTCTTCTCTCCATTCCACATTTTCAGCTCTGGCTCACATCTTAACCCCCTTTTTTAAAAACTTTTAAATGATTAAACTTTATTTAAAACATTTTACCAACAAAAACAGAGACTGAAATAATCTTCGGATCCCCTGCAACTCCTTCAACTTCAACTGCTTCTACATTTTGCAGACTTTGACTTAAAGACCTCATTCACATATTAAACTGGTCCTATTATCCTTTATCCTATTTACACATTAGTCATAGATTTCTGCTTTCTTCTACATTTTTGAAGCTTTCACTGTTTGATCTTTCTCTTATATTTATTCTTTTATTTGAACTCTTTTAGGATAATTTACATTTCCACTATATCTATTAAACCTCTCATCTCATGCAGCTGTTTATACTAACTCATCAAAACATTCAGGAACAAAGACACACATGTGTGTGTGCTCTTTCTGTCCCTCACACATCCCAGACCTTTACATGCAGTGACATTTCCATCACTACTTCAGTTACTTAAAATACCATACCTCCCCCTTTGACTTAATCCTCATGCTCCGCTATTCATACAATTTATTCCACAGCTTTTACTGCTTCTTCTCCTAATATTAGTGCTACATTAACCTCTGTACTTTTTTTTCTGCTACTTCTTATTCTCTCAATTCCACATTTTCAGCTCTGCTTCACATCTATAGCCTTTTTTAAACTTTTAAATCATTAAACTTTATTTAAACAATTTTACCAGCAATGACAGACACTTGAATAATCTGCTGATCCACTAAAACTCCTTCAACTTTAACTGCTTCTACATTTTGCAGACTTTGACTAGAGACTCTGTTCACACATTAAACTGGCCCCATTATCCTTTATACTATTTACACATTAGTCATAGATTTCTGATTTCATCTACGTTTTTGGAGATTTCACTGTTTGATCTTTCTCTCTTTTTTATTTTTATTTTTTAACTTCTATAGGCTTATTTATATTTTCCACTGTATCCACTGTCTTTATCCACTTTGTCTTCGCTTTATCATTTTCCTGACCTATTCTTTCTTTTCTTTCTCTCAACTTTTCTTTTACTTTCTATTTCATTTTTTCTCTTCTGCCTTTCTTCTTCACTTCTACATCACTTTTACCTCACCGTTTTTCTTAACTCCTTCTTTACTCTGTCTTCACTATTTCTCCCTTCCTCTTCTCTCCTTCTACACTCCAAATTTTCAGTTCATACTTTGTTCAACTATTTAGCTGTTTTCTTTCACATTTTCAGCTTTTTCCACTAGTATTTTCACTTCTTCAGCCTCAGCATTTCAACGCATTTCCTGCAAGGAAATGCAATTTCTCTAGTTATGTTGAAATGCTGACTCAGCATTTCAACATATTGTTCTCCTGTGACTTTATTCTTCTTTTTCTTCTTCTTCTTCTTCTTATTCTTCCGTACGTTTTTTGGTTCGCTAAAACTCCTTCAAATTTTGTCCGATTTTCACCATTCAAATTTTAAACTATTCAGCTTCTTCTGGAGATGCGTGCTATGACTCTTCTCATATGTAACCCTTAAACTTTTTGAATTATTCAGCTTTTTATGAAAATTATTCTCCATCTGAAATGCATTGGAAACTTCTGCTTCTCTTGAAAAATGTCCTTCAACTTTCAGAAGTTCTAGCCTCCTCATACTTCCACTTACAGACTTCATTTAAACTTTAAAATATTCAGCTATCTTTCCACTCTTCAGGACTTTGTCTGCTCTTTAATATCTTTAACTGTTTTTGAGATTTCAATGTTCAAGCAACATAAACTTTTCCCACTTTGCCCTAAAATCTTAGCTTCCTAGAGTGCAATCATCGTTAGCTAGAGTGCGACACACTCTTGCAGAAGGGTTGCTGCTGTCTTTGAAAGAATTGTCATAACTTCTGAAATATTTACAGTAGAAACTTAAAAAATACATCACACGGTACCTAATCGTGTGCTGCTTCTGACAAAGTGGTTTTTAAAGCAAAAACATCAAGCACTTTATCACAAAATGACCAGCTATCATGAAGTTTTTACACCCTCACGCCATCTCCTCCAATGTTAATTCCTGAGGAGTTTTCTCAAAGATCAGTGGAATTTCCCTCATTTGCAAACTGCTCTCAATGACACAGTTCTGCATCTCCATACATGAAAGTTGCACCTTCAGCTTCCCCGGGATCTTGTGGTTCTTATGATGTGTTTATTTTTATTGTAGCCCTCACGGTTTTGGCAAGATGACAGAAGATTCAGACTCTTGCTTCACCACAAAATGCCCAGAGTAACACATGAGCAGGGCAAAGTTCTGCAGCTGCAACTTAACGAGCATTCGTCTCCTTGACAGTCTGTCATCTCACACAGCTGTATGTACTAGCTCATCAAAACAGTCAGGAACAAAGACACACATGTACTAAAGTTATTTATAACACCATACCTCCCCCTTTGACTAAATCTACATGCTCCACTATTCATACAACTTTTCCCACACCCTATTATTCTCAAACTGCTACTTTTTCTTCTATTACTAGTGCTACATTAATCTCTGTACTGTTTTGTCCCCTACTTCTCCTACTTCTTCTCTCCATTCCACATTTTCAGCTCTGGTTCACATCTTAACCCCCTTTTTTAAAAACTTTTAAATGATTAAACTTTATTTAAAACATTTTACCAACAAAAACAGAGACTGAAAAAATCTTCTGATCCACTGCAACTCCTTCAACTTCAACTGCTTCTACCTTCTGCAGACTTTGACTTAAAGACCTCATTCACACATTAAACTGGTCCTATTACCCTTAATCCTATTAACACATTAGTCATCGATTTCTGCTTTCTTCTACATTTTTGAAGATTTCACTTTTTGATCTTTCTCTTATTTTTATTATTTTATTTGAACTCTTTTAGGATAATTTACATTTCCACTATATCTATTAAACCTTTCATCTCATGCAGCTGTTTATACTAACTCATCAAAACATTCAGGAACAAAGACACACATGTGAGTGTGCTCTTTCTGTCCCTCACACATCCCAGACCTTTGCATGCAGTGACATTTCCATCACTACTTCAGTTACTTAAAATACCATACCTCCCCCTTTGACTTAATCCTCATGCTCCACTATTCATACAATTTATTCCACAGCTTTTACTGCTTCTTCTCCTACTATTAGTACTGCATAAACCTCTGTTTTTTTCCTATTTCTGCTAATTGTTATCCTGTCCATTCCACATTTTCAGCTCTGCTTCACATCTATAGCCTTTTTTAAACTTTTAAATCATTAAACTTTATTTAAACAATTTTACCAGCAATGACAGACACTTGAATAATCTGCTGATCCACTAAAACTCCTTCAACTTTAACTGCTTCTACCTTCTGCAGACTTTGACCTTAGACTGTTCACACATTAAACTGGCCCCATTATCCTTTATGCTATTTACACATTAGTCATAGATTTCTGATTTCATCTACGTTTTTGGAGATTTCACTGTTTGATCTTTCTCTCTTTTTTTATTTATTTTTTAACTTCTATAGGCTTATTTATATTTTCCACTGTATCCACTGTCTTTATCCACTTTGTCTTCGCTTTGTCATTTTCCTTACCTATTCTTTCTTCACTTTCTCTCAACTTTTCTTTTACTTTCTATTTCATTTTTTCTCTTCTGCCTTTCTTCTTCACTTCTACATCACTTTTACCTCACCGTTTTTCTTAACTCCTTCTTTACTCTGTCTTCACTATTGCTCCCTTCCTCTTCTCTCCTTCTACACTCCAAATTTTAAGTTCATACTTTGTTCAGCTATTTAGCTATTTTCTTTTACATTTTCAGCTTTTTCCGCTAGTATTTTCACTTCTTCAGCCTCAGCATTTCAACGCATTTCCTGCAAGGAAATGCAATTTCTCTAGTTATGTTGAAATGCTGACTCAGCATTTCAACATATTGTTCTCCTGTGAATTTATTCTTTTTTTTCTTCTTCTTCTTATTCTTCCGTACGTTTTTTGGTTCGCTAAAACTCCTTCAAATTTTATCCGATTTTCACCATTCAACTTTTAAACTATTCAGCTTCTTCTGGAGAAGCGTGCTATGACTCTTGTGGTATTTAACCCATAAACTTTTTGAATTATTCAGCTTTTTATGAAAATTATACTCCATCTGAAATGCATTGGAAACTTCAGCTTCTCTTGAAAAATTTCCTTCAACTTTCAGAAGTTCTAGCCTCCTCATACTTCCTCTTACAGACTTCATTTAAACTTTAAAATATTCAGCTATCTTTCCACTCTTCAGGTTTTTGTCTGCTCTTTAATATCTTTTACTGTTTTTGAGATTTCACTGTTTGAGCAACATAAACTTTTCCCACTTTACCCTAAAATCTCAGCTTCCTAGAGTGCAATCATCGTTAGCTAGAGTGCGACACACTCTTGCAGAAAGGTTGCTGCTGTCTTTGAATAAATTGTCATAACTTCTGAAATATTTACAGTAGAAACTTAAAAAATACATCAAACAGTACATTATCTTGTGCTGCTTCTGACAAAGTGGCTTTTAAAGCAAAAACAACAAGCACTTTATCACAAAATGACCAGCTGTCATGAAGTTTTTACACCCTGAAGCCATCTGCTCCAATGTTAATTCCTGAGGAGTTTTCTCAAAGATCAGTGGAATTTCCCTCATTTGCAAACTGCTCTCAATGACACAGTTCTGCATCTTCATACATGAAAGTTGCACCTTCAGCTTCCCCAGGATCTTGTGGTTCTTATGGTGTGTTTATTTTTATTCTAGCCCTCAAGGTTTTGGCAAGATGACAGAAGATTCAGACTCTTGCTTCACCACAAAATGCCCAGAGTAACACATGAGCAGGGCAAAGTTCTGCAGCTGCAGACTAACGAGCATGTCTCCTTGACAACTTTTGATCTCATGCAGCTGTTTATACTAGCTCATCAACACATCCTGGAACAAAGACACACATGCACTTCAGTTACTTATAACACCATACCTCCCCCTTTGACTTAATCTACATGCTCCACTATTCATACAACTTTTTCCCACACCTTATGATTCTAAAACTGCTACTTTTTCTTCTATTACTAGTGCTACATTAATCTCTGTACTTTTTTCCCCCCTATTTCTCCTACTTCTTCCCTCCATTCCACATTTTCAGCTCTGGTTCACATCTTAACCCTTTTTCTTTACATTTAAATGATTCAACTTTATTAAAAAACGTTTTACCATCAAAAACAGAGACTGAAATAATCTTCTGATCCACTGCAACTCCTTCAACTTCAACTGCTTCAACCTTCTGCAGACTTTGACCTAAAGACCTCATTCACACATTAAACTGGTCCTATTACCCTTAATCATATTTACACATTAGTCATAGATTTCTGCTTTCTTCTACATTTTTGAAGATTTCACTTTTTGATCTTTCTCTTATTTTTATTCCTTTATTTCAACTTTGTTAGGATGATTTACATCCACTATATCTATTAAACCTTTCATCTCATGCAGCTGTTTATACTAACTCATCAAAAAATTCAGGAACAAAGACACACATGTGTGTGTGTGCTCTTTCTGTCCCTCACACATCCCAGACCTTTACATGCAGTGACATTTCCATCACAACTTCAGTTAGTTAAAATACCATACCTCCCCCTTTGACTTAATCCTCATGCTCCACTATTCATACAATTTATTCCACAGCTTTTACTTGTCAAACTACTACTACTTCTCCTAATATTAGTGCTACATAAACCTCTGTATTTTTTCCTATTTCTGGTAATTCTTATTCTGTCCATTCCACATTTCCAGCTCTGCTTCACATCTATAGCCCTTTTTAAACTTTATTTAAACAATTTTACAAACAAAGACAGACACTAAAATAATCTTCTGGTCCACTGCAACTCCTTCAACTTCAACTGCTGCCACCCTCTGCAGACTTTGATTTGAGATTCTGTTTACACATTAAACTGGTCCTATTATCCTTTATGCTATTTACACATTAGTCATAGATTCCTGATTTCTCTTTTTGAATTACTACTTCTTCTTCTAATATTAGTGCTTCATTAACCTCTGTGCTTTTTTTCTGCCACTCCTTCTTCTCTGAATTCCACATTGTCAGCTCTGCATCACATCTATAGCCGTTTTTAACTTTTAAATCATTAAACTTTATTGAAACAATTTTACCAGCAAAGGCAGACACTAAAATAATCTGCTGATCCACTAAAACTCCTTCAACTTCAACTGCTTCTACCTTTTGCAGACCTTGACTTAAGACTCTGTTCACACATTAAACTGGCCCTGTTATCCTTTATGCTATTTACACATTAGTCATGGATTTCTGCTTTCTTCTACATTATTGGAGATTTCACTGTTTGATCTTTCTCTCTTTTTTATTTTTTTTATTAATTTTAACTTTTATAGGCTTATTTATATTTTCCACTGTATCCACTGTCTTTATCCACTTTGTGTTCACTTCATTTTCCTTAGCTATTTTTTCTTCACTTTCTCTCAACTTTTCTTTTACTCTTTTCTCACTTTTTCTCTTCTGCCTTTCTTCTTTACTTCTTCATCACTTTTACCTCAACTTTTTTCTTTACTCCTTCTTTACTCTGTCTTCACTATTTGTTCCCTTCCTCTTCCCTCCTACACTCCAAATTTTCCGTTCATCCTTTTTTCCAGTATTTAGCTGTTTTGTTTCACATTTTCAGCTTTTTCCACTAGTATTTTCATTTCTTCAGCTTCAGCATTTCAACGCATTTCCTGCAAGGAAATGCAACTTCTCTAGTTCTTCTTTTTTTTCTTCTTCTTATTCTTCCGTACGTTTTTTGGTTCGCTAAAACTCCTTCAAATTTTGTCTGATTTTCACCATTCAAATTTCAAACTATTCAGCTTCTTTTGGAGATTTATGCTATGACTTTTGTGGTATTTAACCCTTAAACTTTTTGAATTATTCAGCTTTTTATGAAAATTATACTCCATCTGAAATGCATTGGAAACTTCAGCTTCTCTTGAAAAATCTCCTTCAACTTTCAGAAGTTCTAGCCTCCTCATACTTCCTCTTACAGATTTCATTTAAACTTTAAAATATTCAGCTATCTTTCCACTCTTTAGGTTTTTGTCTGCTCTTTAATATCTTTTACTGTTTTTGAGATTTCACTATTTAAGCAACATAAACTTTTCCCACTTTGCCCTAAAATCTCAGCTTCCTAGAGTGCAATCATCGTTAGCTAGAGCTCGACCGACTCCTGATGACAGGTTGCTGCTGTCTCTGGAAGAATTGTCATAACTTCTGAAATATTCACAGTAGAATCTTAAAAAATACATCAAACGGTAGCTAATCTTGTCCTGCTTCTGACAAAGTGGTTTTTAAAGCAAAAACATCAAGCACTTTATCACAAAATGACCAGCTGTCATGAAGTTTTTACACCCTCAAGCCATCTCCTCCAATGTTAATTCCTGAGGAGTTTTCTCAAAGATCAGTAGAATTTCCCTCATTTGCAAACTGCTCTCAATGACACAGTTCTGCATCTTCATACATGAAAGTTGCACCTTCAGCTTCCCCAGGATCTTGTGCTTCTTATGGTTTGTTTATTTTTATTGTAGCCCTCATGGTTTTGGCAAGATGACAAAAGATTCAGACTCTTGCTTCACCACAAAATGCCCAGAGTAACACATGAGCAGGGCAAAGTTCTGCAGCTGCACCTTAACGAGCATTTGTCTCCTTGACAGTCTTTCATCTCACACAGCTGTTTATACTAGCTCATCAAAACATCCAGGAACAAAGACACACATGTACTTCAGTTACTTATAATACCATACCTCCTCCTTTGACTTAATCTACATGCTCCACTATTCATACAACTTTTTCCCACACCTAATAATTCTCAAACTGCTACTTTTTCTTCTATTACTAGTGCTACATTATCTCTGTACTGTTTTTTCCCCTATTTCTCCTACTTCTTTTCTCAATTCCACATTTTCAGCTCTGGTTCACATTTTAACCCCCTTTTTTCACTTTTAAATGATTAAACTTAATTTAAAACATTTTACCAACAAAAACAGAGACTGAAAAAATCTTCTGATCCACTGCAACTCCTTCAACTTGAACTGCTTCTACCTTCTGCAGACTTTGACTTAAAGACGTCATTAACACATTAAACTGGTCCTATTACCCTTAATCCTATTTACACATTAGTCATAGATTTCTGCCTTCTTCTACATTTTTGAAGATTTCACTTTTTGATCGTTCTCTTATTTTTATTCTTTTATTTTAACTTTGTTAGGATGATTTACATTTCCACTATATCTATTAAACCTTTCTTCTCATGCAGCTGTTTATACTAACTCATCAAAACATTCAGGAACAAAGACACACATGTGTGTGTGCTCTTTCTGTCCCTCACACATCCCAGACCTTTACATGCAGTGATATTTGCAGCACTACTTCAGTTACTTAAAATACCATACCTCCCCCTTTGACTTAATCGTCATGCTCCACTATTCATACAATTTATTCTACAGCTTTTACTTGTCAAACTACTGCTTCTTCTCCTAATATTAGTGCTACATAAACCTCTGTATTTTTTCCTATTTCTGCTAATTGTTATTCTGTCCATTCCACATTTCCAGCTCTGCTTCACATCTATAGCCTTTTTAAACTTTATTTAAACATTTTTACAAACAAAGACAGACACTAAAATAATCTTCTGATCCACTGCAACTCCTTCAACTTCAACTGCTTCCACCTTCTGCAGACTTTGATTTATGACTCTGTTCACACATTAAACTGGCCCTATTATCCTTTATGCTATTTACACATTAGTCATAGATTTCTGATTTCTTACTTCTGACTTACTACTCCTTCTTCTAATACAAGTGCTACATTAACCTCTGTACTTTTCCCCCCTATTTCTGCTACTTCTTCTTCTCTCTATTCCACATTTTCAGCTCTGCATCACATCTCAATCCTTTTCTTTACATTTAAAGGATTTAACTTTATTAAAAACATTTTAGCATCAAAAGCATTGACTGAAATAATCTGCTCATCAACTAAATCAGGGTCGCCCAATCCTGGTCCTGGGTACCCCCTGCCCTGCATATTTTAGATGTTACCCCTCTGCAGCACACCTGATTCAAATGAATGGCTCGTTATCAGGCTTGAGCAGAGCTTGATGACGAGCTGATCATTAGAATCAGGTGTGTTGGAGACGGTAACATAAAAAACATGCAGGGCAGGGGGTCCCCAGGACCAGGATTGGGAAACACTGCACTAAAAGTCCTTCAACTTCAACTGCTTCTACCTTCTGCAGACTTTGATTTGAGACTCTGTTTACACATTTAACTGGTCCTATTATCCTTTATGCTACTTACACATTAGTCATAGATTTCTGATTTCTCTTTTTGAATTACTACTTCTTCTTCTAATATTAGTGCTACATTAACCTCTGTACTTTTTTTCTGCTACTTCTTAATCTATGAATTCCACATTTTCAGCTCTGCATCACATCCATAGCCTTTTTTTACCTTTTAAATCATTACACTTTATTATAACAATTTTACCAGCAAAGACAGACACTAAAATAATCTGCTGATCAACTAAAACTCCTTCAACTTCAACTGCTTCTACCTTTTGCAGACTTTGATTTGAGACTCTGTTCACACATTTAACTGGTCCTATTATCCTTTATGCTATTTACACATTAGTCATGGATTTCTGCTTTCTTCTACATTACTGGAGATTTCACTGTTTGATCTTTCTCTCTTTTTTTGATTATTTATATATTTGAACTTTTATAGGCTTATTTATATTTTCCACTGTATCCACTGTCTTTATCCACTTTGTCTTCACTTTATTTTCCTTAACTATTTTTTCTTCACTTTCTCTCAACTTTTCATTTACTTTCTTTCTCACTTTTTCTCTTCTGCCTTTCTTCTTCACTTCTACATCACTTTTACCTCATCTTTTTTCTTTACTCCTTCTTTACTCTGTCTTCACAATTTGTTCCCTTCCTCTTCCCTCCTTCTACACTACAAATTTTCAGTTCATACGTTTTTCAACTATTTAGCTGTTTTCTTTCACATTTTCAGCTTTTTCCACTCGTATTTTCATTTCTTAAGCTTCAGCATTTCAACGCATTTCCTGCAAGGAAATGCAACTTCTCTAGTTATGTTGAAATGCTGACTCAGCATTTCAACATATTGTTCTCCTGTGACTTTATTCTTTTGCTTCTTCTTCTTCTTCTTCTTCTTCTTATTCTTCCGTACGTTTTTTGGTTCGCTAAAACTCCTTCAAATTTTGTCAGATTTTCACCATTCAAATTTTAAACTATTCAGCTTCTTCTGGAGAAGCGTGCTATGACTCTTGTGGTATTTAACCCTTAAACTTTTTGAATTATTCAGCTTTTTATGAAAATTATGCTCCATCTGAAATGCATTGGAAACTTCAGCTTCTCTTGAAAAATCTCCTTCAACTTTCAGAAGTTCTAGCCTCCTCATACTTCCACTTACAGACTTCATTTAAACTTTAAAATATTCAGCTATCTTTCCACTCTTCAGGTTTTTGTCTGCTCTTAAATATCTTTTACTGTTTTTGAGATTTCACTGTTCAAGCAACATAAACTTTTCCCACTTTGCCCTAAAATCTCAGCTTCCTTGAGTGCAATCATCGTTAGCTAGAGTGCGACACACTCTTGCAGAAAGGTTGCTGCTGTCTTTGAAAGAATTGTCATAACTTCTGAAATATTTACAGTAGAAACTTAAAAAATACATCTAACAGTTGCTAATCTTGTGCTGCTTCTGACAAAGTGGTTTTTAAAGCAATAACATAAAGCACTTGCTCACAAAATGACCAGCTGTCATGAAGTTTTTACACCCTCAAGCCATCTCCTCCAATGTTAATTCCTGAGGAGTTTTCTCAAAGATCAGTGGAATTTCCCTCATTTGCAAACTGCTCTCAATGACACAGTTCTGCATCTTCATACATGAAAGTTGCACCTTCAGCTTCCCGAGGATCTTGTGGTTCTTATGGTGTGTTTATTTTTATTCTAGCCCTTACGGTTTTGGCAAGATGACAGAAGATTCAGACTCTTGCTTCACCTCAAAATGCCCAGAGTAACACATGAGCAGGGCAAAGTTCTGCACCTGCAGCTTAATTGCATATCTCCTTGACAACCTTTGATCTAATGCAGCTGTTTATACTAGCTCATCAAAACATCCAGGAACAAAGACACACATGTACTTCAGTTACTTATAATACCATACCTCCCCCTTTCACTTAATCTACATGCTCCACTATTCATACAACTTTTTCCCACACCTTATGATTCTCAAACTGCTACTTTTTCTTCTATTACTAGTGCTACATTAATCTCTGTACTGTTTTTTCCCCTATTTCTGCTACTTCTTCTCTCCATTCCACATTTTCAGCTGTGGTTCACATCTTAACCCCCTTTTTTTTAAACATTTCAAATGATTAAACTTTATTTAAAACATTTTATTGACAAAAACAGAGACTCAAATAATCTCCTGATCCACTGCAAGTCATTCAGCTTCAACTGCTTCTACCTTCTGCAGACTTTGACTTAAAGACCTCATTGACATATTAAACTGGTCCTATTACCCTTAATCCTATTTACACATTAGTCATAGATTTCTGCTTTCTTCTACATTTTTGAAGACTTCACTGTTTGATCTTTCTTGTATTTTTAGGGTCCTCGGCCTGAGCAGAGGGCACCTTCTAGCAAGAGCTAGAAGGTGTCCTCCGCCGAAGGCGGAGGACACTATTGTTTTTCGTCCGTTTCTTTTTTCTTATTATTCCCTCCTCCAGTAAATTGCTTATTAGAACCCCGAAACAAATTCAAAAACTCACCAAAATTGGCACACAGGTTCTATGCGCCCAAAATTTTCGTTTAATACCAAACATGACCCCCGACATCCCATAATAAGCTCAATAGCGCCACCTAGGCACATGCTAAGGGCCCTAGCTCGGGCTAGGAATGTCGTAGAGAGATGAAACCAACACCAAAACGCTCGTGTCATCGAGACGCAAAAATCATACGCTGCTACCCTGGACCTATCTCCAACAGGAAGCCGGCAATTTGCCCGCCAAAATAAAAAACAAAATTTTTTAAACCTTTCTGCAAAAATTTTCTCCTCTAAAACCAAAAATGGTACAGGTTTGAGACTACCATCACATGACAGACCAGACCCTGCTCTACAAAAGTTGTGGGGGAAGTTGTTGTTTCGGGCCCGGTTTTCGAATGGCGAGCCCTCAAAGTCGCCGACCGCTTTTGGCCAATTTAGGATTTCTCCATGTTAGCAGATGAGGAGAACAGATTTCAGGTCAAAACACTCACTACTAGTACTTCTACTAGTGCCGCATTTGGGCCTCTAGACAAAAAACTAAAAGTCATAGAGCTTTAAAAATTACATGGTTGGATTCCTGACAAAATTCCCTACAACCATATGATATTTTTACACAGATTAAGCAAACATTGTGGCCTACAGGACAAGTAGTTCAGACATGTCTCTAAAATAACAAAATCCATTTTGAGCACTTTTCCACCGATGTTGTGACACATTAGGGCTTCTAGAGAAAAAAGTATAACTCGTACAGCTTTAAAAATGCCAAAAATGGATTCCTCACAAGCTCTACTATCAAATATGATATTTTGACACAGATTGGGTTAAAATTGTGGACTCTGTGAGGATTTCTTTACATAAGATGCCTGATAAAAACTCCCTCCAGGCACTAGTCACACTCGTGTCACGCTAATTAGAATTCCAAGCATGCAGCAGGTGATGTCATTCAGCATAGCAGAGGATACGTTACCATGGTATCAACTGACTCCCTGACATCCCATAATATTCTCTCAGAGCCATAAGGCTCACTTCCAGCCTACACACACCAAAACAGCCCTAACTGGGGCTAGGAATGTCGTAGACAGATGAAACCAACGCCAAAATGTTCGTCTCATTTTGTTGGACACATTGGAGGGAAAACCGGCAGGAGCCCGAGGACCCGTCTAACGCTGCTTGCAGCTTTAATTTCTTATTATTATTCCGCACCGTCTTTGTTCGCAAATTAGAACCCCTAAACATGCTCAAAAACTCACCAAAATTGGCACGCACCCCAGGATCGCGAAAAATTGCGATTTGATACCAAACATGACCCCAAGACATCCCATAATATGCTCAATAGCGCCACCTAGGCACACTCTGAAGGCCCTAGCTCGGGCTAGGAATGTCGTAGAGAGATGAAACCAACACCAAAACGTTCGTATGATCGAGACGCAAAAATCATACGCTGCTACCCTGGACCTATATCCAACAGGAAGCCGGCAATTTGCCTCACAAAATTTAAAAAAAAATTTTGTAACCCTTTCTGCAAAAATTTTCTCCTCTGAAACCAAAAATGGTACAGGTTTGAGACTACCATCACATGACAGACTAGACCCTGCTCTCCAAAAGTTGTGAAGGAAGTTGTTATTTCGGGCCCGGTTTTCGAATGGCGAGCCCTCAAAGTCGCCGACCGCTTTCAGCCGAATTAGGATTTCTCCATGTTAGCAGATGAGGAGAACAGATTTCAGGTCAAAACACACATTCTACTAGTGCCGCATTTGGGCCTCTAGACAAAAAACTAAAAGTCATAGAGCTTTAAAAATTACATGGTTGGATTCCTGACAAAATTGTCTACAACCATATGATATTTTTACACAGATTAAGCCAACATTGTGACCTACGGGACAAGTAGTTTGGACGTTTCTCATAAATAAAAAATCCATTTCCAGCACTCTTCCATCTGTCTTGTGACGCATTTGTGCTTCTAGAGAAAAAAGTAAAACTCGTACAGCTTTAAAAATGCCAAAAAGGGATTCCTGACAAAAATTCCTATCAACATGATATTTTTGACACAGATTGGGGTAAAATTGTGGACTCTGTGAGGATTTCTTTACATTAGATGGCTGATAAAAACTCAGTCTCCACTCTGTTTGGGGTTCTGTCACGCTAATTAGAACTCCAAGCATGCAGCAGGTGATGTCATTCAGCACAGCAGAGGATACGTTGCCATGGTATCAACTGACTCCCAGACATCCCATAATATTCTCTCAGAGCCATTAGGCTCACTTTCACCCTATGCACACCAAAACAGCCCTAACTGGGGCTAGGAATGTCGTAGAGAGATGAAACCAACGCCGAAATGTTCGTCTTATTTTGATGGACACATTGGAGGGAAAACCGGCAGGAGCCCGAGGACCCGTCTAATGCTGCTTGCAGCTTTAATTATTCTTTTATTTTAACTTTGTTAGGATGATTTACATTTGCACTATATCTATTAAACCTTTCATCTCATGCAGCTGTTTATACTTACTCATCAAAACATTCAGGAACAAAGACACACATGTGTGTGTGCTCTTTCTGTCCCTCACACATCCCAGACCTTTACATGCAGTGATATTTCCATCACTACTTCAGTTACTTAAACTACCATCCCTCCCCCTTTGACTTAATCCTCATGCTCCACTATTCATACAATTTATTCCACAGCTTTTACTTGTCAAACTACTGCTTCTTCTCCTAATATTAGTGCTTCATAAACCTCTGTATTTTTTCCTATTTCTGCTAATTGTTATTCTGTCCATTCCACTTTTCCAGCTCTGCTTCACATCTATAGCCTTTTTAAACTTTATTTAAACAATTTTACAAACAAAGACAGACACTAAAATAATCTTCTGATCCACTTTAACTCCTTCAACTTCAACTGCTTCCACCTTCTGCAGACTTTGATTTAAGACTCTGTTCACACATTAAACTGGCCCTATTATCCTTTATGCTATTTACACATTAGTCATAGATTTCTGATTTCTTACTTCTGAATTACTACTCCTTCTTCTAATACTAGTGCTACATCAACCTCTGTACTTTTCCCCCCTATTTCTGCTATTTCTTCTTCTCTCTATTCCACATTTTCAGCTCTGCATCACATCTCAATCCTTTTCTTTACATTTAAATGATTTAACTTTATTAAAAACATTTTAGCATCAAAAGCATTGACTGAAATAATCTGCTGATCCACTAAATAAGGGTCGCCCAATCCTGGTCCTTGGTACCCCCTGCCCTGCATATTTTAGATGTTACCCCTCTGCAGCACACCTGATTCAAATGAATGGCTTGTAATCAGGCTTGAGCAGAGCTTGATGATGAGCTGATCATTTGAATCAGGTGTGTTGCAGACAGGAACATAAAAAACATGCAGGGCAGGGGGTCCCCAGGACCAGGATTGGGAAACACTGCACTAATAGTCCTTCAACTTGAACTGCTTCTACATTCTGCAGACTTTGATTTGAGACTCTGTTTACACATTAAACTGCTCCTATTATCCTTTATGCTATTTACACATTAGTCATAGATTTCTGATTTCTCTTTTTGAATTACTACTTCTTCTTCTAATATTAGTGCTACATTAACCTCTGTACTTTTTTTCTGCTAGTTCTTATACTTTCAATTCCACATTTTCAGCTCTGCATCACATCTATAGCCGTTTTTAAATTTTAAATCATTAAACATTATTTTAACAATTTTACCAGCAAAGACAGACACTACAATAATCTGCTGATCCACTAAAACTCCTTCAACTTCAACTGCTTCTACCTTTTGCAGACCTTGACTTAAGACTCTGTACACACATTAAACTGGCCCTATTATCCTTTATGCTATTTACACATTGGTCATGGATTTCTGCTTTCTTCTACATTATTGGAGATTTCACTGTTTGATCTTTCTCTCTTTTTTTGATTATTTATATATTTTAACTTTTATAGGCTTATTTATATTTTCCACTGTATCCACTGTCTTTATCTACTTTGTCTTCACTTTATTTTCCTTAGCTATTTTTTCTTCACTTTCTCTCAACTTTTCTTTTACTTTCTTTCTCACTTTTTCTCTTCTGCCTTTCTTCTTCACTTCTAAATCACTTTGACCTCACCTTTTTTCTTTACTCCTTCTTTACTCTGTCTTCACTATTTGTTCCCTTCCTCTTCCCTCCCTCTACACTCCAAATTCTCAGTTCATACTTTGTTCAACTATTTAGCTGTTTTCTTTCACATTTTCAGCTGTTTCCACTAGTATTTTCATTTCTTCAGCTTCAGCATTTCAACGCATTTCCTGCAAGGAAATGCAATTTCTCTAGTTATGTTGAAATGCTGACTCAGCATTTCAACATATTGTTCTCCTGTGACTTTATTCTTTTGCTTCTTCTTCTTCTTCTTCTTCTTCTTATTCTTCCGTACGTTTTTTGGTTCGCTAAAACTCCTTCAAATTTTGTCCGATTTTCACCATTCAAATTTTAATCTATTCAGCTTCTTCTGGAGATGCGTGCTATGACTCTTCTCATATGTAACCCTTAAACTTTTTGAATTATTCAGCTTTTTATGAAAATTATTCCCCATCTGAAATGCATTGGAAACTTCAGCTTGTCTTGAAAAATCTCCTTCAACTTTCAGAAGTTCTAGCCTCCTCATACTTCCACTTTCAGACTTCATTTAAACTTTAAAATATTCAGCTATCTTTCCACTCTTCAGGTTTTTATCTGCTCTTAAATGTCTTTTACAGTTTTTGAGATTTCACTCTTCAAGCAACATAAACTTTTCCCACTTTGCCCTAAAATCTCAGCTTCTTCGAGTGCAATCATCCTTAGCTAGAGTGGGAGAGACTCCTGCTGAAAGGTTGCAGCTGTCTCTGAAAGAATTGTCATAACTTCTAAAATCTTCACAGTAGAAACTTAAAAAATACAGCACATGGTAGCTAATCTTGTCCTGCTTCTGACAAAGTGGTTTTTAAAGCAAAAACATAAAGCACTTTATCACAAAATGACCAACTGTCATGAAGTTTTTACACCCTCAAGCCATCTCCTCCAATGTTAATTCCTGAGGAGTTTTCTCAAAGATCAGTGGAATTTCCCTCATTTGCAAACTGCTCTCAATGACACAGTTCTGCATCTTCATACATGAAAGTTGCACCTTCAGCTTCCCCAGGATCTTGTGGTTCTTATGGTGTGTTTATTTTTATTCTAGCCCTCACGGTTTTGACAAGATGACAGAAGATTCAGACTCTTGCTTCACCACAAAATGCCCAGAGTAACACATGAGCAGGGCAAAGTTCTGCAGCTGCAGACTAACGAGCATGTCTCCTTGACAGTCTTTCATCTCACACAGCTGTTAATAATACCTCATCAAAACATCCAGGAACAAAGACACACATGTACATCAGTTACTTGTAAAACCATACCTCCCCCTTTGACTTAATCTACATGCTCCACTATTCATACAACTTTTTCCCACACCTTATAATTCTCAAACTGCTACTTTTTCTTCTATTACTAGTGCTACATTAATCTCTGACTTGTTTTTTCCCCTATTTCTCCTTCTTCTTCTCTCCATTCCACATTTTCAGCTCTGGTTCACATCTTAACCCCCCTTTTTTTAAAAACATTTCAAATGATTAAACTTCATTTAAAACATTTTATTGACACAAACAGAGACTCAAATAATCTCCTGATCCACTGCAAGTCATTCAGCTTCAACTGCTTCTACCTTCTTCAGACTTTGACTTAAAGACCTCATTAACACATTAAACTGGCCCCATTACCCTTAATCCTATTCACACATTAGTCATAGATTTCTGCTTTCTTCTACATTTTTGAAGATTTCACTGTTTGATCTTTCTCTTATTTTTATTCTTTTATTTTAACTTTGTTAGGATGATTTACATTTCCACTATATCTATTAAACCTCTCATCTCATGCAGCTGTTTATACTAACTCATCAAAACATTCAGGAACAAAGACACACGTGTGTGTGCTCTTTCTGTCCCTCACACATCCCAGACCTTTACATGCAGTGATATTTCCATCACTACTTCAGTTACTTCAAAAACCATACCTCTCCCTTTGACTTAATCCTCATGCTCCACTATTCATACAATTTATTCCACAGCTTTTACTTGTCAAACTACTGCTACTTCTCCTTATATTAGTGCTACATAAACCTCTGTTTTTTTTCCTATTTCTGCTAATTGTTATCCTGTCCATTCCACATTTTCAGCTCTGCTTCACATCTATAGCCTTTTTAAACTTTATTTAAACAATTTTACCAACAAAGACAGAGACTAAAATAATCTGCTGATCCACTGCAACTGCTTCAACTTCAACTGCTTCCACCTTTTGCAGACTTTGACTTAAGACTCTGTTCACACATTAAACTGGCCCTATTATCCTTTATGCTATTAACACATTAGTCATGGATTTCTGCTTTCCTCTACATTATTGGAGATTTCACTGTTTTATCTTTCTCTCTTTTTTTGATTATTTATATATTTTAACTTTTATAGGCTTATTTATATTTTCCACTGTATCCACTGTCTTTATCCACTTTGTCTTCAATTCATTTTCCTTACCTATTTTTTCTTCACTTTCTCTCAATTTTTCTTTTACTTTCTTTCTCACTTTTTCTCTTCTGCCTTTCTTCTTCACTTCTACATCACTTTTACCTCATCTTTTTTCTTTACTCCTTCTTTACTCTGTCTTCACAATTTGTTCCCTTCCTCTTCCCTCCATCTACACTCCAAATTTTCAGTTCATACTTTGTTCAACTATTTAGCTGTTTTCTTTCGCATTTTCAGATTTTTCCACTAGTATTTTCATTTCTTCAGCTTCAGCATTTCAACGCATTTCCTGCATGGAAATGCAATTTCTCTAGTTATGTTGAAATGCTGACTCAGCATTTCAACATATTGTTCTCCTGTGACTTTATTCTTCTTTTTCTTCTTCTTCTTCTTCTTATTCTTCCGTACGTTTTTTGGTTCGCTAAAACTCCTTCAAATTTTGTCCGATTTTCACCATTCAAATTTTAAACTATTCAGCTTCTTCTGGAGATGCGTGCTATGACTCTTCTCATATGTAACCCTTAAACTTTTTGAATTATTCAGCTTTTTATGAAAATTATTCTCCATCTGAAATGCATTGGAAACTTCTGCTTCTCTTGAAAAATGTCCTTCAACTTTCAGAAGTTCTAGCCTCCTCATACTTCCACTTACAGACTTCATTTAAACTTTAAAATATTCAGCTATCTTTCCACTCTTCAGGACTTTGTCTGCTCTTTAATATCTTTAACTGTTTTTGAGATTTCACTGTTCAAGCAACATAAACTTTTCCCACTTTGCCCTAAAATCTTAGCTTCCTAGAGTGCAATCATCGTTAGCTAGAGTGCGACACACTCTTGCAGAAGGGTTGCTGCTGTCTTTGAAAGAATTGTCATAACTTCTGAAATATTTACAGTAGAAACTTAAAAAATACATCACACGGTACCTAATCGTGTGCTGCTTCTGACAAAGTGGTTTTTAAAGCAAAAACATCAAGCACTTTATCACAAAATGACCAGCTATCATGAAGTTTTTACACCCTCACGCCATCTCCTCCAATGTTAATTCCTGAGGAGTTTTCTCAAAGATCAGTGGAATTTCCCTCATTTGCAAACTGCTCTCAATGACACAGTTCTGCATCTCCATACATGAAAGTTGCACCTTCAGCTTCCCCGGGATCTTGTGGTTCTTATGATGTGTTTATTTTTATTGTAGCCCTCACGGTTTTGGCAAGATGACAGAAGATTCAGACTCTTGCTTCACCACAAAATGCCCAGAGTAACACATGAGCAGGGCAAAGTTCTGCAGCTGCAGACTAACGAGCATTTGTCTCCTTGACAGTCTGTCATCTCACACAGCTGTATGTACTAGCTCATCAAAACAGTCAGGAACAAAGACACACATGTACTAAAGTTATTTATAACACCATACCTCCCCCTTTGACTAAATCTACATGCTCCACTATTCATACAACTTTTCCCACACCCTATTATTCTCAAACTGCTACTTTTTCTTCTATTACTAGTGCTACATTAATCTCTGTACTGTTTTGTCCCCTACTTCTCCTACTTCTTCTCTCCATTCCACATTTTCAGCTCTGGTTCACATCTTAACCCCCTTTTTTAAAAACTTTTAAATGATTAAACTTTATTTAAAACATTTTACCAACAAAAACAGAGACTGAAAAAATCTTCTGATCCACTGCAACTCCTTCAACTTCAACTGCTTCTACCTTCTGCAGACTTTGACTTAAAGACCTCATTCACACATTAAACTGGTCCTATTACCCTTAATCCTATTAACACATTAGTCATCGATTTCTGCTTTCTTCTACATTTTTGAAGATTTCACTTTTTGATCTTTCTCTTATTTTTATTATTTTATTTGAACTCTTTTAGGATAATTTACATTTCCACTATATCTATTAAACCTTTCATCTCATGCAGCTGTTTATACTAACTCATCACAACATTCAGGAACAAAGACACACATGTGAGTGTGCTCTTTCTGTCCCTCACACATCCCAGACCTTTGCATGCAGTGACATTTCCATCACTACTTCAGTTACTTAAAATACCATACCTCCCCCTTTGACTTAATCCTCATGCTCCACTATTCATACAATTTATTCCACAGCTTTTACTGCTTCTTCTCCTACTATTAGTACTGCATAAACCTCTGTTTTTTTCCTATTTCTGCTAATTGTTATCCTGTCCATTCCACATTTTCAGCTCTGCTTCACATCTATAGCCTTTTTTAAACTTTTAAATCATTAAACTTTATTTAAACAATTTTACCAGCAATGACAGACACTTGAATAATCTGCTGATCCACTAAAACTCCTTCAACTTTAACTGCTTCTACCTTCTGCAGACTTTGACCTTAGACTGTTCACACATTAAACTGGCCCCATTATCCTTTATGCTATTTACACATTAGTCATAGATTTCTGATTTCATCTACGTTTTTGGAGATTTCACTGTTTGATCTTTCTCTCTTTTTTTATTTATTTTTTAACTTCTATAGGCTTATTTATATTTTCCACTGTGTCCACTGTCTTTATCCACTTTGTCTTCGCTTTGTCATTTTCCTTACCTATTCTTTCTTCACTTTCTCTCAACTTTTCTTTTACTTTCTATTTCATTTTTTCTCTTCTGCCTTTCTTCTTCACTTCTACATCACTTTTACCTCACCGTTTTTCTTAACTCCTTCTTTACTCTGTCTTCACTATTGCTCCCTTCCTCTTCTCTCCTTCTACACTCCAAATTTTAAGTTCATACTTTGTTCAGCTATTAAGCTATTTTCTTTTACATTTTCAGCTTTTTCCGCTAGTATTTTCACTTCTTCAGCCTCAGCATTTCAACGCATTTCCTGCAAGGAAATGCAATTTCTCTAGTTCTTTTACTTCTTCTTCTTCTTCTTCTTCTTCTTCTTATTCTTCCGTACGTTTTTTGGTTCGCTAAAACTCCTTCAAATTTTGTCCGATTTTCACCATTCAAATTTTAATCTATTCAGCTTCTTCTGGAGATGCGTGCTATGACTCTTCTCATATGTAACCCTTAAACTTTTTGAATTATTCAGCTTTTTATGAAAATTATACTCCATCTGAAATGCATTGGAAACTTCAGCTTCTCTTGAAAAATCTCCTTCAACTTTCAGAACTTCTAGCCTCCTCATACTTCCACTTACAGACTTCATTTAAACTTTAAAATATTCAGCTATCTTTCCACTCTTCAGGTTTTTGTCTGCTCTTAAATATCTTTTACAGTTTTTGAAATTTCACTGTTCAAGCAACATAAACTTTTCCCACTTTGCCCTAAAATCTCAGCTTCCGAGAGTGCAATCATCGTTAGCTAGAGTGCGACACACTCTTGCAGAAAGGTTGCTGCTGTCTCTGAAAGAATTGTCATAACTTCTGAAATATTCGCAGTAGAAACTTAAAAAATACATCTAACAGTTGCTAGTCTTGTGCTGCTTCTGACAAAGTGGTTTTTAAAGCAAAAACATCAAGCACTTTATCACAAAATGACCAGCTGTCATGAAGTTTTTACACCCTCAAGCCATCTCCTCCAATGTTAATTGCTGAGGAGTTTTCTCAAAGATCAGTGGAATTTCCCTTATTTGCAAACTGCTCTCAATGACACAGTTCTGCATCTTCATACATGAAAGTTGCACCTTCAGCTTCCCCAGGATCTTGTGGTTCTTATGGTGTGTTCATTATTATTCTAGCCCTCACGGTTTTGGCAAGATGACGGAAGATTCAGACTCTTGCTTCACCACAAAATGCCCTGAGTAACACATGAGCAGGGCAAAGTTCTGCAGCTGCAGACTAACGAGCATTTGTCTCCTTGACAACCTTTGATCTCATGCAGCTGTTTATACTAGCTCATCAAAACATCCAGGAACAAAGACACACATGTACTTCAGTTACTCATACCTCCCCCTTTGACTTAATCTACATGCTCCACTATTCATACAACTCTTTCCCACACATTATGATTCTCAAACTGCTACTTTTTCTTCTATTACTAGTGCTACATTAATTTCTTGAACTGCTTCTACCTTCTGCAGACTTTGACTTAAAGACCTCATTGACACATCAAACTGGTCCTATTACACTTAGTCCTATTTACACATTAGTCATAGATTTCTGCTTTCTTCTACATTTTTGAAGATTTCACTGTTTGATCTTTCTCGTTTTTTTATTCTTTTATTTTAACTTTGTTAGGATGATTTACATTTGCACTATATCTATTAAACCTTTCAATTCATGCAGCTGTTTATACTAACTCATCAAAACATTCAGGAACAAAGACACAAATGTGTGTGTGCTCTTTCTGTCCCTCACACATCCCAGACCTTTACATGCAGTGATATTTCCATCATTACTTCAGTTACTTAAAATACCATACCTCCCCCTTTGACTTAATCCTCATGCTCCACTATTCATACAATTTATTCCACAGCTTTTACTTGTCAAACTACTGCTTCTTCTCCTAATATTAGTGCTTCATAAACCTCTGTATTTGTTCCTATTTCTGCTAATTGTTATTCTGTCCATTCCACATTTTCAGCTCTGCTTCACATCTATAGCCTTTTTAAACTTTATTTAAACAATTTTACAAACAAAGACAGACACTAAAATAATCTTCTGATCCACTGCAACTCCTTCAACTTCAACTGCTTCTACCTTCTGCAGACTTTGATTTAAGACTCTGTTCACACAATAAAATGCTCCTATTATCCTTTATGCTATTTACACATTAGTCATAGATTTCTGATTTCTTACTTCTGAATTACTACTCCTTCTTCTAATACAAGTGCTACATTAACCTCTGTACTTTCCCCCCCCCCCCTATTTCTGCTACTTCTTCTTCTCTCAATTCCACATTTGCAGCTCCGGTTCACATCTCAATCCTTTTCTTTACATTTAAATGATTTAACTTTATTAAAAACATTTTACCATCAAAAGCAGAGACTGAAATAATCTGCTGATCAACTAAATCAGGGTTGCCCAATCCTGGTCCTGGGGGCCCCCTGCCCTGCATATTTTAGATGTTACCCCTCTGCAGCACACCTGATTCAAATGAATGGCTCGTTATCAGGCTTGAGCAGAGCTTGATGACAAGCTGATCATTTGAATCAGGTGTGTTGGAGACGGGAACATAAAAAACATGCAGGGCAGGGGGTCCCCAGGACCAGGATTGGGAAACACTGCACTAAAAGTCCTTCAACTTGAACTGCTTCTACCTTCTGCAGACTTTGATTTGAGACTCTGTTTACACATTAAACTGGCCCTATTACCCTTAATGCTATTTACACATTAGTCATAGATTCCTGATTTCTCTTTTTGAATTACTACTTCTTCATCTAATATTCGTGCTACAATAACCTCTGTACTTTTTTTCTGCTACTTCTTATTCTCTCAATTTCACATTTTCAGCTCTGCATCACATCTATAGCCTTTTTAACTTTTAAATCATTAAACTTTATTTAAACAATTTTACCAGCAAAGACAGAAACTAAAATAATCTGCTGATCCACTAAAACTCCTTCAACTTCAACTGCTTCTACCTTTTGCAGACCTTGACTTAAGACTCTGTTCACACATTAAACTGGCCCTATTATCCTTTATGCTATTTACACATTAGTCATGGATTTCTGCTTTCTTCTACATTATTGGAGATTTCACTGTTTGACCATTTTTTTTTTATTTATTTATATATTTTAACTTTTATAGGCTTATTTATATTTTCCACATATTATTCACATTTCCACTGTCTTTATCCACATTGTCTTCAATTCATTTTCCTTACCTATTTTTTCTTCACTTTCTCTCAACTTTTCTTTTACTTTCTTTCTCACTTTTTCTCTTCTGCCTTTCTTCTTCACTTCTACATCACTTTTACCTCACCTTTCTCTTTACTTCTTCTTTACTCTGTCTTCACAATTTGTTCCCTTCCTCTTCCCTCCCTCTACACTCCAAATTTTCAATTCCTACTTTGTTCAACTTTTTAGCTGTTTTCTTTCACATTTTCAGCTTTTTCCACTAGTATTTTCATTTCTTCAGCTTCAGCATTTCAACGCATTTCCTGCAAGGAAATGCAATTTCTCTAGTTAGGGGCTCGGGCTTCGAACGAGCCCCTCTCCTGCATAGCAAGCTATGCAGGAGAGGGGCTCGTGGCGAAGCCACGAGCCCCTAATGCTCTCCCGTTTCGCCTTTTTTCTTCATCATCTTCCGGCCAAAATTTTGGCTCGCTACTCCTCCAAGGGCTTTGAGAAAACCCCCACAAATTCTACATCAAAATGTGCGGCTCGGCCGGGAATGGTGTGCTATTATTTTTTTCACCGATTCGCCAAATTTTGGCCGACTTATTGGCCAAAAACGGTGAAAAATCCCTCATAGAGAATGAATGGGGAACCTAGGAATCTCTCCCTCTCGCTGCCCAAAATTTGCACCAACTTTGAGATGCTAAGGCTTTGGCATACTTCCACTTACAGGCATCATTTTCGCTTTAAAATGTTCACTGATCTTTCAGCTCTACGACTATGACCTTCTTTTTCTGATATCTATTACAGTTTTTGAGATTTTACTGTTGAAGCAACATAAACTTTTTGGTTTTTGCCCTGAAACCTTAGCTCCTCAAGTGCGGAATGTCTGAAAGTAGAGTGAGAGCGGCGGTTGATGACAGGTTGCAGCATTCTCCAATGAATTGTCATAACTTCCAAAATCTTCACAGCAGATAAATAAAAACTACATTTTGAAGTTCCCTGACATCTCCTACTTCTTACAAAGGGAGTATTTTACCCCAAAAATGTACTGTTTTGCCAAAAAACGCCTCTGTGTGAGGGTAACGCTCATATCCCTGTAATCTGAAGTAATGTTAAAATCTGACCTATATTTCTCATCAACTTCATTCCTAACCACTTTTATAAATTGCCCTGGTGTGGTCAATTTTAATACTACAATCGTGGGAGGCACATCATCTTGTTCATCAGAGTCTCCAGATTCTCACAATGTTTTTGTTTTTCTTCTAGCCCTTACGGTTTCAGCATTAATGAAGGTTGTTCGGACCTATGTCTAGCCCGAAAATCCAGGTTAAGATCAGTGAATACAAAGGAGTTCCAAAGTGTAACTGACAGATCACACTCACTGTGACATCATCATTATGATCACCATGGTAACCACACAGCTGTGTCTACTAACTGACAAGGTCTTTGAGGGACAGAAAAACACATGTATTTGTTTATTGTGCCTAAAAAGCCAACCCAAACTTCATTTACACACACATATACACACATACAGCCAATCCATACACACACACACGTGCGCATGAGCGCGCACACACACACACACACTCACACACACAAACACACACACACAGCCAACCCATTCATACCCACGTGCACACACACACACACACACACACACACACACACACACACACACACACACACACACACACACACACACACACACATAAACCCCCATCTCTTCTCTCTCAATTTTCTCTGTCTCTTTCTCTCTTACTGTCTCCCTCCCTCTCCCTCCCTCTCCCTCACGCACACACAGGTGCATGATTTTGAAGATATCATTTGGCTGCCTTGTATTCAAGTCTTTTTTTTCTCTTCTGAACAGTTACATTTCCATTAGTTATGAGAGGTTAAAAACAAGGTACTATGTCACATCTAATGATAATTGACAGCTGCCGTTCTTGTGTATTTTTTTTCTGGGATTGTAAAATATGTAAGGGCGTAGAGTCAAGAAGTGATTAGACTCGCAAAAGAAAAATAAAATTATTAGTTTTGTTGCCAAGCCCCACTCAGATTCTCCCAGAATCCCTCACAGTCTGTACTGCGCAGACTCTGGCTGCACAACTGCTTCCAATGGCTGCGCCTTTGATGGAGGTGTTTTGGCTTGCAGTCTATGTTTGTAACGTATTGCTTTGGAACTGGAATAGTAAAGATATGAAAGTGTGTACACACACACACACACACACACACACACACACTAACATGAACCCATTTTCCTCTCAATACTCCCTCTCTCTCTCACCCTCTCTTTCTCTCCCTATTTCTCCCTCTCTCTCTCTTATCTCTTTACAGTTCTCCCTCTCTCCCTCACACACACACACACACACACACACACACACACACACACACACACACACACACACACAAGTAATTTAACAAGTTCTCAAGAGCTTATCTGTGGTTAAGGCTCTGCAACCAGCCACTCTCACATGTCTTGTGATATGTAGGTGTATATTTGTGACATAATGTTTTGGGGCTAGAACAGTAAAGATATGAAAGTGTGCGCGCGAAGCGCGCATCATTGTGCATGAGGTAATTTAATACCTGTTGATTCAGAAATAAGAAATGTTAAGGAGTGTTTCGCTATGTCAGTCCGAAACAAGATCTGGAGACATCTGTGTTTCTGAACATTTTCAAGATATGAAAGTGTGCGCGCGAAGCGCGCTTCATTGTTCATGGGATAATTTGACACCTGTTCAATCAGAAGTCAGTACAAAACAAGGTCTGGTCACATCGGTGTTTCTGATGTTTGATGACTGCAAAAAGCCCGGCCGCCGCCCGAGCCCCTCTCACGATTTCCGCGGAAATTGTCTAGTTATGTTGAAATGCTGACTCAGCATTTCAACATATTGTTATCCTGTGACTTTATTCCACTTCTTCTTCTTCTTCTTCTTATTCTTCCGTACGTTTTTTGGCTCTTTTCACAGCCTTCAAATTTTGTCCGATTTTCACCGTTCAACTTTTAAACTATTCAGCTTGTTTAGGAATAGTGTGCTATATCTTTTCACTTTTCTAACTATTAAACTTTTTGATTTATTCAGCTTTTTCCAAAAAAATTTCTCTATGTTAAACAGATGGGAAATTTCAGCTCCTCTGACTAAAATCTGCTTCAACTTCAACAAGCTCTAACTTCAGCTTACTCCCACTTACAGACTTCATTTTTGCTTTAAAATGTTCACTGATCTTTCCACTACTGATATCTGTAATAACGTTTTTAATATCTTCAACTGTTTTTGAGATTTCACTGTCTAAGCGACACAAACTTTTCACTCTTTTCACCTCTCCTCCTGCTCTCAGAGGGCGGAATGTTTTCAATTTGACTGAGAGAAGCAGCTGCTGCTACTGAAAAAAACTGCCGATTAACCTGCCATAAAATTCTCAAACTTGACTCATATCAAACAAAAAAGGCTGCTACTCCTTCAACTTCAACTGCTTCTACCTTTTGCAGACTTTGACTCGAGACTCTGTTCACACATTAAACTGGTCCTATTGTCCTCATCTCATTTACACATTAATCATAGATTTCTGCTTTCTTCTACATTTTTAAGATTTCACTGTTTGGTTTCTCTCTCTTTTTATTTAATTATTTTAACTTTTGTAGGCTGATTTACATTTCCACTGTATCCACTTTCTTTATCCACTCATTGTCTTTTCCTCATTTCTCTTAACATTTTTTTTTTCCTTTATTTTACATTTTCAGTTTTTTCCACTTTTATTCAAACTTTTCCAGCTTCAGCATTTCAACGCATTTGCTGCAAGGAAATGCAACTTCTCTAGTTTCTTCATCATCTTCCGGCCAAAATTTTGGCTCGCTACTCCTCCAAGGGCTTTGAGAAAACCCCCACAAATTATACATCAAAATGTGCGGCTCGGCCGGGAATGGTGTGCTATTATTTTTTTCAGCGATTCGCCAAATTTTGGCCGACTTATTGGCCAAAAACGGTGAAAAATCCCTCATAGAGAATGAATGGGGAACCTAGGAATCTCTCCCTCTCGCTGCCCAAAATTTCCACTAACTTTGAGATGCTAAGGCTTTGGCATACTTCCACTTACAGGCATCATTTTCGCTTTAAAATGTTCACTGATCTTTCAGCTCTATGAGTATGACTTTACTTTTTTGATATCTATTACAGTTTTTGAGATTTTACTGTTGAAGCAACATAAACTTTTTGGTTTTTGCCCTGAAACCTCAGCTCCTCCAGTGCGGAATGTCTGAAAGTAGAGTGAGAGAGGCGGCTGATGACAGGTTGCAGCATTCTCCAATGAATTGTCACAACTTCCAAAATCTTCACAGCAGAAAAATAAAAACTACATTGTGAAGTTCCCTGACATCTCCTACTTCTTACAAAGGGAGTATTTTACCCCAAAAATGTACTGTTTTGCCAAAAAACGCCTCAGTGTGAGTGAAACCGTCACATCCCTGTAATCTGAAGTAATGTTAAAATCTGACCTATATTTCTCATCAACTTGATTCCTAACTACTTTTATACATCACCCTCCTGCGGTCAGTTCTAATCCTACCAGCTTGTAAAGCATATCATGTTGTTCATCAGAGTCTCCAGATTCTCACAATGTTTTTGTTTTTCTTCTAGCCCTTAGGGTTTCAGCGTAAATGCTGTTTGTTCGGACCTATGTCTAGCCCAAAACTCCAGCTTAAGATCAGTGGATACAAAGGAGTTCCAAAGTTCAACTGCCACTTCACACTCATTATGACATCATGATGATCACCATGGTAACCACACAGCTGTGGGTAATCACTGATTAGGTCATTGAGGGACAGGGAAACACATGTGTTTCTTTATTATGCCTAAACAGCCAACCCAAACTTTCTTCTACACACATACACACGTACAGCCAACCCATACACACACACACACACACACACACACACACACGTGCGCGTGCGCACAAACACACACACACACACACACACACACACACACACACACAGTTTTTTTTTCTGGGATTGTAAAATATGTCAGGACGTAGAGTCAAGAAGTGATTAGACTCACAAAAGAAAAATGAAGTTATTAGTTTTGATACCTAGCGCCACTCAGATTCTCCCAGAATCCCTCACAGTCTGTACTGCGCAGACTCTGGCTGCACAACTGCTGCCAATGGCTGCGCCTTTGACGGAGGTATTTTGGCTTAAGAACTGTGCAATTGTAAATGGCGGAGCCACGCTATCCACTATACAGTCTATGTTTGTGACGTATTGCTTTGAAACTAGAATAGTTTAGATATGAAAGTGTACACACACACACACACACACACACACACACACACACACACACACACACACACACACACCCACACATGAACCCCCTTTCCTTTCAATACTCTCTTTCTCTCTCTCACCCTCGCGCTTTGTCTCCCTCTCGCTGCCTCTCGCTCCCTCTCGCTCCCTCTCTCCCTCACACACACACACACACACACACACACACACACACACACACACACACACACACACACACACACACACACACACAAGTACTCTAACAAGTTCTTAAGAGCTTATTTGGGGTTAAGGCTTTATAACCAGCCACTCTCCCATGTCTTGTGATATGTAGGTGTATGTTTGTGACATAATGTTTTGGGGCTAGAACAGTAAAGATATGAAAGTGCGCGCTTCATTGTGCATGAGGTAATTTGACACGTGTTGAATCAGAAATAAGAAATGTTAAGGAGTGTTTCGCTATGTCAGTCCGAAACAAGATCTGGTGACATCTGTGTTTCTGAACATTTTCAAGATATGAAAGTGTGCGCGCGAAGCGCGCTTCATTGTTCATGGGATAATTTGACACCTGTTCAATCAGAAGTCAGTACAAAACAAGGTCTGGTCACATCGGTGTTTCTGATGTTTGATGACTGCAAAAAGCCCGGCCGCGGCCCGAGCCCCTCTCACGATTTCCGCGGAAATTGTCTAGTTCTTCTTCTTCTTCTTCTTCTTCCGCCCACATTTTTGGACCGCTAAAACTTCTACAAACTTCAACCGATTTTCACCGTTCAAACTTCAAAACGTGTGTTTCAGTGGGGACAAGGGGGCTATGACTCTTCAGAAACTTTTCACAAATACTTTCCGAGATATTCAACGATTTACGAAATTTCGGTCCCATAGAGATGAATGCGGAATTTTCAAAATTTCCTCTCTTCAGGACATTTTTTCAGCCTGCTTCAAACCCTCCTCATTCAGTCATACAATCAGCTACAAACTCCATTCAAACTTCAAAATATTCAGCTATCTTTTGGCTTCATTCAGTGGGTTTCAAATGTTTCCTAGCATTCATAGTTACTTCACAATGACCCTTCAAAGGTCATGATGCATTTCAGCTCTTCGAGCCGTTTAACATTGGTGTGTATTGGACGGAATGTTTCAGCTCAGAGTGGGAGATTCAAACGACAGAGCAGGGAGAGGGGGAAACAAGACCTGAGAAACTTCTGGGTAAACTGCTCTCTTGGCCACATTTTTTGAGCTATCAACACAAATAAGCCCTCAGCATGTAAGTAGTTTTGTCCTGCTTCTGACAAAGTGGTTTTCAAAGCAAAAGGATGGAGCACTTTTTCACAAAATGGCCAACTGTCGGGCAAAGTCAGCTCCGGCACCCATGTACTCCAATGTTAATTCCTGAGGGGTTTTCTCAGAGATCAGTCAAATTTCCCTCATCTATCTATCGCTGTCATGGTCCTATTTCTGCATCTTTAGACATGAAATTTACACAGACAGCTTCCTCAGGGTCTCAGGATTCCTACGGTGTGATCATTTTTCTTATCGGCCCTTTGGTTTAGTCACAGTTGCAGGCAGTTTGACACCCTGATTTCGGTGAAATGTGTTGGGAATCAACAGACTCCACCAGCTCTCTGATGGCAGTTGGTAAACAATGATCACCATGGCAACATCTGGCTTCAGATGAGCCTCAGCTAAAAGGCTTACATGATTAAAAACTTACACACAGGACACACAGAATTTCATTTTAACAGCGTTTCAGAGATGAGACTTGCATTTTCCCTCAGTCAGGTCATTATTTCCATAACTGTTCTTTAAAATGTAATTCATTGTTTCAAATTTTGAAAAGATGCAGCCATTTCAACTTTAAATTCATTTATCCATTTAACTGATTCATCGATTCATTTCCTTTCATCCAAGAGTTCATGGCAGGTTAATTTAGCATTTGGCATTAGCAGTTGAGTGCCAGCTTTTCATGAATTATTTCAACCATTTTCAGACATAAATTCAGTCATTCACGTTTAGCATTCTGCTTTTGCAGTTGAGCACAAGCTTTTCAAGACTTAATTCAAATGATTTCAGACATAACTTTAGCCATTCTTGTTCAGAATTTTGCTTTAGCAGTTCAGGGCAAGCATTTTAAGACTTCATTCAGCCATTTTCAGACAAACCTTAAGTCATTTATGTTCAGCATTCTGCATTAGCAGTTGAGCGCAAGCTTTTCAACCATTTTCAGACATATCTTCAGTCATTCAGGTTCAGCTTTTGTTGCATTAGCAGTTCAGCGCAAGCTGCTTCAGCATTCTGCATTCACAGCGCAATTTCTTCAGAAATTGCTTTTCTAGTTAGGGGCTCGGGCTTCGAACGAGCCCCTCTCCTGCATAGCAAGCTATGCAGGAGAGGGGCTCGTGGCGAAGCCACGAGCCCCTAATGCTCTTCCGTTCGTCTCTTTTTTTTTTTTCATCATCTTCTTCATCTTCCGGACAAAATTTCGGCTCGCTACTCCTCCAAGGGCTCTGAGAAAACCCCCACAAATTATACATCAAAATGTGCGGCTTGGCTGGGAATGGTGTGCTATTATTTTTTTCACCGATTCGCCAAATTTTGGCCGACTTATTGACCAAAAACGGTGAAAAATCCCTCATAGAGAATGAATGGGGAACCTAGGAATCTCTCCCTCTCACTGCCCAAAATTTCCACTAACTTTGAGATGCTAAGGCTTTGGCAAACTTCCACTTACAGGCATCATTTTCGCTTTAAAATGTTCACTGATCTTTCAGCTCTACGACTATGACCGTCTTTTTCTGATATCTATTACAGTTTTTGAGATTTTACTGTTGAAGCAACATAAACTTTTTGGTTTTTGCCCTGAAACCTCAGCTCCTCCAGTGCGGAATGTCTGAAAGTAGAGTGAGAGCGGCGGTTGATGACAGGTTGCAGCATTCTCCAATGAATTGTCATAACTTCCAAAATCTTCACAGCAGATAAATAAAAACTACATTATGAAGTTCCCTGACATCTCCTACTTCTTACAAAGGGAGTATTTTACCCCAAAAATGTACTGTTTTGCCAAAAAACGCCTCTGTGTGAGGGTAACGCTCATATCCCTGTAATCTGAAGTAATGTTAAAATCTGACCTATATTTCTCATTAACTTGATTCCTCACCACTTTTATAAATTGCCCTGGTGTGGTCAATTTTAATACTGCAATCGTGGGAGGCACATCATCTTGTTCATCAGAGTCTCCAGATTCTCACAATGTTTTTGTTTTTCTTCTAGCCCTTACGGTTTCAGCATAAATGAAGGTTGTTCGGACCTATGTCTAGCCCAAAAATCCAGGTTAAGATCAGTGAATACAAAGGAGTTCCAAAGTGTAACTGACAGATCACACTCACTGTGACATCATCATAATGATCACCATGGTAACCACACAGCTGTGTCTACTAACTGACAAGGTCTTTGAGGGACAGAAAAACACATGTATTTGTTTATTGTGCCTAAACAGCCAACCCAAACTTCATTTACACACACATATACACACATACAGCCAACCCATACACACACACACGTGCGCATGAGCGCGCACACACACACACACTCACTCACACACACACACACACACACACACACACACACACACACACACACACAGCCAACCCATTCATACCCACGTGCACACACACATACACACACACACACACACACACACACACACACACACACACACACACACACACACACACACACACACACACACACATAAATCCCCATCTCTTCTCTCTCAATTCTCTCTGTCTCTTTCTCTCTTACTCTCTCCCTCCCTCTCCCTCCCCCTCCAACACGCACACACAGGTGCATGATTTTGAAGATATCATTTGGCTGCCTTGTATTCAAGTCTTTTTTTTTCTTCTGAACAGTTACATTTCCATTAGTTATGACAGGTTAAAAACAAGGTGTTATGTCACATCTAATGATAATTGACAGCTGCTGTTCTTGTGCATTTTTTTTCTGGGATTGTAAAATATATCAGGGCGTAGAGTCAAGAAGTGATTAGACTCGCAAAAGAAAAATAAAATTAATCGTTTTGTTACCTAGCGCCACTCAGATTCTCCCAGAATCCCTCACAATCTGTACTGCGCAGACTCTGGCTGCACAACTGCTGCCAATGGCTGTGCCTTTGACAGAGGTGTTCTGGCTTCATAACTGTACAATGGTAAATGGCGGAGCCATGCTGTCCACTATACAGTCTATGTTTGTGACGTATTGCTTTGAAGCTAGAATAGTATAGATATGAAAGTGTACACACACACACACACACACATACACAAGTACTTTAACAAGTTCTCAAGAGCTTATTTGGGGTTAAGGCTTTGTAACCAGCCACGCTCCCATGTCCCATGATATGTAGGTGTATATTTGTGACATACTGTTTTGGGGCTGGAACAGTAAAGATATGAAAGTGCGCGCTTCATTGTGCATGAGGTAATTTGACACGTGTTGAATCAGAAACAAGAAATGTTAAGAAGTGTTTCGTTATGTCAGTCCAAAACAATTTCTGGTGACATCTGTGTTTCTGAACATTTTCAAGATATGAAAGTATGCGCGCGAAGCGCGCTTCATTGTGCATGGGATAATTTGACACCTATTCGATCCGAAGTCAGTCCAAAACAAGGTCTGGTCACATCGGTGTTTCAAAACTATTTAATGAATGCAAAAAGCCCCGCCGCCGCCCGAGCCCCTCTCACGATTTCCGCGGAAATTGTCTAGTTAGGGGCTCGGGCTTCGAACGAGCCCCTCTCCTGCATAGCAAGCTATGCAGGAGAGGGGCTCGTGGCGAAGCCACGAGCCCCTAATGCTCTTCCGTTCGCCTCTTTTTTCTTCTTCATCTTCCGGACAAAATTTCGGCTCGCTACTCCTCCAAGGGCTTTGAGAAAACCCCCACAAATTATACATCAAAATGTGCGGCTCGGCCGGGAATGGTGGGCTATTATTTTTTTCACCGATTCGCCGAATTTTGGCCGACTTATTGGCCAAAAACGGTGAAAAATCCCTCATAGAGAATGAATGGGGAACCTAGGAATCTCTCCCTCTCGCTGCCCAAAATTTCCACTTACTATGAGATGCTAAGACTTTGGCATACTTCCACTTACAGGCACCATCTTTGCACTAAAATGTTCACTGATCTTTCAGCTCTATGAGTATGACTTTACTTTTTTGATATCTATTACAGTTTTTGAGATTTTACTGTTGAAGCAACATAAACTTTTTGGTTTTTGCCCTGAAACCTCTGCTCCTCCAGTGCGGAATGTCTGAAAGTAGAGTGAGAGAGGCGGCTGATGACAGGTTGCAGCATTCTCCAATGAATTGTCATAACTTCCAAAATCTTCACAGCAGATAAATAAAAACTACATTACGAAGTTCCCTGACATCTCCTGCTTCTTACAAAGGGAGTATTTTACCCAAAAAATGTACTGTTTTGCCAAAAAACGCCTCAGTGTGAGTGAAACCGTCACATCCCTGTAATCTGAAGTAATGTTAAAATCTGACCTATATTTCTCATCAACTTGATTCCTAACTACTTTTATACATCACCCTCCTGCGGTCAGTTCTAATCCTACCAGCTTGTAAAGCATATCATGTTGTTCATCAGAGTCTCCAGATTCTCACAATGTTTTTGTTTTTCTTCTAGCCCTTAGGGTTTCAGCGTAAATGCAGTTTGTTCAGACCTATGTCTAGCCCAAAAATCCAGCTTAAGATCAGTGGATACAAAGGAGTTCCAAAGTTCAACTGCCACTTCACACTCATTATGACATCATGATGATCACCATGGTAACCACACAGCTGTGGGTAATCACTGATTAGGTCTTTGAGGGACAGGGAAACACATGTGTTTCTTTATTATGCCTAAACAGCCAACCCAAACTTTCTTATACACACATACACACGTACAGCCAACCCATACACACACACACACACACACACACACACACACACACACACACACACACACACACACACAGTTTTTTTTTCTGGGATTGTAAAATATGTCAGGACGTAGAGTCAAGAAGTGATTAGACTCACAAAAGAAAAATGAAGTTATTAGTTTTGATACCTAGCGCCACTCAGATTCTCCCAGAATCCCTCACAGTCTGTACTGCGCAGACTCTGGCTGCACAACTGCTGCCAATGGCCGCGCCTTTGACGGAGGTATTTTGGCTTAAGAACTGTGCAATTGTAAATGGCGGAGCCACGCTATCCATTATACAGTCTTTGTTTGTGACGTATTGCTTTGAAACTAGAATAGTATAGATATGAAAGTGTACACGCACACACACACACACACACACACGCACACACACACACACACACACACACACACACACACACACACACACACACACACATGAACCCCCTTTCCTTTCAGTACTCTCTCTCTCTCACCCTCGCTCTTTGTCTCCCTCTCGCTGCCTCTCGCTCCCTTTCGCTCCCTCTCGCTCCCTCTCTCCCTCACACACACACACACACACACACACACACACACACACACACACACACACACACACACACACACACAAACACAAGTACTCTAACAAGTTCTTAAGAGCTTATTTGGGGTTAAGGCTTTATAACCAGCCACTCTCCCATGTCTTGTGATATGTAGGTGTATGTTTGTGACATAATGTTTTGGGGCTAGAACAGTAAAGATATGAAAGTGTGCGCGCAAAGCGCGCATCACTGTGCATGAGGTTATTTGATACCTGTTGAATCAGAAACAAGAAATGTTAAGAAGTGTTTTGCTATGTCAGTCCGAAACAAGATCTGGTGACATCTGTGTTTCTGAACATTTTCAAGATAGGAAAGTGTGCGCGCGAAGCGCGCTTAATTGTGCATGGGATAATTTGACACCTGTTCAATCAGAAGTCAGTACAAAACAAGGTCTGGTCACATCGGTGTTTCTAAACTATTTAGTGAATGCAAAAAGCCCGGCCGCCGCCCGAGCCCCTCTCACGATTTCCGTGGAAATTGTCTAGTTAGGGGCTCGGGCTTCGAACGAGCCCCTCTCCTGCATAGCAAGCTATGCAGGAGAGGGGCTCGTGGCGAAGCCACGAGCCCCTAATGCTCTTCCGTTTCGCCTTTTTTCAACTTCTTCATCTTCCGGACAAAATTTTGATTCGCTACTCCTCCAAGGGCTTTGAGAAAACCCCCACAAATTATACATCAAAATGTGCGGCTTGGCCGGGAATGGTGTGCTATTATTTTTTTCAGCAATTCGCCAAATTTTGGCCCACTTATTGGCCAAAAACGGCAAAAAAAATCCCACATAGAGAATGAATGGGGAACCTAGGAATCTCTCCCTCTCACTGCCCAAAATTTCCACTTACTTTGAGATGCTAAGACTTTGGCATACTTCCACTTACAGGCACCATTTTTGCTTTAAAATGTTCACTGATCTTTCAGCTCTAAGAGTATGACTGTACTTGTTTGATATCTATTACAGTTTTTGAGATTTTACTGTTGAAGCAACATAAACTTTTTGGTTTTTGCCCTGAAACCTTAGCTCCTCCAGTGCGGAATGTCTGAAAGTAGAGTGAGCGAGGCGGCTGATGACAGGTTGCAGCATTCTCCAATGAATTGTCATAACTTCCAAAATCTTCACAGCAGATAAATAAAAACTACATTTTGAAGTTCCCTGACATCTCCTACTTCTTACAAAGGGAGTATTTTACCCCAAAAATGTACTGTTTTGCCAAAAAACGCCTCAGTGTGAGTGAAACCGTCACATCCCTGTAATCTGAAGTAATGTTAAAATCTGACCTATATTTCTCATCAACTTGATTCCTAACTACATTTGCAAATCGCCCTCGTGCGGTCTATTTTAATCCTACAATCGTGGGACGCACATCATCTTGTTCATCAGAGTCTCCAGATTCTCACAATGTTTTTGTTTTTCCTCTAGCCCTTAGGGTTTCAGCATAAATGCAGTTTGTTCGGACCTATGTCTAGCCAAAAAACTCAAGCTGTAGATCAGTGGATACAAAGGAGTTCCAAAGTGTAACTGACATATCACACTCACTGTGACATCATCATAATGATCACCATGGT
>NW_027437183.1:37050508-37258008 GCF_033239565.1 Halichoeres trimaculatus | reverse complement strand
ATGTTTCAGCTCAGAGTGGGAGATTCAAACGACAGAGCAGGGAGAGGGGGAAACAAGACCTGGGAAACTTCTGGGTAAACTGCTCTCTTGGCCACATTTTTTGAGCTATCAACACAAATAAGCCCTCAGCATGTAAGTAGTCTTGTCCTGCCTCTGACAAAGTGGTTTTTAAAGCAAAAGGATGGAGCACTTTTTCACAAAATGGCCAACTGTCGGGCAAAGTCAGCTCCGGCACCCATGTACTCCAATGTTAATTCCTGAGGGGTTTTCTCAGAGATCAGTCAAATTTCCCTCATCTATCTATCACTGTCATGGGCCTATTTCTGCATCTTTAGACATGAAATTTACACAGACAGCTTCCTCAGGGTCTCAGGATTCCTACGGTGTGATCATTTTTCTTATCGGCCCTTTGGTTTAGTCACAGTTGCAGGCAGTTTGACACACTGATTTCAGTGGAAATGTGTTGGGAATCAACAGACTCCACCAGCTCTCTGATGGCAGTTGGTAAACAATGATCACCATGGCAACATCTGGCTTCAGATGAGCCTCAGCTGACAGGCTTACATGATTAAAAACTTACACACAGGACACACAGAATTTCATTTTAACAGCGTTTCAGAGATGAGACTTGCATTTTACCTCAGTCAGGTCATTATTTCCATAACTGTTCTTTAAAATTTAATTCATTGCTTCAAATTTTGAAAAGATGCAGCCATTTCAACTTTAAATTTATTCATCCATTTAACTGATTCATCCATTAATTTCCTTTCATCCAAGAGTTCATGGCAGGTTAATTTAGCATTCTGCATAAGCAGTTGAGTGCCAGCTTTTCATGAATTATTTCAACCATTTTCAGACATAAATTCAGTCATTCATGTTTAGCATTCTGCTTTTGCAGTTGAGCACAAGCTTTTCAAGACTTAATTCAAATGATTTCAGACATAACTTTAGCCATTCTTGTTCAGAATTTTGCTTTAGCAGTTCAGCGCAAGCATTTTAAGACTTCATTCAGCCACTTTCAGACAAACCTTCAGTCATTAATGTTCCACATTCTGCATTAGCAGTTGAGCGCAAGCTTTTCAAGACTTTTTCAACCATTTTCAGACATATCTTCGGTCATTCAGGTTCAGCTTTCGTTACATTAGCAGTTCAGCGCAAGCTGCTTCAGCATTCTGCATTCACAGCGCAATTTCTTCAGAAATTGCTTTTCTAGTTTCATATGGTATTATGTGTTTGTGTTCTCAGAAACCTTTGAAACGTATAATCGTTTACAGCGGAGGAACAAAAAAAACCCAACAAAAAACAGGTAACATTTTGTGTTTAAAATCTTTATTTACCACAGAAAATGGTGAAAAAGTTCCTGGAAAAATATCTTTACAGAAAAGGTTAGTCTACACACACCAGTCAAGAAAATAAACGTGGTGTACGACCTTAAGACACTGGCAAAGAGATCTGCTATTAAACTCACGCATTTGTAAGACATTAATCTAAAATCAGACAGCTTCATAAGACCTGGTAAGTGGTGCTGAAATCAACCTAACATTGGTGACTTAACAATATACGGATGAAAATAAGACCGAGTACACACACTACACTGAAAATCATCCTTTCATAGAGCTGGAGATGATTTATCCAGCTCCTACATTACAAAATGCAAACTAAACATTCACATTGAGGAAGAGATGTAAGATTATATTTACATTACAAAAATATCATTCACCACTTTAACAAACCGTCATTAAAATTCTAAGTATGGCTTTCAAAGAAATGAAATGATCTGATTCATCTGACTGGTTGTATTGTCCAACTGTTTTTGCGGTTGTGTTGTTCGGTTGTATTTTCTGGTTGTATTGTCTGATTGTATTGGGTGGCTGGCTTGTCTTGTTGTGATGTTTGATTGTGTTGTACAGGAGTGCTGTCCAGGATGAACTGTGCGTTTGTATTGTCTGGTGTGTTATATGACTGTATTGTCTAGTTGTGTTGTCCAGTTGTTTTTTCTGTCTGTGCTGTCCAGTTGGGTTGTCTGGTTTGGTTGTCCAGTTGGGTTGTCTGGTTTGGTTGTCCAGTTGGGTTGTCTGGTTTGGTTGTCTGGTTGGGTTGTCCAGTTGGGTTGTCTGGTTGGGTTGTCTGGTTTGGTTGTCCAGTTGGGTTGTCTGGTTGGGTTGTCTGGTTTGGTTGTCCAGTTGGGTTGTCTGGTTGGGTTGTCTTGTTTGGTTTTCCAGTTGGGTTTTCTGGTTTGGTTGTCTGGTTGGGTTGTCCAGTTGGGTTGTCTGGTTGGGTTGTCTGGTTTGGTTGTCCAGTTGGGTTGTCTGGTTGGGTTGTCTGGTTTGGTTGTCCAGTTGGGTTGTCTGGTTGGGTTGTCTGGTTGGGTTGTCTTGTTTGGTTGTCTTGTTTGGTTGTCCTGTTGGGTTGGTTGTCCAGTTGGGTTGTCTGGTTGGGTTGTTTGGTTTGGTTGTCCAGTTGGGTTGTCTGGTTGGGTTGTCTAGTTTGGTTGTCCAGCTGGGATGCCTGGTTGTATTGTCTGCTTGGGTTGTCTGGTTGGGTTGTCTGGTTGGGTTGTCTTGTTTGGTTGTCCTGTTGGGTTGGTTGTCCAGTTGGGTTGTCTGGTTGGGTTGTCTGGTTTGGTTGTCCAGTTGGGTTGTCTGGTTGGGTTGTCTGGTTTGGTTGTCCAGCTGGGATGCCTGGTTGTATTGTCTGCTTGGGTTGTTTGGTTGTCTGATCATATTGCCTGGTTGTATTTTCTTATTGTCTGGACAGTTGAAGGCTCTGTGTCCAGTCAGATCCGGTGAAATAAGATGAGCCTGATGAAAACAGGGAAGACAAGAACATATGATCAATAGGCCTGTGTATTTTTGATGAAAGTCAGACTGTTGTTCTGTTTTTTTTTGTTGCTCTGGGATTTAAACCAACATTGGGTTTAGTAAAATGAAGCCTATGCTTGTAGTGCTAAAAGTTGCTGTTCATGGAGAATCGTCATGAGGCTGGCTGCGGAAAGACCAGAAACCACTTACACACCGAGACAAACAAAACAGGCCTCACAGCATTAAAAACGTATTTACAGCCTGGTTCAAAAACAGCTTGGGTCAGAAACATTTAACATTCTGTTGACACAGTGAACAAGGAGTGGATTTTTCTTACTAATTCCAGCTACAGTTGAGTGGCCGCAGTCGGTCCAGACTGACATAAAGAGCTCAATCCTGTCTGTAAGTATCTTTCTTTTGAAATCCATCAGGTTTCTGTGACTGACTTACCGAGCGCTGTGTGAGCGGGCTGTGATGGTGGTGCTTAGACTCTGCTGTGACGCTTGGATCGTCGAGCCGGTGTCGTCTCCTCACTCTTCCTCTTACGGATGCTCCTCCTCTGAGCTGGCTGCGGACTCTGTTCTTCAGACTCTGACTCGTCTCTTTTGCCCCTCCCACTATGGCGTCTTGGAGTGATGATGACTGAAGGAACTACCCTCCCTCTCAAACGCCTGTTTCCAATCACCACAGGCTCCTCATCCTCCGATTCATCCTGATCATCTTCATCTAACACCAAATGGTATTCCTGGTCTTCTTCTCCACTGCTTTTATTCTCTTTCCCTGATGGTTCATCCTCAGAGGACACAGCTGTCTGGTCTTTGTCTTCCTCTGTTTTCACTTCCTCCTCTTCCTCTGTGTCAGTGGTTGCCTGGGATGAAGGCTCGTCTTCTTCTCTGTAATCCACTTTTGCCCTGTTTCGTCTGGATCTTCGTTTTGGAGATTTGTTCCCTGTCTTCTTCTCAGTCTCTCCTCTTGTCCGGAGACTTCTGCCCTTCACGACTGAAGGGTCCCCTGTTAGATCTTGGTCCCCCTCTGACAGATGCTCCTCTTGGGCTTCTTCTGGATGGTCTACCTTTGTGTCCTCTGTTAGACCAGCTGCTTCCTCACATGCAGACTCTCCATCTTGCTCTGGAGAGGTTGTTTCCTCAGGCAGATCCTGTGTGTTTTGCTCTTTGTCTCCGTCCTGGTTTGCCTCTTCTTGCTGCTCTGTGTCCATCACTTCCTGAACTTTCTGTCTCCTGGACCGTCTTGTTGCTCTTGTTGTTAAAGCTGGAGCTTCTTCACTATCCTCTTTGGATTCAATGGGTGCCTCTTGGCCTACAGGGGCACTGTCAGAGTCTGCCTCTGCAGGTTCTTCTATGGCCTTGCTTTCCTCTTCCTGCTGTGAGTCGGCTTCCTCAGCTGCAGCTGCTGAAATCTCAGCTGTGTCTGTGCCAGTTTCCTGTTCTGCTGCTGCGCTGTGGTCTTGGTCTTCAGGTAACGCTCGCTCTTCACCTCCTGCAGCAGATTCTCCTTCAACCACTCTCTCCACTGGTTCTTCCTCAGTATCCATCTTGTCCTCCTGATCCTCTTCCTCCTCAGCTGGAGCAGTTTCCTCTTCTTCCTCTGGCTGACCCTTTGTGTGAACTCTTTTTGATTTGCGTCTTGGAGGAGCAGGAGCAGACCGTCTCCCCTTCCTCAAGACTCTAGTTTCAGGTTCCTCAGTATCATCCTGCCCCTGCTGTTGCTGCCCATCCTGCTGTTCCTGGTTGTTGGCTTTGGTCTGTTGGATTTTTGCTTTTTTGCCTCGTGGGGAGACCCCTTCTTCTTTCCCACCACTTCTTGTGACTCTAGTTGTAACTGCAGGCTGCTGCTCTTCTTCATCGAGAGCTGGTTCAACACTGGGTGTGTCTTCAGGACTTGTTTCCTCCTGTCCTTGGTCTTGGATGGCAGGGGGTTCCTCTGCAGGGGTCTCTTGCTCCTTCTGGGACTCCTCTGCTGCAGCTTCCTCTTTGTTCTCCTCCTCCTTTCTTTCCTCTGCTTCTGCTGCAGCTTCTACTTCCCCACTCTCATCGTCTGGCTTTGGGGCATTTTCTTCTTGGTGGAAATCATTTTCTTCTGTTTCCTCATCCCTGATGTTTCCTTCCTTATCACATTTTGTTTCCTCCACAGAGGGTTCCTCCTCCTTCTCTTCCTCTGTCTCGTTCTGGGTTTTGGCTCGTTTGGATTTGCGTGTGGCTGTTACAGCAGACTGTCTTCCCTTTCTCTTGGCTCTGGTTTCTGTAGCTGGCTCTTCTTCTTGTGTGCTAACCTCTTCAGCGGCCTCTTCCTCTGGTTCATGGTCTTGTCCTTTGGTGGTTTTCCTTGGTGAAGTCCTCACAGTCTTTTGTCCACTTCTGAGAACTCTTGTTTCAACAGTTGGCGGCTCTTCTTCAGATATCTGTTCCTCCTCTTCAGCCGGTTTCTCCTCTGTACTGACTCCAGTCTCTGGAGTCAACATCGCTTCTTCCTCAGCAGCTTCTACTTTTTCACTCTCAGCCTCTGGTTCTCTGTTTTGCTGTTCCTTAGCCTCTGGTTTTCTGTTTTCCTGTTCCTCAGCCTCTGAAACTCTGTTTTCCTGTTCCTCAGCCTCTGAAACTCTGTTTTCCTGTTCCTCAGCCTCTGAAACTCTGTTTTCCTGTTCCTCAGCAGCTGCAGTTTCCCCTTTGTCCTCTTTGTCCTTACTGTCCTTTGTTTCTGCAGCTGCCAAGTCCTCACCCTTTTCTTCTGGCTTTGGAGCATCTTCTTCTTCTTCTTGATGGTCATCTGTTTCTTTTACTTCCTCTGCATTTATTTTTTCAGCTGCAGAGGGTTCCTCCTCCTTCTCTTCCTCTGTCTCGTTCTGGGTTTTGGCTCGTTTGGATTTGCGTGTAGCTGTTACAGCAGACTGTCTTCCCTTTCTCTTGGCTCTGGTTTCTGTAGCTGGCTCTTCTTCTTGTGTGCCAACATCTTCAGCGGCCTCTTCCTCTGGTTCATGGTCTTGTCCTTTGGTGGTTTTCCTTGGTGAAGTCCTCACAGTCTTTTGTCCACTTCTGAGAACTCTTGTTTCAACAGTTGGCGGCTCTTCTTCAGATATCTGTTCCTCCTCTGCAGCCTTTGGATCCTCTGTACTGACCTCAGTCTCTGGAGTTAACATCTCTTCTTCTTCAGCAGCTTCTACTTTTTCAGTCTCAGCCTCTGGGTCTTGGATTTGATCTTTCTCTACAGCTGCAGGTTCCTCTTTGTTCTCCTCCTCCTTTCTTTCCTCTGCTTCTGCTGCAGCTTCTACTTCCCCACTCTCATCATCTGGCTTTGTGGCATTTTCTTCTTGGTGGGAATCTTTTTCCTCTGTTTCCTCATCCCTGATGTTTCCTTCCTCATCACATTTTGTTTCCTCCACAGAGGGTTCCTCTTCCTTCTCTTCCTCTGTCTCGTTCTGGGTTTTGGCTCGTTTGGATTTGCGTGTAGCTGTTACAGTGGACTGTCTTCCCTTTCTCTTGGCTCTGGTTTCTGTAGCTGGCTCTTCTTCCTGTGTACTAACCTCTTCAGTGGCCTCTTCCTCTGGCTCATGGTCTTGTCCTTGGGTGGTTTTCCTCGGTGAAGTCCTCACAGTCTTTTGTCCACTTCTGAGAACTCTCGTTTCAACAGTTGGTGGCTCCTCTTCAGGTATCTGGTCCTCTGTACTGACCCCAGTCTCTGGAGTTAAAATCTCTTCTACTTTTTCACTCTCTGCCTCTGGTTCAGCTGCAGTTTCTTCTTTGTTCTCCTCCTCCTTACTGTCCTCTGTTTCCGCAGCCTCTCCCTGTGCTACCGTGACATCCTGTGCATCGCCTTCTTCGGCCTGGATGTCCTCCTCTTGGGCCTGAATTCCCTGTTCTTCAGCCTGGATGTCTTCTTTGGCCTGGGTGTCCTCTTTTTGGGCCTCAATGTCCTCTTTTTCAGCCTGGATTTCCTCCTCTTGGGCCTGGGTGTCCTCCTCTTCTGCCTGTGTTCTGGCCTTTTTGGGTTTTGGTCTAGGTGAAGCAGGGGCAGACCTTCTTCCCTTTCTTAAAACTCTGGTCTCCCCAGCTGGTCCATGGTCCACTGGGGCTGTGACTCCAGTTGAGGAGAGCGGAGTCTTTGCTCCACCCCTCAGGACCCTTGTGTGGATAACTGGACCTTCTTCTTCTTCTTGGGCCTGGTTTTCTGTCCCAGCCTCAGCCTTGGAGACTAGTTCTTCCTCTGGGAGCACTTCTGGAGCACTGGCTTCAGCTCCATCAGCTGGTCCCTCCTCTGAAGTCTCTGTTTGTGGGACAGCATCCTCTGGTCTGTCTAGGTCTGGTTCTGGCTCTACTTGTTGACTTGCACCTTCATCATCAGGTCTCTCATCTTCAGCTTGTTTGTCTCCCTTTGCTTTTTCCACCTCTGCCTTAGACTCCTCTCCACCCTCCTCTTCCTCAGTCTGCTTAGGTCTTCTTTTTGGTGTCTTTTGTTGTGTGACAGAGACAGACTTTCTGCCCCCCCTTAGAACTCGGACCTGAACTTCAGGCTCCTCTTCATCCTCTTCTACATCTTTTTTCTCTTGCCTTCTTGTGTGTTTGCGTCTTGGAGTGGTCCTGACTGCTGCCTGTTGTCCTCTCTGTGTTCTGGTCACTATGGTTTTTTCCTCCTCTTCTTCACTTTGGGCATCTTCTTCTTCAGCTGTCTTCTCCCCTTCTGTTCCTGCTTCCTCTGCATTCTCCTGATTCTCATCCTGTCCCTCTTCCACGGCCTGTGGCTCAGTCTGTTCCTCTTCCCCAGGGGGTCCTTGTACCTCTTTCTCCTGTCCCCCTTCCACAGCCTCTGGCTCAGTGTGTTCCTCTTCCCCAGGGGGTCCTTGGACCTTGTCATCCTGTCCCCCTTCCAAGGCCTCTAGCTCTGTCTGCTTCTCTTCTGCAGGGGGTCTTTGGACCTTGTCCTCCTGTCCCACTTCCATGGCCTCTGGCTCAGTCTGCTCCTCTTCCACAAGGGGTCCTTGGGTGTTCTCTGGTGTCCTGGCTTCTTCTTCTTGGTGGTCAGTCCCCTGCTCCTCTCCTCCTGCAGCTGAAGCTCCCTCCTCTTCCACAGCCACAGTTCCACCCAGAACTCCACGGTGGGTTTTCTTTAGGTCCACCAAAACCACTCTCACACTCTGGAGCCCAGGGAGCTGGGGTACTGTGACATCGCTCTGTTGCTCCTTCTCTGGAGGTGGGGTGAGTGAAACTGCAGCAGGTGTAGTTTCAGGTGTATCGGTCTCTGTGTCTTGTTCTGTGGTCCCAGCTGTGGTATCTGCCTTCTCACTTTTTTCTTCTGCTGGTGCTGCAGGGGCTAGCTCCTCCACCTTTTCCTGAGAGTGGACTTCTTCCCCTAAGGTCTGTCCCTCCACAGGACCTTGTCCAGCTGCCTCAGTAATCTCGGTCTCGTCCTGGTATAGGGCTTTTGTGACCGAGTCCTCTGCAACTGGACCCTCTTCCTCTGTGTGTGTTTCTGGTTCTGCCTGTTGTGTTTCATCTTTTCCAGAGAGTCCCTTGTCTGTAGCTGCCTCCTCTGCTCCCTTCTCCTCCTCCTCCTGCTCCTCCTCTTTCTGACGCTGCTTTGGGGTTTTTCTTGGTGGACCCTTCTGTACATGGTAAGACTTCCTGCCCCCCCTGAGAACTCTGACCTGAAGTTCTGGTTCTTCCTCAGTGTCCTGTTTCTCCTCTTCATGGTTTTTCTTCCTGGCAGCTGATTTGTGTCTGGGTGAAGCTCTGACTGCTGACTTTCTTCCTCTCCTGGTTTTTATGACAGCAGCCTCCTCCTCCTCTTCAGAGACAGTTCGGGTCTTACCTTCTTTAGCTGTCTCTTCAGGGACTTCTTGTGTGGTGACTGCATCCTCTGCTGTCTCCTCTACCCCCTCTTCCTCCCCTCCCATGTCCTCCTGCTCAGCTGTTTCAGCAGGTTCAGGCCCTTCTCCTGTAGTTTCTTCTCTTGTCTCCTCTCCTTCTTCAGGAGCCTCTGTCTCTTTTTCCCTTCTCTCCTCTCCTTCTTCAGGAGCCTCTGTCTCTTTTTCCCTTGTCTTCTCTCCTTCTTCAGGAGCCTCTGTCTCTTTTTCCCTTGTCTCCTCTCCTTCTTCAGGAGCCTCTGTCTCTTTTTCCCTTGTCTCCTCTCCTTCTTCAGGAGCCTCTGTCTCTTCTGCTCTCGTCTCTTCTCCTTCTTCAGGGGCCTCCACTTGGGCGTCTTGGGATGTCTCGGGTCCTGCTGGGGTTTTCTGGTCCACCACGTCACCTTCTTCCTGTGCCACAGCCTGGGGTTTCTCTCCGTCTCCTTCTCCCTCCACACGTCCCTCAGTCTCTGAAGCAGCTACTTCTTCAGGCTCTTCTCCCGCTTCCTTCTCTTCTGTCTTTTCCTCACCTACCTCCTCAGCTGCCTCTTGTGCTGCCACCTCCTCCTTCTCCTCTTCCTCTTGGACCTGTCTGGAAGGCTTTCTTGGAGTTTTTCTGGGTTTGGCCTTTGGTGTTGCAGTGGTGGATTTCCTCCCATGTCTCAGTGTTCTCGTGGTCATGGCTGGTTCCTCTTCATCTGGGTGTTTTGCCTCTGGTACCGTCTTTGTTCCACTTCTCAGAGCTCTGGTTTCAATCACTGGTTCTTCCTCTTGGTCCAGGTTCAGGACCTCCTCTGCTCCGGCTGAGGCATCTGCTCCCTCTGCAGCAGGAATGTCCCTCTCTTCATCAACAGACGTTTTGTCCTCCACAGCAGCCCCCTCTGTGACTGTATCTCCATCTGAGGCCTCCACCTCTCCCTCCACCTCCATGCTCCCTTTTTCTGCTTCATCTGTCTCCTCCTCCGTAATGGCCTCACTGGGTTTCGCCTCCTGCTGCTCCTGCGTCTCCTCTTGGGTTCCTTCACTCTCAGGTTGGCTGCTTGCTTGAATGGTCTTTCTTCCACTTCTCAGAACTCTGGTCACCACAGCCGGGGCCTCCTGTGCTCCACCTGTTTCTTCCTCCAGGGTGTCAGATTCCTTCTTCTCCGCCTCAGAGTCGTCTTCTTGAGGCTCCTCCTCTTGGACGACCTCTGACCCTGCAGATGCATCAACCGATTCTTCGTCAACGGCTTCCTTGTTGCCTCCTTCCTCCTCTGGTGACGTTACCTCTGCTGCTGCTGCTTTTAGCTCCACCCCTTCCTTTTCCTCAACAGCACCTCCATCAGCGCCTCCATCAGCTGGGGTTTCTTCTCCCTCTTTTTCACCCAGATCCTCGCAGGTTGCTCTGGCGTCCATCAGGTCGGCATGGACCTCCTGGGGCAGGGAGGTGTCAGAGCCTGAGTCCTTCTCCTGATGCTCTTCAGTGGCAGGTGCAGCGACCTGATCCAGAGCCTCATCAGGAACAGCTGTTTCAGGGGTAGGCTCCTCCCCTTCCTCTGTTTCCTCAACAGAGACGTCCTCTGCCCCTCCCTGGGCCACCTCCTTATCCTCAGAGGGAGATGTAACGTCTTCTGCTGCCTCCTCTTCCTTTGGACTCTCTTCAGATTTGTCCTCCTCTTCTTCCTCGTCCCGTTCCTCCCTCACATCCTCTTTTTCGGTGGCGTCTCCTGTCCCCAGGTCAGGTTTCTCTGCAGTGTCTTCCAGCCCATCCCCCTCTTGGTCTGTCAGGATCTGGTCTTCATGCTGTTTGTCTCCTACAGCATCCTGATTTAAGGAGGAGGTCTGGTCTGGTTCTTCTCCATCAGTCACAGCTGACTCCTCAGAGCTTTCCTGGACCCTGGTTTTTAGTTCTCTGTGGACTCTCTGGCTGTGGCGTGTGGATTTGGGAGTCGGGGTGCTCTGAACAGTCCTTCCTCTCAGAACCCTAAGTCCCTCCAGGACTGGACTTTCCTCCTTTGGTTTTCTGTGCCTCTGAGATCTCCTCCTGGGGGTTTCATTCTTCACTGTCTCTACAGCCTTCACAGGTGCTCTTCTGGTTTTTACTGCGTCCCCATTCTCTGTGGGGACCTGCTGGGTTTCTTGGTCCTCTGACTTTTCTTCAGTTTCCTCAGTTTGAGTCTCTTCCTCCTCATGCTCTTCTCTAACCTCTTCTGTAACCTCTTCAGAGGTGATGACCACAGCAGTGTCCTCACACTCCTTTTCTGCTTCCTCAATTTCTGACGCCACATTCTCCACTACCACCTGAGAGTCTTTGGAGGAGTTCAGATCCTCTAGACCTTCAGCCTCTGCTTGAGACTCCTCAGTCCCAGGAGCTGATGAAACTGTGTCCAGGTCCTGTGTGGCCTGCTCCTTTGTCATCACAGGTACCTCCCCCTCCTCCTCCTCCTCCTCAGCTTCTTTCTCTTCCTCTTGAGAGGCCGTACAGACTGCATCCTCTCCTTCCTCCTCTTCAGGAGTCACACTGACCTCATCCTGACGGGAGAGGGACAGAGTGTGTTAAAACATTGCTCTACTCCCAGGTTAGACACACACACACACCCACACACACACACACACACACACACACACACACACACACACACACACACACACACACACACACACACACACACACACCTCGGTCTGCACCAGCTCAGAAACAGCCTGCTCTTCTGTCTCCTGTTGCACAGAAAAATGCTCCTCTCTCTGCGTTTCTGCCTCGATATCTTCGATCCTGGAGGGTGCGAAGAAGAACTAGATTAAATTCTTGTTTTTCAGAGTGTATATAACAATGATCATTATCATAACAAAATACTGAACCATGTGATGACATTTAACCCTTCAAACCCCAGGCCTTCTGGCTAATACAGCTGTCCTTTCAAAGCAGGAAGCTGCATCAGGTTTTAGGTGGAACTGGACTTGAAGGATGTTCCTCTAAGGTGGAGTGTGTGATATTTTTATCATGAGGGGCCATCATCTTTCGACAGCACTTAAGGAGGAATGTGATGTATCCTGTACAGTCTAGATAATACCTCTGTGCTCAGTGACACCCCACAGGCCTGAGGTCTGGACCACTATGGGGCCCCCTACATGTGACGACTGCTTGGTGGTGATTTTCCTTTGAATGTGTTCTTGGGGTTTTGGGTTTTGGACATTGCACTGTGTGTTTTCTGTGTTCTTTTCACTTTTTGTGGCATGTTCTTCCCTCTGCGGGACCTTTTCTTTCTCTTCACATGTTTCAGACTTCAGCCTGGTTTTTATGTATTTCTGTCTTCTCCTTCAAAAGCTCCGTTTCCATCAAGTGGTTCAGTCCAGTTCGTTTCAGTACGGCACATATTTTGTGGTGTTTCCATTGACTAATCCTGGGACTGATCCCTAAATTACAGATTCCATACCATCCTACTTTTTGGGACCCTTCCATAGGGGTGCCAGAAATATTGATCTAACCCTTGAAGGTGGAACTAGAAACACTGCAGTCCATTGATTGGTGGAAAACATTGTCACTTGGTTGTTCTTTGTAACAAAGAGCCACATGCCAATCACAAAGAGGACGAATTGCTAAATGTCTTCCATCATTGCTTCTTTGTTTACTCTTTGTTTGCGTCACATTTTTCTTCTTCGTTGGATTTATTAGCGAGGTACACTGTGTCGCTGCTATGCCATCACGTTATTGACATAGCTGGCACAGCTATCTGCATCCAGCGTACATGCTGCCTACTGAGAAGGGCACAATTGGCTGTGGAAACGCTAAATGGATCAAGTTTTACTGATCCACACCAGACCACTTGGTGGAAACAGGGTTTTTTTGTCCTGATGGGGCCTGTTTTGACCTTTGCAGGTCACACGTATGAAATCTGACATTTGAACACAGAGCTGATCTCAGGTGTCTCTGGAGTGAAGGAGCCCGGCTCATACTGACCTGATCACTCTCTCAGACCTCTTGTCTTTGATCCGTTCTGTCATCTTTATTGATCTGGATCCACTGTTTCGACCCCGGACTACAACAGGGATGTCTTCATCTATAACTGGGACCAGGATTAGAGATTACAGGGTTAATTATACAATGGCACACAGTGTCCAGTTGGTACAGCCTGAATGTGAAAGAATGAGACGCTCACCTTTGTTTGCTTTCAGTACGGTCACTTCCTCCTGAAAGTTCAAAGACAACATCTTTCTGTTAAAGCTTTCAGCAAAAGCCTCTCAGAAAAAAGGCATCAGGATTATACTATGTCATAACAGTGTAATAATAATGTAACAACAGTGTAATAATAGTGTATAGTGTACCACTATTTCAACTGTGCACTCCATTGACTCAGCTTCCTTCATCCCTGAGGTTATGGCCTCCATCACCACGTCGGTCTGCGTCACCTCAGTGATCACAGACTCCTCAGTGAAGGACAGGTTCTTTGACACTGCTGAGACACAGATAAAGACTTCTCATCATCATCATCATTTTATCCTGCTTCAACTCCAAGTTCTGAGACTCTTAAAAGGTCCCAGGTGATCTACATAGGAGCCTCTGCTCTTTTTTACCACTCAGGTCCATGGTCTGGATCTTGGTGGCTATCTTGGTCCTCTGTGAGGGACCTCCTATGCTCTCTACCTCCCACAGCAGGTCTGCATCCCCCGGGTACAGATCAAGGTACTTCTTACAAACTGAGGACAGAGAGGTTGAGTTTGACTGTCAGGAAGAAGATTCACATAGACCAGTGAGGTGTGGAGGCTGCAGGGGGTCCCTGTTTACCTTTGTACATGGATTTGGTGAGGGGGTACCTCAACCCCAGACAGTCCTCTTTGAAACTGAACACAAAGTCCTCCAGCATCTGCAGCCCAAACCCTTTCCCACGCTGATCCTTTCGGACAAATATGGAGTCCATTACGGGGAGCAGATAGCTTCTGGTGCTGAAGGAGTTACACAGGCTGCCTGCAAGAGACACAATCAGGAGGACTCTAAAAACCTGTCTCATGTGGACTCAAACAGGTCTGCTGTGGACAACATCACATTTTTAAGTCTGAAATGAGTGCAGATGAGTCAGGGACATGTTTTGGAGTCGTCTCTCAGAGAGACTGCGTCACTTACCGGCTGGTTTGACGGAGTAGAAGCCCACAGCCTCCCCATTGTTCCAGAGGATCTTGGCGTGGTCTGTCTCTCCGTGACAGAGGAAGGGGAGCTCCTCTGAGCCCATCTCTTTGGCTCTGTAGACCACTCGATTCAGGACGTACAAAACGATCCTCTCTCCTAAGGTCACCACCTGAGACACACAGAGGGAGGGGCTCTGAGATGATGTTGAGGTGACTGAAGGTCCGTCCCAATAAAGCTTCTGTTTGACTGAATCAGGATGTTATCAGAGATAGACTCCCTATAGTGCTGTCTGTGACAGACTACAGACACCACAGACATCCCTCTTTGAGGCCTCTCCTCACTGTGAGTGTAAACAACTGGGTCTTGGTTTTGTCTTTGTTAAAGAGAGGGAACCTGTTTGTGAATATCTAAAAACAGAACAAAAACCAAACTTCAAGAAATATGTTAACTAGATCTGACCTTCCTGCAGCAGGTTAACTGTCTGCAACATCTGGGACTTCAGGTATATCTTGTTTTGTCACTGACAGGCTCAGATCATGGTGAGAGGTCTGCTCAGAGCAGGATGTTGTTCTTCCAATGAGGATAAACACATTCAGATCCATCAAAAACCTGCTCTGACCTCTGAAGCTCCCGCTCGAGCAGTGTCAGCTGTTTTCAGGAGGTCATCCACTGTCCACCATCGGTCCAGGAGAAACAGGGCCACTGCGTTCATCAGATCAGAGCGAGGGAAGAGGGCCAGGACCTTCTCTTTGTCACTGGATCCATACAGAGGAACAAAACCCACACTGGAAATGTCTATGGAAACCTAGAGGCAGACAGACCGATTACCAGACAGACAGACAGACAGACATACAGACACACAGAAAGACACAGAAACAAACAGACAGACAGGGAGACAGGGAAAGGATCAGAGGGGCTTCAACAGATCCTTCTCATTTAAAGACACAAAAATAAAACACACTTGGGGCATCCAATGCAAGAGCTTTACCCCCTTTGATACGTTGTCAGATGAGTGAGTGAAAGAGTAACTCCACAAATTTCTCTAACATGATCAGTGGCAACATCAGAGTCCAAGATTCAACTGTAGAACAAAAAGATGTATCATTAACTGAAAGAGTCGATCAGTATCTTGTGAGGACTTAATAAGCTCTGTAACCTGTGAGGAGTCGATCAGTAGGCTGTGTAACCAGTGAGGAGTCGACCAGTAACCTGTGTAACCTGTGAGGAGTCAATCAGTAGGCTGTGTGACCTGTGATGGGTCGATCTGTGGGCTGTGTAACCTGTGAGGAGTCGATCAGTAGGCTGTGTAACCAGTGAGGAGTCGATCAGTAACCTGTGTAACCAGTGAGGAGTCGATCAGTAGGCTGTGTAACCTGTGAGGAGTCGATCAGTAGGCTGTGTAACCAGTGAGGAGTCGATCAGTAGGCTGTGTAACCAGTGAGGAGTCGATCAGTAGGCTGTGTGACCTGTGAGGAGTCGATCAGTAACCTGTGTAACCTGTGATGGGTTGATCAGTAGGCTGTGTAACCAGTGAGGAGTCGATCAGTAGGCTGTGTAACCTGTGAGGAGTCGATCAGTAACCTGTGTAACCTGTCAGGAGTCGATCAGTAACCTGTGTAACCTGTGAGGAGTCGATCAGTAGGCTGTGTAACCTGTGAGGGGTCCTTTGTAAAACGTGTGAATAAGAGAGGAGAGCTCACTGCCCCTTGGGGTACCTTTGTCTAAATGTAGAGAGTGTACCATTTCACTGACTTGTTGTGACCTGTCAGTCAAGAGAGAGTAAAACCGTTTGATAATGACAGGGTTAACCTTTAAACTGAGGAGCTTCCCAGCAAACAGGTGAGGTCTGACAGTGTCCAAAGCCGAGCTAATGTCTACAAATAAAACTCCGTCATAAGCCTTTGAAGATGCTTGTGTATAGGATGAGACACACTGAGAACTACACCCTCTGAACCAAGACCCTTCCCACACACAAACTCCAGAGGGTGGAGGAGAGGAGGTATTACAGGTTTAATCATGTTGACAATGACCCTCTAAAGCTTTCCAGATTAGCACAAGTTAGTGAAAGTTAGTAAATCCTGAGTGACAGCAAGATCAAAAATTGGTATCTGGTTTACCACCCCTGGCTAAATGGAATATACCACTTCCTACTGGAATATTCCAATTTTTGAACAAGTTCTATAAGTGGTGTACCACTTGTTTTACACTGGTATAATCTGTCTTCTGAGTCTTGTAGTTTGTTTTATTGCCTTAATTGTCTTTTCTTGTACATTGTGTGTGTGTGTGTGTGTGTGTGTGTGTGTGTGTGTGTGTGTGTGTGTGTGTGTTACCTGTGTAGAGTCAGACAGTGTGAGGCGTTCAGGTGAATCAGGGTTGCTGTATAGGAGGTGGTTCACGTATTTCTGGGCCGACCGTTCCAGCTCTGCATGGCTGACATCAGCCAGCAGATCCACTGGGAACTCCATCCCTGCACAAACAAGCAAATTAAACACAAATAAATAAAGAAACCTTCAAACTAAAATAAAGAACCAAAAAAAACAAGTAAACAAAGAGAAATGTAGGCAGAGACAGCGACAGACACTATCCTCTGTTCGACATTTGATCTCAACTTGCTGGTTGAACCTCAGAATAATAAGACGTTCCACACAGAAACTTGCTCCTCTTTATCTTTCATGAACTTTGAACCAGAGTCCACCTCTGGTAGACTTCAGGCTGCTTCTACAAGCCCACCTCTGTCTCTGGTCTCCCCCAGTGTAACAAGCAGTGCTCTAGTTCCCTGAGGAAAAGGTTCTCAGTTTAGTTCCTGTGCAGGTAAACTTGACCTTCTCGCCTGATTTAATCCCTCTGTCACGACCAATCCCAGCTAATCCCTGCCATCTCCTGTGAGACCAATGAACTGTTCCATGAATGGAGTTTAGACTGCCAGAGACAGGAGCTGGACCAAAGTGTGGATCAACAGGGACCACTGAGGAACACCTGGAGCTGCTGTGGCCAACATGTCAATCCATCGCTTAGTGTTCAGATGAACTCCGACTTCTATTATAAAACTACGGGAGCGGTCACACTGGCCATCCAAGCTAGGCTGGATTCCAGCATGAATTGGACCTGGTGGCCCATCACAGGGCTAACATTCAGGGTCAGACTGAGTCCTTCACACCTTATATCTCCTATGATTGATGCACGACACACTGTCACGTCCTGACGATAACACCCTTCAGTCCTGTGGCGTATGTAGGCGCAGTGTGCGATCTCTGCACGGGTGGAGTGCGAGCGCAGTAAGGCCTGTTGATTATTACAAGAAAAGTTCTGTTGGTGTCCAGCAGGGGGAGACCGTGGGGATCCAGCCTGAAGAAACTTCTAACCTCAGATAACTCCACAACATCAGTCCACAGCTCAACAACACATTTCACACACTTTCTTCTGATAGGCATCCAATAAAGCATGGAGATTGATTCCAGCAGGACCGGTTTTCTCAGAGACTAACCCAGAGGGAACGTCTGTGTCTACACATGCATGCTGGTAAACAGGAAAACAGCCTGCAGGGACATCCTCATCAATACCAGAGCAGAGCCGCCACAGCTCATATTTAACCCCCTGTTAGACAGAGAACAGGTTTCAGGGCTGTGTGAAGACCTGGATCTGAACTGTCAGTCTTCACAGACCTGCTTATTTCAAACAGAGCTCTGAAGTTTTCACGTGCAGCTCTTGGTGCAGTTGGAGGGTTAGGCCTTCCTGGTATCACTTTAATGAATCTCTCTTCCTGGGTCATGATCAGTTTAAAGATCTCAGTTCTTTCCATGATACTCTAGTAATGTCACACATGTTCAGAAACGCCCTCTGGGGGACGAGAAGGGGCCCACACTGTTACACACTATAGTCCTATTTCAACCAAGTGGTCCGGTTTAGATCAGAACAGTTTGGTACGGGTTGGATCAGTAAATCCTGATCCTGTTTGCGTTTCCACAGTCAACTGTGCCCTTCTTGGTAGAAGTGTGAACTGGATGTTGTGACCCCACCAGCTACATTGTAGCATGGCGCCATAGCAAAGCAACACAGTGTACCCTCCCTGAAGAAAAGTGAAGAAGACAAACGCGAGACAGTTTTGTTTGGACAGCGCGTCACTGTTCGTGACGTCATTTTCCAAACAAACAGGAAGTGGACAGGAGATTTAAACATGGCAGGGTTGTGTGTTGTTCTTTATTACCGCTGTCACATGGGAAGTGGTGATTTTTTCCACCAATCAACTGACTGCAGTTTTTCTAGCTCCACCTTATGGGGCTGGATTAGTATGTCTGGCACCCTAACAGTAACCTGACATGCCAGATGAACAGTTTCATATATCCGCCACAGAAATATTTCACAAGTCCATCTGGGTAGCAGCTCTTCCGATTTATTTTCAGAGGCAGGACTTTAAAAAAAATCCACAGCTGGTGATTCGACGACTGTTCTGATTAACACACTCACCACGGACCAATCCGTGACGTAGCTTATGTGAGCCGATGCTTCTAAGAAACAATTGATGAAACAATAGATGAACAACTACTGAACCACGAGAAAGAGCTGTGAAAAAGGCGTTAGACGACAGCTTCCGTTTTTATAAATTTAACTTAAGAATCGTAGGAATTCTGACAAGTACGAAAGTCTGCTGACGTCACGTCTGCTCCCACAGCTCCCGCCTCTCTTGCCTGATTGGGCCGGTCAGAATTCAGTGGAGTGAATTTGTTGGACCTGCAGGAGTTCAGAAACTGAATCAGGCAGGTTCATCTGCTCTGCAAGGTTACCCTAACAGAGGGTCACAAAATAATTGGAAGTTACAGAACAGTAATTTAGGGATCCGTCCTGGTTTTAGTCAAAGGAAATGCCAAAAACTGTGCATTATACTGAGACAAACTGACTGAACCACTTGGTGAAAACAGGGCTCACGTGAACATCACAGACCACAGCTCCCAGCTTCCTGTTCAGAAACTTTTAAAACTGTACTTAGTCTCAGATTCACTGTAAACAATAAGATCCACAGAGGCCTCACCCTGCCATCCTTTAACAAACACCCCACAGCGGAGACGGCGTAACAAACAGGGACTTCATACAACAACAGAAACAGCACAGGCCAGAGGGCAAAGGGACACGCACACAGAGTCACACACTGTCAGTGACCATCAGCAGCAGGGCAGAAAGTGTGCTGAATCTTTTGTGAGTGAGTGAGGAGAGGATCATCAGGGCTGGCATCAAATGTGTGTGTGTGTGTGTGTGTGTGTGTGTGTGTGTGTGTGTGTGTGTGTGTGTGTGTGTGTGTGTGTGTGTGTGTGTGTGTGTGTGTGTGTGTGTGCGTGTGTTCACGAGCACACGTTGGGCCTGACTGAGGCCTGCCTCGGGGGAGGGGAGTAGTGAGCATACCGAGCATACATCCACAAACCACACACACCATTCACCGTGTCACAAACACTGCTCTACTTTCAGCAGCTGGTTGCACACACACAATCAGTGTTAGTGATGAACAGCTCAGTGTTTTCTCCACGGCTGGACACTCCACCATACACTCCCAAACATAAACACTCCTCAACACACTCTGTAATTTACAACTGCAGTGGAAACTTTAAACTGGGTTTAACTGATCTGTTATTACTGAATGATATTCATGTGAGATTTTCAACAGGACAGAGCTCCACAAGAAAAGTTACACAAGGTGTGTCTCAGATCTCCAGAGTTTCATCCTTCCTTCCTCCACTTGCGTCTTAGCCCCACCCACCAGAGATGATGGAGAGGTGACGGGAACAAAGAGAGGAGAGAGGATGGAGGAGATTCATTTTTAGAGCAATGAGACGTCCTTTCCTCTGAAGCGTCACATGAAGCGATGTGTTTCATTGATGACAGCATCAGCTGATCACCTCTGGATAATCTGTCAGTCAGCTCTAACAGCTGTTTGTGCGTCTGCACATGTGCGCTGTAATAACTCTGATCAAATAGAAACAGTAACAAAGCTCTGTCTGTACTTAACTGCTAAAATGCCTGATTATTAAATTATTTATGAATTATTTAGCTCTATCTAGAGCATATCTGATGGTGAACTCTGAAATTTAATATAACATGGTTTATTGTGTCTCGGGAAGATATCATTTATTAGATGTCAGTGAAAGTAGAAATCCTGTTCCTCTTCACTAACCTCATGAATAAAACTTTAGGAACTCCAAAGGAAATGGAACAAGTGTTTCATTCTGACAGACTTTTCTCTCTGACTTTAATTATCTCCACAAAGAAAAAGGGAATCAACAGGAATGAGAGAAATAGCCCATCGCAAATGAATATGATTTTTCTGTCTATTTTATCTAACAATATGAATTATTTCATTGGATGATGAATCTGATTCAAGCAAATATAAGCTGGGTATTGATCCTCTGTTTTATTGATTTGATGACGGTTGTGTTTGTGTTCTTCAAACTCACTTCAAACCCTTTTTTAATTCCAGCTTTATGACCTGATTCTGAACCTTTCTCAGTGCCTGTTTTCAGCTCGTCTTTTCTCTCATTAAACACTGTTGATGTGAAGTTTCATGTAGAGAAATCTAAGCCGCCGCAGTGTCCATTTAGTGAGTGATATCCCATGTGGGGGCACTGAGGCGTTACCTCGATCATCACTCTTCCAATCAGTCTCTTCCCTCTTCTCTCCTCTCTCCTCCGAGCACAATTATTGCTTCAATATGGTGACTCAGAAAGTACTTCCTGTGCCGTGGAGGAGAGAGGAGACTGCAGTTTATCACGTTCCTCTAGCAGTGAGTCAGTCCCTATTGAGCTCCATGTTAAAACAAACTGCAGTTCTCTGAGTGTCCACTAGAGTCTGTCCCTTTGGCGCTCATTTGTACGTTGCTAGGCGCTGCCCTCTCTTCTTTGTCCGTGAAAATTAGCTGTTAGCAGCCTGTAGCATGTCAATGCTAACTAGTGTAAGGCTTGATAATTTCCCTCAAGGTGAGGAGGAGGAGGTGAGGATGACGTGCTGGTTCTCGGGTGTGAGCTGGGAGGTGACGACGTGGACCTGTCCTTCCATCCATCGTTGTTGGGAACGTGGGATCTATCTCCGGTGTTTGTTGTTTTCTTAAATGCTGCGGTGACTCCTGAATTTCCCCTCGGGGATAAATAAAGTATTTTCTATTCTATTTGTCTCTTTATGATGAGGCTGATTTTAGAAACAGCAGCTCACTTATTTGCAGCACATTAAGGGGCCATTTACACAACAAAAGTTTTAGGTTTAAAAGCAAAAGAAGTGTTGTGTTTCGTTTTGTAGCCAACCTAAAATGCAAACTTTTGAAAACAGCCTCCAGAGTAGAATTTTTCTGAAACACTGAAGTCACTGTCGCCATGTTAACAGTTTTCATTGGAAACACTGACATCATGCTCCGCTTAACACGGACGGTCCAACAGTTGTTGTGTAACATTGCGTAACATTGTTACAATCGTTTTGGTCTACTATGTTGAGCTTGTGCTGCTTAATCTGTTGGATCTGCTGACTGTCTTTAACAAAATGAGCATCTGTTGCTCCACTTCTGCTCTTCAGTGGAGATCTCCCAAAAGACGCTTCTGGACGAGACAGTTATAGCACCAACTACAGGCCTGGCATGCTTACTGCAGCATATTCAGTCTGTCAGTGTTTCCATGTAAACGCAGATTTTTTTTTTTCACTGTGCTTTTGAGTTTTCAGGTGAAAGGTTTCCGTTTAAATGGGGCCTGATGGTTAAAGGTATAACTGAATAAGGGGCGTGGCCTCTTTGACTGACAGACTTGAGCTGAAGCTGTTAACCAGGTGGCCAGCTCCACCTCTCTGTGTCCAGATTAGCAGGAGGTTATTAGGGTCAGTGTTCCCAGCATGGGGACGTCCATCTTTGGCCTTCAGGAGGAGCTGAGTCAGCCGTGGAGCTTTCTCTCTCTGTCATGTGAAAGGTGTGAAGCTGCGGCGTAGCCGGCACTCTCTGACGGACCCTCAGTTTTCACCTCAGGGTGGATGTTTCAGGTGAACTGAGGAGCAGATGATCCATCAGTGTCTGTCCACATGAGCTCCATGAAGACCCCGCTGACCCCGCAGAGAGCTCGTCTGTGCAGGAAGAGAGGGGGGAGGGGGGACGCTCTGCTCTCTTACATCACAGGATCCCTTTTAAAGGGGCATTCTGAAAGTTTCAGGCCCTTTGTGAGTAACACAGCTTCAGTCATGTGGTGTTTATTCCAAACAAACTGATCAGTCTGCCCACTTTGAGGTCTTCTTTTTGTCCCTGACAGGCTCAGGTAGTTACTCTAAGAGTTTGAGCGCCTTACAGAGAGAGGGAGAGCTGTTTGTTAGAGAGGAGGAGGGTTTACAACCACAAACACAGGTTACATCACTCCACACACTACACACTACACACTTAACACACTCTGAGGAAAGACTTAGCCTTCATGACTGAGTAAGGAGCAGACACTCTGCAGGTACAGATCTTTATACAGGTGAGAATGAGGACAGAGAGAGGGTTAGTTAAGGGACAGAAAGAGGGACAGAGAGCCCCAGCAGCTGGACTCTGGCTGCAGGAACACGGTGTTCTGGTCAGAGGCAAAGGGCATTTTGAACATGTTTCCTTTTTTTAACCCAAAACACTGAAGAAGATGGTTCCAGAGCCCAATGAACCCACAGCTCAAACTCCAACACAGCCCATCAGAGACAGAGAGACAGGGAGCGCAGAGCGGCAAACAGCAGCGCTGAGTGCGCACTTTGTCTCCGTTCAGCGCACAAACCGAGCGACACAAAGAGCTCAGCCTGACCGAGAGAAACCGCGCTAACCTAAAGAATTCCACAGCCACTGGAGGTGGGAAAGGGGCTGGGTGGGTGGGTGTGTTTGAATGACTGGGGGTGGGGGTGTGAGTGAGAGCGCGGGCATGGGTGGGTGTGTGCTCTCCTGCCGCCGCGCTGCGAGATGAAGAGTTAAAGAGTGAAAATAACTTTCTATCAAACACTGAGGAGTCCCCTCCGTGGGTCTCAGATGAGTCCCCACCGTGGGTCTCTGATGGGTGAGGGTCTCCCCTCTGTGGGCCGGTCCTGTCTCTCTGTGAGAAGAAGTGACAGAAACCCCAGTGCTCACTGAAAGCCGCGCTCTGTGCGTCAGAAGAGTCCCAGAGCCTGGACAAAGTGCCAGAAAAGTTCGGATAAAAGCTCCAGGAGCGCGTTCTGTGGACACACACTGCAGCACCGTCACACACACTCCCTCAGACACACACTCACACTCTCAGGTTGAGTCCACAGAGAGCAGAGAGTGAAGCAGCAGCAGCTCCTCTCCATTCAGAACATTTTGTTCCAGATAAAAACAAGTTTGCAGCGCGCACCCCGCGGCCCTCTGCGTGTTGGAGCGCTGACTCTGAGCTGGCTGTGAGTGTGTGGGAGTGAGTGTGTGTGTGATCACACACTCACAGTCAGAGCTGCACTCTCTACTTTTAATGCTGCCTGCTTTTCACTCCAGCAGATGCCGCGGCCGCCCTCAATTCTGCCTCCAAGTCCGGAGTAAAGGCGCACAAAGAGACACACAACGACCGGACCGCGTGCACGGACACACACTCTGAACACACTCTCTAAAAACACACACTCAGAGCTGAGCTACAGGAAAGTGCAGAAACTCACCTCTGCTCTGCACACGACGCTTCTTCTCCTCCGAAAAACTCTCCTATGTTTTTAAATTCCGTGAACACGCGTTGAGTTTATTGTTGGTAGGTGCGACGCTCCGCGCATGCGCAGACCATGCCACCAATCCTGGTGAGCTCTCTTATGTAACCGAGTATAATCCAATCTCACCCGCGATAACCCGTAAAGCACTCTGCCTCAGTTGGAGCTCCATCCCTCCGAGAGCCGACACCTGGAAATAAAACCACTTCTAGCGGCATGCTTCCACCGTCACGGAATACAAAGACACACATCCTCAGACTTAGAGCTCCACAGCAGAAAGAGTCACAGCAGACCCGGAGTATTCAAACTATTAGCAATAGCATTTCCTCACACTAACAGATTTAATCTGAAATCATTGAGTGTGAACCCTTCACCTGATTGGATCAACCAGCTGTCCCACAATAGAAACCACACTTTAAAGAACAATGAAGTCTTCAGCCTGTGCATACTTACTAATGTAATCCTGAGATCTACTTAATCACATGCATTATTAAGATACAGTTGAAGTGACTATATTTTTAAAAATTATTTTATTCATCACTTTCTGTTGGGAGTCAGCTGTCCCAGCCTCAAAATCCTTAATTACAATTTATGAAAATAGCATTGAAATGTTTTAAGCCAGTTTCCTAAATACTGAGGTTGGATAAAGGTTGTCAAATTAAAGCATTAATCAGATTGATCCCATCATCATATATAATCTGATTAAAACTCTTAATTTATATATATATATATATATATATATATATATATATATATATATATATATATATATATATATATATATATATATGATATTTGATTACATTAAATAAATAAACAAATACAAAAAATAATAGTTGACCGACATAAAAAATTATGCACACTGTAACAAAAAAAATCAAAATTTACGGTTAATAACGTGTATGATAACTTTAAAATAACTCCACGATAAATAGTTGGATTGCTTTGCATGACAATACAAGGCAAGGTCACGGTCATTTCTGACACATGTAAAAGTACAATCCAGATCCTGGCAATATTCTGGATACTAAGATCTGGAATATGAAATATGTACTGAGTCATCATCATTTTCAACACTGTCAGGGAACAAATTATGGTACAAACCTGCAACTAACACCAAATTGTAGCAGACAGTCTGCTGAAAGGGAGCATAACATTTAAGTAGGACTAAAGTGTTGGTGACAATCACAATATGCTTGGCAGAGATCTGCGCTCTCTGTGTGCTTTTCTTGTTTTTATTGCGACAGCTCACTGAAACCATGAATGAGGAGGGAAAGCAGTGCATATGAGACCCTGCTGTGCATTGCGATGGTGCTTAGGGGGCACAGTATGCCTGTGCTTGGAGGGTATGGACTGGCTGTCTGTGCTCCATATGGCCCAGCCAAGGTTGTAATAGTTAACTAAAATGAAACTAAAAACAAAAAATAAGATTTGAAATACATTGCAGTTAACTCAAACTAATAAAAACTAGAAAAGAAAACAAAAACGCTAAGTAAACTAAAACTGTATCTTGTGTTCAGAAACTAACTGAAACTAACTGAAATGAAAGACAAAATGTCCTTAGTTATAGTTTTTGACAATATTAATAGCCTTTAGGATTTAAATTAATCTGACACGTTTTCCCAACCAATTTTAGACAGTTTTAGGCAGTTGTCAGCGCTGTACGGCACCATCATAGCGGTGTATAGGGATGAGCTTGTTTACTGCACTGACTGGCTGTGCGCTGTGCTGCGACGAAACGTAGTGGAGCAAGGAATCAGAGCATCTGTCATAGTTTGATTGTTACAGTGTCCAAGTTTTTATTTATTGAAGCTCATATTATATTGTTTTTTATAATTTATATTAATATTATTTTTATGCATTTATGTCAACATTATTTGATATAATTTATGCTTATATTTTTATAATAAGTTTATATTATTTTCATGTGTTTAAGGCAGCAGCCAACATTTCGGTATCAGCATTGACTGAGCAGTGAGCACTATGTTGGACTTGAAAATACACAGTATGACAAAATATTTACTCTGACCTTTTTGAATCCTGCGCCTGGTTAATAAGGTATGAAAAAACTAAAAACCTTGTTGCAAAAACTAAAACTAAATAAAAACTAGAATGCCTGCTCTAAAACTAATTAAAACTAAACTGTAATGGAAAATAAAATGTCAAAACTAACTAAAACTAAACTATAATGACAAATCCAAAACTATTATAACCTTGGGCCCAGCCCACGTACCCAGTGATTTTTACATTTTGTTTGATAAACGCCCCTATCTCACAATGATAAAGAATCCTTTAAAAAAAGTCCTGGATCCAGACGGTGAACCGGTACTTTTTGAGTAATGTTGTTTGCAGACAAAGTGACTAACTCCTTGGTGGAGGTAATTAATAAGTTTGTACCAATTATGTCCAGATGCACCCCTTGCAACAGCAAGTGGATTGTTCCCCACATACCCCAGGGCATCAACTTGCACCCTCCAAGGTGATGCCCACATCATCCAGGTTAACCTCTGGCTCTGCTCTCCGATGGATAGGACCTAGTGCACATTACTGCCACCTCCTGCTCTGGAGAGGTGTTGCAGATGGGATTCCTACCTAAACCAATTAGGTTGAGTTTACATATAGCAATCATGCAGTTTGAATGATTTTGCACATCATGCTAATAATAATAATGATAATAATAATAATAATACATTTTATTTGTGGGCGCCTTTCATGACACCCAAGGCCACCTTACAACAAAAGATAAAAGCAACATTGTAAAACATCATTAAAACAAATCATCAGAATAAAAGCAAGTGAGGTGCAATGTTCAATTAAAGTGAGTAGGCCAGTTTAAACAGATGAGTTTTGAGTTGAGATTTAAATAGGTAGATGGAGTCTGACTGTCGTATGTGTGGGGGGAGCGAGTTCCAGAGTCTGGGTGCTGAGCAGCTGAAGGCTCGGGCACCCACGGTTGTGAGGTGTGAAGTAGGGATTGTGAGTAGTCCAGCAGAGGTTGAGCGGAGGGTGCGGGAGGGAGTGTATTCATGGAGTAGGTCACAGAGGTATGAGGGGGCTAGGTCATGCAGAGCTTTGTAGGTGAGGAGAAGGTTCTTATATTGAATGCGGTATTTGACAGGGAGCCAGTGTAGTTGAATGAGAACAGGGGTGATGTGGTCCGAAGATTTTGTGCGAGTGATGATACGGGCAGCCGAGTTCTGAATGATTTGCAGTTTATTGATGAGTTTGGTGGGGAGACCGGTGAGGAGGGCATTGCAGTAATCAATTCGGGAGGTGACAAATGCGTGAACCAGAATTTCAGTGCTGGATTGGGACAGTGTTGGGCGGAGTCTGGAGATGTTGCAAAGGTGGAAGAAAGCAGTCCTGGTGGTATTTGAAATATGAGGTGTAAATGAGAGGGTGCTGTCCAAAATGACGCCGAGGCTCTTGACCTGGGGGGAGAAGGGTATAGGGAAGCCGTTGATGATGATCGGAGGAACTGGGGTGCATTGTGATCTGGTGAGGGTGGATTTGGAGCCGATGAGCAGGGCCTCTGTTTTATTGCTGTTGAACTTCAGGAAATTCCTGCTCATCCAGCTCCGAATATCTTCCAGGCAGAGGATGAGGGAGGTGGGAGGGATGGCAGCGGTAGGTTTGGATGAGATGTAGACCTGAGTATCGTCGGCGTAGCAGTGAAAGTGGACCCCATGGTGGCGGAGGATTGTGCCCAGAGGTAGGAGATAAATGATGAAGAGAAGTGGACCCAAGACTGACCCCTGGGGAACACCCAGTGAAACACCCAAACATCCTGACTTATGGTTCCCTAACTGTACAAATTGTTGGCGGTCGGTGAGGTAAGATGTGAACCAGGAAAGTGCAGCACCAGTGATCCCAATGCCAGCCAGGCGGTCCAGGAGCAGTGGATGGGAGATGGTATCGAATGCTGCACTGAGATCGAGGAGGATGAGGATAGTGAGTAATCCAGAGTCAGCTGCACAGAGGAGGTCGTTGGTGATTTTGACCAGGGCTGTTTCAGTGCTGTGTTTTGGACGGAAGCCAGATTGGAAGGGTTCATGAAGGTTGTTAGTGTCGAGGTGAGATTGCAGCTGTGCAGCAACCACCCTTTCGAGAGTTTTGGCGATGAAGGGGAGGTTGGAGATGGGACGGTAACAATTAAGATCGGCAGGGTCAGCACTGGGTTTTTTCAGGATAGGTGTGATTGCTGCCAGTTTGAGAGCGGGGGGTATAGTACCAGTGATGAGGGAGGAGCTAATTATGTTAGTAATCATGGGGGTAATGGATGGCAGACAGGCTTTGAGAAGGGAGGTGGGAAGAGGGTCGAGCTGACAGGTGGTGGTTTTGGCTTTATGAATGAGTTCGGAGATGGTGTGTTCTGAAACTGGGGTGAAGTCAGAGAGGGAGCTGATGGGATGTTGGGCAGTGGTGATCATCCAGGGTGGATCATTTGAGGAGGTGCAGCATGAGGCCAGTTCTTGGTCAATGATGTTGATTTTGGAGCTGAAGAAATCCAGGAAGGCAGTGCACTGATCAGTGGATATGTTTGGAGGGAGGGTTTTAGGGGGCTGGAGTAGGTGACTAACTGTGGAAAAGAGGACTCTGTTGTTGCCTGTACCAGTGTTAATGAGATTTGAGTAATATGAGGATTTTGCTGTAATGAGGGAGTTCTTATAATGTTGAAGGTGATCCATGTACATCTGGGAGTGTACAGTGAGTCCGGTCTTTTTGTACAGTCAATCCAGTTGACGGCCTTTGGCTTTGAGCTGGCGGAGGTCGGGGGTAAACCAGGGAGCAGTATGAGTAAATGAGACTGAACGGGTTTTCAGGGGGGCCATGGTGGTGAGGGAAGAGGAGAGACAGTTGTTATAGTGAGTCACCAAGTCAGCAGGGGAGGATGTTGGTGGAGGGCTGGGGTAGGAGCTGATCAGGGTGGAGAGATCTGTGGTGTTGATATGTTTGATGTTTCTGAAGGAGATGGTCCGTTGTTCTCTGGCTTTGTGTAATTGGATAAAAATGTCAAAAAGTACAGCACTGTGATCAGAAATGGGGAAATCAGTGACATCAAGGTTAGTGGGGGTGATGTCAGTGCAGCAGATTAAGTCCAGTATGTGACCTTTCTTATGGGTTGGAGCGTTGACATGTTGTGTGATACCAAGACAGTCCAGGAGTGATGTGAAGTCGTTTGCAAAGATACAAGATGGGTTGTCTATATGAATGTTGAAGTCACCAAGGAGGATAACAGTGGGGGACATTGCACATACAGTCGTTAGCAGTGATGAGAATTCATTGAGGAAAACTGCAGAAGGTTTTGGTGGTCGGTAAATGGTAACAATGATTGTGGGTTTGGGGCCTGTGAGTTTGACAGCTAAGCACTCAAAAGAAGAGTGATGGGGGACAGTGACAGTGGTGACTTTAATGTTATCACGATGAAGGAGAGCGATGCCACCTCCCCTCCCTGTTGTACGGGCTTTACTAATGAAAGAAAAAACAGGTGGAGCAGCCTCATTAAGCAGTGAGAAGTCATTTGGTTGTTGCCAGGTCTCAGTAAGGCAGAGAATGTCCAGGCTGTGATCCACAATAAAATCAGCAATCAACAGAGCCTTGTTACTGAGAGATCTGATATTCAACAGACAGAGTTTCAGACAGGTGAGTGGTGTGTATGTGGTCGCTTTGCATAGGGGGGACAGTACAGTGTGGTCGACAGTACGGGCACTGCGGGAGGGGGGGCGGGGCTTAGTGGACCAGAAGGAGCGGATGTTTGTATTACAGCTGTGTTGTGTGTACTGCAAGCTCCGTCCAGAGCCACGGTGGATGTATCTTGGTCGTTTGAGGATGGAGTAGTGGGGTGCAAGCTGAAGTGGTGGGGTCCTCGTGAAGGTCCGGAGACGTAGCATCTCCGCAACAGAGTAACGGAGCGGCGGAGTTGCGCTCGTGAGAGTCAAACATAGCGCAATCCAGAGGAACAGGTTAAAAATCCACATGATGTGAAATTGGCAGCGCCTTAATCCAGCAGTAGGTGATCCAGGTGATTATGGTGTAACCGCAGAAACAACGCGGGAGATGCAGGGGAGCGGAGTATGCTGGTTGTAGCTTCACTGGAGACAGGGAAACCAGTTGGACGGCGCCAGGGATTAGCAGCCGGCTAGCCGGCCGCCAGGCGGACACCAGCAGAGTATCGGTGTGACGGGGAGGCGGCGTCCTTCGCGTTGACAGCAATCCGTGGGCACAGGTAAGCGTCCAGGAAAGCTGGCAGGGAAGCAGCGGAACGGTCCGAACGGGTGTGCTTCGTGGGGCACACCAGGGCAGGTTATCCAGCCACAGCGCGGACAGGAGCCAAAGTATAGTCCAGTTACAGGTGAGCCCTTAACCAGCGAAGCTAGCTCCAAGCTAACGAGTAGCAAAGTAGTAGCAGACAGGTAGAGACTGCTAATTTGCTGAAAAACTGCTGTTGTAGAGTCACATAATGTAAGGTCAAGCCAGCCGTATATATCAGTAGTGTCAGAAGACCAGCAAGCATACAATACAATGTATATTGGAGACAAGAAGCATTAAAAAAGAGCGATCAACAGCGGGTGAGGCGCGGGTGAGGCGCGGCAGCAGCTTGCCAGCGGTCCCCTCTACCTCTACGTTACCTCAAATGCACTCTAAGGGGTTGTTGGTCAGCTAAACCAACATGATTCAATCATTTTTAACCACTAAAAAAGAAATAATGTAGAAGTAGTAGAAGCAACACGTTTCTACGGCCAGTTTCTGATCAGAGAGTCTGTATTTAGTGAGTGTCTGTCTTTGAGGGCTCTTTAATTACATACCACCTGAAATCTGTCAGTAATTATTACTCAAACTTCCAATTAGTGCAAGCCAACATAAGCTGGGCTAGAGCAAATTGATGGTCCTATAAAAAAGGTTGTTTTTTCACCAAGCAGTTAAATATGACACACCTCATGATGGGTAAAGGCAAAGAGCTCTCTGAAGACATTCACAACCTGATTGTTGCTCAGCATCAGAATGGAACTGGTTACAGACTAATATCAAAGCACCTGAATATTCCAGTCAGTACAGTTGGGGCCATTATTCACAAGTGGAAGAAGCACCACCTTCCCATCAACAGGCCACGCACAGGAGCTCCTTGCAAGATTTCTGACCAGGGAGTCAGAAAGATAGTCAGAAGAGTACTCAACGAGCCAAGGACCACCCTGAAAGTGCTCCAGAAAGACTTGGAGGCAGCAGGTACAATTGTCACAGAGAAAACAATATGCAATGCACTCCACCGCCACGGCCTCTATGGACACTCAGCCCGCAAGACTCCATTCCTCAAGAAAATGTTGAAGCTGGTTTAAAGTTTGCTAAACAGCATCTTGACAAGCCTGTAGAATACTGGGAGAATGTTGTCTGCTCAGATGAGACCAAAATTGAACTTTTGGCCTGTCATACTACAGACCATGTTTGGAGGAGAAATGGCTCTGCACATCACCCAAAAAACACTACACCAACAGTGAAGTTTGGAGGGGAAGCATCATGGCATGGGGTTGTTTCTCATCTCATGGTATTGGCAAACTTCATATAACTCACGGAGCAATGAATGGAGCCATGTATGGGGAAATTCTTGATCTGAATCTGCTGCCATCCACCAGGATGATGAAGATGAGACATGTCTGGACCTTCCAGCAGGACAACCATCCAAAGCACACGGCAAAGTTGACTCTCAAATGGTTTCAAAAAAAGAAAATCAATCTGTTAGAATGGCCTAGTCAATCACCTGACTTAAATCCATGAACATTTGTGGAAAGAACTAATGAAAAGGGTTCACCAGAGGGCACCAAAGAATATTCCAGATTTAAAGACAATCTGTGCAGAGGAATTGGCCAAAATCACACCTGAGCAGTGTGGGCCATTAGTTCAAACATACAAGAAGCTTCTGGAAGCTGTCATTGCAAACAAAGGCTTCTCCACTAAGTATTAGATGAGTCTCAGTTTGTGTGTTCAATACTTTTTTCCTGTGTTATCGTACTTAATTCCACATAATCATTATTTATGGACCTGAACGTTGTGATTTTTTTTCATGTGTGGATTATTTGAGTTAATACCAATGTCTGGTAGAAATTTTGTTTGAATTGCAGCTTTGGAAATAAATGTGATGAGAAAAAAGTTGATGCATTCAATACTCATTTTCCCCACTGCATCTCTTGTTTCCAGTCTGTGTCAGTGATCCTCTTCACATGGCTACATGCTGTGACAGCACTCACACATTTGGATCGTACATAGTATCTCTGGGATGTAGGTTGAGACAGGGTAACTATAGTTGATGGCCAGTTACTCACAGTTGTTGAGGTAAAGTCAATCTCTGAGTAGGTGTAAGTAATGACTGTTTGAAACTGTAAAGTAACTGGATATGGGCTCACTCTCTGAGAGGGACCAGTGTTGTACACTTTGCCTGTGACCTGAATAAATGAGGATCTGCCCAAGTTTCTGAAGTTTGGAATGGTATGCCCCGAGAGCTCATTAACCACTGGGTGTCATAATAACAGCCCTATGAGTGTCCCCAGTGTGTCGTCAGCATTTTGTTTCATCACTTTATTTGACAGAGGCCATCCAAAACAAGAAAGCTGTCAAGTTAGAGTTAGCTACAGAGCTAATTTTCATCTGTGGTCCCTGGTTCCCTGGTCAAAATTTTTCAAATTTATTTGGTCAAAATTGTTTTTGGTCAAAAAAAAGAAAAAAAAAAGAAGGGGGGCGGGGGCCTTCACAACCCTGTTATAAGTTCAATGAACACGAAAAAACCACACACAAAAAAAGAACAATGACAGCTTATGTACCCCATTGGTGTATTTTTTGGAGCCCGTTTTATTTCTATTCTTTATTTCAATAGGAACATGCACTAATTTTTGGCATTTTATTTTTGGGCAAATTTTCCAAAAAAAAAAAAAAAAAAGATAAAATAAAAGGGTTAGCCCACTTTTTTTCCCCCATATTTCCCAAAGTTTGGGGGAAAAACCTCTGAGAGCCTGGATGTTTTTATTAGAGCCCTTATGACCAGTGATCAAACCAGATCAATGCTAGAGCTTCACACAGCTAACCTTCAAACAGAGGATTGTTCTCTGACTGAGGATCATCTTCTGTTCCTCCACTGGAGTCTGACATGGATCACAAACACAGACCAGGTCTTTTCTATCTCTCTTTCCTGTTTGCTTCATCTCCTGCTGGCTCTGGCCTTCTTTCTTTCTTTCTTTCTTTCTTTCTTTCTTTCTTTCTTTCTTTCTTTCTTTCTTTCTTTCTTTCTTTCTTTCTTTCTTTCTTTCACCAAATAAACTGGAAACATTTTCATTCTTTCTTTTTATGTTGGCCTGAAGGTGGTAAGATCACCTCAGGGTTTAACTCCTTGTCTAATATTTCAAAGGAGCAGAAGTATTCAAACATATGAGACTAGCAAAGATCAACCACATGCTCCCAAGCCCTTCTGTTCTGCCTCCCTGTTTCCCCTGTCCTTATTGACCCAGGTGACAGCAATGGTTCACTCTGATAGAAATGTGCAGCTTCATAAGGTCAGATCAGCTGGTACTGATCCACAGAGCTGTGCAGAAATTTGGGTTGAAAAAGGCACTCATCATCCTGATCACCGACTCTAATCTCCAAGATGGCGCTCCATGATCTGCTCCCTGCACTGACCACCCTTCATTTCTACATCACTGTGAGCTCCTTAGACCGCCGCCTTCAGCATTCAGACACAACAGCTTCACAGCAGAGGAGAGGTCTGTTTGAGCTTGATTTTAAAAACAGAGGGGTAACTAGAGGGGCATATCCACCCCTGCCTCTGGATGAAGATGAGGCGATTATAAAGGTCTCCAGAGCCTCGATCTTTTCATCATCGTCCTCACTGATTCAGCCTGGCTGCATTGCTGCCACCTAGTGGACAACTAAGGGAAAGTTAAACAGGAGAGCTTTGTGAAATTTACCCAGAACCAGCTTCAGAGGACCAGTTCATGAGCACACATCAAGGGACTACAGTAAAGCTCCATACCTCTAGAAAGAAAGGCTCTGAATAAAGATACAAAAGATATTGTTTTCAGTTAAATGAGTAAAAAGAGTTTATTACATGATCAAGAACCATGAAAAGTTATCCAATCTGTGGTCTCAGTCTCTGACAAACCAGAACCACACATGTCATTGATTCACCTTAAAAACAAACACTCAGTATTTTCCTCATTTTTAAAGGAACTCACTGAAACACATGCATCCAGGGTCAGACCAGAAGCAGATCAGACCAGCAGCAGATCAGACCAGCAGCAGGTCAGACCAGCAGCAGGTCAGACAAGCAGCATGTCAGACCAGCAGCAGGTCAGTCCAGCAGCAGGTCAGTCCAGCAGCAGGTCAGTCCAGCAGCAGGTCAGTCCAGCAGCAGGTCAGAACAGCATTAGGTTTGACCAGCAGCAGGGCAGACCAGCAGCAGGGCAGACCAGCAGCAGGTCAGACCAGCAGCAGGGCAGACCAGCAGCAGGGCAGACCAGCAGCAGGGCAGACCAGCAGCAGGTCAGACCAGCAGCAGGGCAGACCAGCAGCAGGGCAGACCAGCAGCAGGGCAGACCAGCAGCAGGTCAGTCCAGCAGCAGGTTAGACCAGCAGCAGGTCAGACCAGCAGCAGGTCAGACCAGCAGCAGGTCAGACCAGCAGCAGGTCAGACCAGCAGCAGGTCAGGTGTGTGTTATCATGTTTTTTCTGTGTTAAGTTTCACTGCTGTTATTTCTATCAATTAATGAACTGAGTTAACATTAGACAGGGAGTATCATTTTAATCATTCTTATCTTATCATTTGTTGTAATTATTTTAAGATTTATACTGAACACTGCTGGTTTCCATGATGGAGGCAGAGTTCATCACCTTTGCTGCAGACAGCCTCCAGGGGGAGCAGGTTTAGTGAAAGGTTTCCCCCCAGGGGGAAAGTATTGAAAGTGTACAGCCTATAATGACATGCATAAAATCCCCATCTATAGCCTACCATAACAGTACATAAGTCTACCAGGCACTCAACAGTCAAGATTAGTCAGCAATCAGCTTCCCAACATCTAAATTCACAAGACAACATTAGATCTCAGAGTAGAATCAGGTCATTCAGAGCTTCTCACCAGATCTCCCTTACCTGCACACAACAAGCAGTCCTGCCACGCTGCCACAGGACTCAGACAAAGAGAGGCACTAAGTGCTCACACCTGACCTTACACAGACAGGAAACCTTACCTAGCCCTACCTGCAGAGGGGAGTGTTTTATCTCTTTGTTTCAGGCCTTACATATAGTTCAGGTAACAAGCATTAAAAGGACACAGCAGCACATTTTAACTGATGTCCTAACAGAAGGCATCAAATCAAAAGGACAGAGCGAGGGGGAATCCTCCTGATAAAGATCTGAACCATGCTACAAACACAAAACCAGCTCTGCCTTCATTCACTGCAGAGTTTTCATGGGTTCCTCTGTTTACCTACATCAGAGGGAGCCGGAGCACACACAAACAGGGAGGCTGAGTGACGCAGGATCCCCCTGGTGGCCGTACCATGAACACGTCGCTTATTAAACCTCCATAAAAAAAATGAACTATCCCTTTAATAGAATCTGCCAGCTGTGTTCAGTGTCTCTCATGTTTTTTTTTTCTTTCTTCTGTTTGACTCTGGAGCTCTTTATCCCTCCTCTGCTCCTCCTGTATTCAGCCTCCTGGGGTACAGTGTTCTCCAACATGACCACGTTCTCCAGGATGATGCTGGTCTTGGCTCAGTGCTGAGGAAAACTGGGTCCAATGAGAGCTGCCCCTCCAGAAGGTGTTGAGGAGTCCTGGTTCTGCAGAGGTGTTCCTTCCCTCTGGTTCTGATGAGGCTGATGGTTTCTCCTTGAGGTGTCTGAGGCAGCCACTGGTCACTTTGACCCTAAACGTCACAATGATCACTCTGTTCTCTGACCCCCTCTGACCCCACAGGGAGGACTTCACCCTCTGAGGGTGAGTGTGGAACATTTCAGGGGCAGGCCACGCTGAGATAAGCCTGGCTAACACGACAGGGTTTTAAAAATAGCCATATCATCTCATCTCGTCGTCTCACCTGTAAGCGTGACCAACTTTTGTCTTTTGTCTTTTGTCGAAACAGCTGTGATAATTTTTGCAGGACATGCTGTACAGACATTCATGGTCTTGCCACAAGTCAACAAGATTGCCCTGCAACCAGGGGCGTATTTAGTCTTTTGGGGGCCCAAGGCAAACCCAGTCAATGGGGCCCTCCATGTCCTTGTAACTCATCTTCCTCAGAGCTAGACTGGCCTTCCCTGGGTCCACTGTCTCTTTCTGAGAATCAAGGCATGAGACAGTGCTAATCTTGTACATGGTAACTTAACGCAACTCAATGCATTTCCTCAAGTTTTGTACTTTAGTTTGATTTTGAAAAAAAGTGAATACATCATTTAGTCACTTTGTCCTGGATTTGAAATCTTTATGGTCAATTGACAGCTTATTTGTCCCACAGTGGGGAATTTACAGAGTAACAGTAACAAACAAGAAAGTATGAAGTGAAAAACATTACAATAGGTAAATATTGAAAAAAATAATTTAGTAAAGAAAAATATGTAAATATCAAGCACAACATAAAACTGGAAAAAAATCTACTGAAAGAGGTGATATTTACAGTTACCATACTTTTTGGTACTATTATTTTAAAGTTGATGTATTTTTATTTGACCCCCTGTCCAGTGAGTTATGTTTCCAAAAAAGAGATTTTGTACAATAATCACCAACTCAAAAAGTTTGATTTATGAGAAAATGATCCTGTTTCCTGGGCTAGATAAAGTCCTTAAAATCCTAAAAGTCTGATATGTTTATCTCAGATCTCAGAGCAACATTGTTTTTATTTCTGACTTGGTTGGAAAATAATAAAAAATTGGGGAAAAAAGTGTTTTTACCACTTTCTTCCTGAATCAAATTTTCAGATGTGTTGTAACATGGAATAGCCCACTGAATAAGAAGGGAGGGGGAGTACCCAAAACCATCATTAAAGATGAAGCCTTTTGATGTATTTTGGAGCATGTGAAGTAAAATTTAGAAAAAAAGAAATGCTTTCAATTGAAGAGAACTTCATAAATCAGCTTTTAAGAGATGCTCTGGGGGCCCCTGGGAATCTTGGGGCCCCAGGCAACTGCCTGTGTTTGACTAATTGTAGCTACGCCCCTGCCTCCAACTCCACTGACCAACACACCCTGACAGTCTGCTCCTTCGTAGTCACCATCTTTGTCCCTCATAACTTCTCATCATTTTTGGTTCCTTGTAGGCGGCTCTCTCTGATTAGCTACTGTCATCCTCAGTGAGAATGAATAGCGTAATCATCCTGATAAATATCAAACATGTTTTAAAATGATCGGGCGGCTCTGATGAGTCTGTGCCATCACCCACTCAGGCTAGAACAGGGCCGTTCACTCTGGGGCCAGTGGGCCAAAGTTATATATATATATGTATGTATATATATATATATATATATATATATATATATATATATATATATATATATATACTCATTATTATTTTCACACTGCAAACAGCTTGACTTTCTAATTCATTATCCATTTATTGTTGCGCATCCTCTACTGACCACAAATGAACACTGTGTTACATTTGGAGTAGGGTGGCGCTTGTCCCGTCAGCTCACCTCTGAACGTCCATGACCAGAGAGTGAGAAGATGCAGGGTCATGGCTGGGATGGAACGTATGAGGCAGTGTCACTCTGACAAGAGAAAGTTTAAAACTAGTTGAAAGTCAGAAAGTCACTGTTTTAAAATAGTATAATCTTGGTAAATTAATGTAATACAGCTGAAATTTAAAGGGGGAAAAAATTGAGCAGAATTTCTGTTTTATTTATATTCTTTATTTTGGTTTTATGGAGCATGTTGTGTCCCATGTTGTTTTGGTTATATTGCACTAAATGTCTTTGAAGACATAGGCCTAGTATTTGTGCAAGTATTGATGTTTAGTAATTTCATGCTGTGAAATAAGTAAAGAAGGGATTTTTCATTTTCCAAATTACTTTTATGAGTATTTATTTTGCATAATTCTGCTATAGTCATATTTAATATCATGCACTGCAACATGAATGTTTTGGCCCACCACCCTCCACCCTGATTCATTTTTGGCCCTTCACTAAATAAAGAGTTTGGGAACCCCTGCACTAGAAGATAATCTGGACCAAACATTAGGCCCAACATTGGTGCTGGATCAGACTTCTCTGACGATTGTCCGGAGGGCTGAATCAGGGCTAAATGGGCCTGAGAATCCTGTAGTGTGAGTCAGGTGATATGAGAAGTGTTCTCCAGGTGTAGAGAGCTGCAGTTTCCACGGAACTGGACCTTCTTCACCCTGACTCCATCTCACTGACTTTGTGTCTTCTTCCAGAGGACCATGAAATCACCCTCTGTCCACAAAGCCTGAGCCCTACAAGTGTGTGTGTGTGTGTGTGTGTGTGTGTGTGTGTGTGTGTGTGTGTGTGTGTGTGTGTGTGTGTGTGTGTGTGTGTGTGTGTGTGTGTGTGTGTGTGTGTGTGTGTGTGTGTGAGCAGCTATCACATACAGTGCTCTCTGTATTCAGCCTGATTACCTCATGTCGTGAGGTGTTGGTTGGAACCAGCGGCTGTCTGCTCAGACAAGGCCTCCATTATCCAGAGAGCTGTGCTCCATGGGCGTTCCCCTCAGCCTCCATCAGTTATAAAGCTGCCTTTTCATGCTAATGAAAACACCAGGTCCATATCTATCAGGACGATAGAGCAGAGAGTGAGTGGCAGGGAGACGAGCAGAGCCGTCCTGAGTCTGCAGCAGACTCTGGAATGATCTGAACGTGTGCCTCTGGTTCAACATGAACCCCTAGACATGCTGTTTCCTTGTGTGCCTATAAAAAGCTACCATGTTGTGCACTCAGCAGATATTTGCATTTCACTGAGAGTGTTTGTGAATAGAGTAAACAGAGAAGTGTTCCCGGCACCAGGTAGAGACAGAGAGGAAAATCAAGTTTCTGTCCAGGATCATAACCAAATTTTTATCCATCGGCTGTGTTATATATTCTCATTCTTCAGCACAGGGTCAGTTTCAGGTTTGAGGCGTGCCCTATCTTAGACAAACAGCAGGTGAACTAGTAACAGGGCTCCCCCCCCTCCTCTCAGACCTGAAGCCTTAATCCTGAAGCCGGAGCCTGCTCCACTCCTCTGGAACAAAGACGGGCTGTTCTCTCAGAGGTTTTTCTGGTCCATCCAGGTCCCAGGCATCACCACAGGATCTGGGCTGATGACAGCCGGCTGAGGGGCCTCACTCTGGACCAAGCTCTGTGAAGGTGGGGCAGTGTGCGCTCAGTGTGCTGAGTGTTTACCCACCATGAGTCGTTAACGCTGAGACACACAAACAGGAGGGTTTTCACAGAGCCCGCCTGCACACAGAGGGCAGGGACCACTCCCCTTATATAGGTGTGTTACCTGTTTGGAGCTAACTGTCTGTGCCACGCAGCCCAAACGCTCACCTAGCCTGACCAGTGGGATGTAGCTCCACATGTTTGGACCACACGCTTCACGAATCACGTGTTTTTGCCCCCTGGTGTCGGACAGGACTAACCCTCTTTAAACCATCTGACAGAGGAGTCACAGCAACACGCTTCACTTCCTGGAGCGGTTAAGTATGCAGTGACGTTTTACAGTGACGCAGCAACATGGCCCTGAATTGGCTCTTTGCTGATGGAAAACCAAACTGGTCCTAGAAAGATTGTGATTTGAACAAACTAAGCACTAGCACTAGCACCACCACCGAACAAGCACTGGTGGAAAAGGGGGACACTGACAGCTCAGGTCTGTCACTAACAGCCTCAAAACCTTCCAGCTGACCACTCTCAGGCTCAGGGTTGTGTTTTTATGGCTCCATCCTGTCCAGGTTTCCTGCTTCCTCTAGGGCCGCTGGTGGTTTGTATGAAGAGGTCACCTCACAGGATCAGAGCTCAGGCATGTCGTAGACCTCTGTTTCCCCCCAGACCCGAAGAATCACAACAGTTTTACAACAGTTAGCATTTTCTGTCCAAACATCATGAATATAAAGAAAACACCAAGTGAAACTGAAGTTTAAGGAATGTTTATGTGAATAAATGTAGAAACATGATGCCTCAGGGATCTGACCTCCTGGACTGGTTCTCCTTTGACCTGGGAAACAGGGAGAGGTGAGATAAAGTCAGGGGATATCACAGATCAACTAAAGCCAGGCACTTCGCCTTCCTGTGACAGGAAATGACATCACAGATGTCAGACTGACTGCAGAGAAAACATCAGTGAAATTGGTCGTGACTCATTTTGCCACACGAGAAAGCCACTGGCCCACTGACAGAGCAATAAGCATTTATTTCCCAGAAGTCCTTTGGGATCAGCTCCTCCAAATACTGCCACTATGGGTGCGTCTCAAAGCAAAGTGATAAACTGTAGTCTCCTCTCTCCTCTCTTTGCTTTCTTCATCTCTCCATCCAGGGGCGTAGCTACAAAGCATCTCTTAAAAACCGATTTATGAAGTTTTTCTTCAATTGAAAGCATTTCTTTTTTCTAAATCTTACTTCACATGCTTCAAAATACATCAAAAGGCTTAATCTTAATTGATGGTTTTGCCCCCCCCCCCTTCTTATTCAATGGGCTATTCCATGTTACAACACATCTGAAAATTTGATTCAGGAAAAAAGCGGTACAATACACTTTTTTCCCATTTTTTTTTCTTATTTTCAACCAAGTCAGAAATAAAAACAATGTTGCTCTGAGATCTGAGATAAACATATCAGACTTTTAGGATTTTAAGGACTTTATCTAGCCCAGGAAACAGGATCATTTTCTCAAAATCAAACTTTTTGAGTTGGTGATAAACATTATTGTACAAAATCTCTTTTTTGGATACATAACTCACTGGACAGGAGGTCAAATAAAAATACATTAACTTTAAAATAATAGTACCAAAAGTATGGTCACTGTAAATATCACCTCTTTCAGTAGATTTTTTTTCCAGTTTTATGTTGTGCTTGATATTTACATATTTTTCTTTACTGAATTATTTTTTTCAATATTTACCTATTGTAATGTTTTTCACTTCATACTTTCTTGTTTGTTACTGTTACTCTGTAAATTCCCCACTGTGGGACAAATAAGCTGTCAATTGACCATAAAAGATTTCAAATCCAGGACAAAGTGGACTAAATGATGTATTCACTTTTTTCAAAATCAAACTAAAGTACAGAGCTTGAGGAAATGCATTTAGTTGTGTTAAATTACCATGTACAAGATTAGCACTGTCTCATGCCTTGATTCTCAGAAAGAGACAGTGGACCCAGGGAAGGCCAGTCTAGCTCTGAGGAAGATGAGTTACAAGAACATGGAGGGCCCCATTGACTGAGTTTGCCTTGGGCCCCCAAACGACTAAATGCGCCCCTGTCTCCGTCATCCCTGGCGGGAGGGGCTTAGACGCAAGTGGAGGAAGAGAGGAAGAAACTTTTGAGATGAACTGACCAAAACAAAGATGGCAGCCTTATAAATCAGTTGTTTTAGATACAATCATTTCCACAGAGCAGCTGCAGGTCCCACAGTCAGAGGAGGTCTGATGATGAGTGCTGAAACAGGAACAGGTGAGTGTGTGGTCATCTCATAGGGTAGCAACACATTTCCTGCCTTGACCAGCTAATTTGGTACACAGCAAAAAGAAGAAAAAAAAGGCAAATAAACTTAAATCTTATCAAGTGTTTTTGTCTTATTTTCAGTAGAAAATGTCTTTGTAGATTTAATACGAGCCACATTCACCTGAGCAGTACAGAAAACATTTTATTTCAAGTCATTGAAGAAAAATATGAGGTCTGAATTGTATAAGCCCAACAATGACTGATATAAAGTGTACTGCTCCTGGATATTGAGGCTCATTCTTTTGAGAATGGCGCTGCAACCTTACCTTAACCAGTATAAATCCTGAACTGAAAAATGGATCCTCTTCATGGGATATTTGGGAGTTGTCTGACTAAAGAAGTGGGATAATATATTGACACATCCTCACTAGATGTGCACTCACAAAAGGGCAAAGCGGAAGAAGTGGGACTGGCCCTTTAACTCCAGGAGACTCTTTGAGCAGGGAGAGAGTCACTCCATCAGAACACAGAGTTGAAACATTTTGTGAACATCTGACTCCACTTCACTCACATTAATCACCATCAGGAGCAGAAACAACTATCTGCCTGGGCTCTGGCTGAGGCCCAGCTGCTGTTTGGCTGCTCATTCCTCCTTTTCCCTGCAGCCAGTCCTGGAGCCGGGCTCTGCGCTCTAATGTAATTACTTAAAGAGGGGGTGGGAGCACTTCATTTCTTGCACTTCTGCAGCCAAAGAAGGCTCAAAAACAGATCTGATATTTAACTGGACTACCTGGGGGATACCAAGGGGTTTGCCAAAAGTTTCTGTGCTGAAACTGAGTCGTTCCTTCCTGAAGCAGGAGGATGACACAGCAGCTCTCTGAGAAAGAGGAAAAAAACACCGGCTCAGTTTGGACTCACTTCAAAATACCAGAGCAGAGCGAGAGAATGATGCTTATTGTTCACTGTCTACCTGCAGACACACACACACACACACACACACACACACACACACACACACACACACACACACACACACACACACACACACACACACACACACACACACACACACAGAAGGGGCACAGGCTGAGTGTTCACATTTCACCTGTCCTCTACAGCCCTGGGCTCTGAGGAGCAGCCCTGAATCGGCTCCATTGTGAGAGGAAGGCCGATGAAGAAGAGGAGACACCACAGCGAGGCCTCCTGCCCACTCCACAGATCCCCACCGTGAAGAAAGAACACCTGATCCTTGGCCATGAGCTGGAGCCTCTGTGAGCACAGCTTCAGGAACATTAAAGTCAAAATGTCCCTGAGTCAGTGTCCTGCAGTCAGCTGGGTCTGTGTAGGGACTCTGATGGGGGCTGGAGGTCCTGATCTAACAGAGACAGATCAATTTAAAAAAAAAAGCTGCAGTGTCTGCAGCAAAATCCTACATCTAACTCACACTATGTCAACTCACACTATCAGAGTCTATCCTATCAGAGTCTTTCAGCTCAAAGTCTGTCCTTTCAGAGTCTGTCCATTAGTGTCTGTCCATTCAGTGTCTGTTCACTCAGAGCCTGTCCACTCACAGTCTGTTCATTCAGAGTCTGTCCATTCAGGGTCTGTTCACTCAGACTCTATCCACTCAGAGTCTGTCCACTCAGATTCTATCGACTCAGGGTCTGTCCACAAAGAGTCCGTCCACAAAGAGCCTGTCCACTAAGAGTTTGTCCATTCAGGTTCTGTTCGCTCAGATTCTATCAACTCAGACTCTGTCCACTCAGAGCCTGTCCACTCAGAGTCTGTCCACTCAGAGAGTGTCCACTCAGAGTCTGTCCACTCAGAGCCTGTCCACTAAGAGCCTGTCTGTTTAGGGTCTATTCACTCAGACTCTATCCACTCAAAGTCTGTTCATTCAGAGTCTGTCCATTTAGAGTCTGTCCACTTAGAGCCTGTCTGTTCAGAGTCCGTCCACTCAGAGTCTGTCCACTCAGAGCCTGTCCACTAAGAGCCTGTCTGTTCAGGGTCTGTTCACTCAGACTCCATCCACTCAAAGTCTGTTCATTCAGAGTCTGTCCATTTAGAGTCTGTCCACTAAGAGCCTGTCTGTTCAGAGTCTGTCCACTCAGGGTCTGTTCACTTAGAGTCTGTCCATTGAGAGTCTGCCCACTTAAAGTCTGTCCATTGGGAGCCTGTTCACTAAGGGTCTGATTACTCAAAGTCCTTCCACTCAGAGTCTGTCCACCCAAAGCCTGCCTGTTCAGAGTCTGTTCTATCAAAGTCTGTCCATTGAGATACTGTTCACTTAGAGTCTGTCCATTGAAAGTCCGTCCACTCAGAGTCTGTCCACTGAGAGTCCGTCCATCTGAGATGTGTCCACTTAACAGCCTGACAGATCTTGGAAAGTGACTCCACAGCTGAATCATCAGCTCTCTGAAAGAGTTTAACTCACTCTGAGTGTTATTACTTTCGAGAAGGGAAGAGTTATAGACCTGGCTCCAGGTTTTGCTGACTGAACAGGACTGAAGTATATTAGTGAGCTGGAAGCTGGTGGGCCAAAAAATCTTTTCTGAAGACAGTCTCCTTATTCAAGCCGCTGAAAAACCTGGGGACATTTCAGGAATTCAAGCATGAGAGGAGAGAGCAGAGCACCGTGGAGGACCTCTTAAACTAAACTTGAGGGTTGACACTTCCACAGGTGATACTTCAACCTTCTGATCTGAAGCTCAGTCTCCAATGGGACTCAACTTTTTTTTTCATGAACCCACCACAACACTTCCAGACCTATACCTTTAAGGTTTCTGGTCTGATCTTCCAGCAGGGCAGGAGAGTCTGTTCTTTTAGACATCAGGGGCCTGTGTCATAACTCTGGACAGGGTTTGATATGTCACCTTAAAGGACCCTGTGAGGAGTTTCTGGAAAAAGTCCCCCTTCTAGACATATTCCTAATCCTAATCCACACTTTAAAACGAGGTTATCAGCACCAGTAATGGTTATTTCTTAGATTTCTGATCAGGTTAGACCACAGACTGTGAAATATAACCCTCATCTTGCTCGGTTCAAAGTGAAGCATCTACAAAAACTCACAGCACAGAGGAAGCTTCAGTAGTGTTTGGCTGGATAAGACACCAATTTATTTATTAATATTTATTTATTTATTATGACAGATTTATTTATCTCAGACAGTTTCTGACTGAGGAAACAGCAAAGGGACCAGGGCTGCAGTGCATCCTGGGATATTAAGGCACTGCTGTAATGGCTCCAAAAGCATGAGAACTCAGCACCAAGAAAAAAAACAATAAGACAGTAAGTAAATAACCTCAGATGCAGAAATAAAATCATTTCAGAAACAAGGCAAACATCTTAAAAATACAAGAGTCCTGAATCTGTGGAAAAGAGAGAATGAACCTTTAGAGAAATCTCTGTCCATGTTCAAACCACTGATGGATTTTACACTCAGAGTTCAGTGATGGATGGAGTTCAGCTCTGACTGAGCAGCAGCTCCTCAAACTCACACAGTGTGTGTTAGCATGCTGAGGCTTTACAAAATAAATACCTGAACACCTGCTTCTTCACTTTACTTCACTCTCCTTTCTCTTCTTACTGCCCTTCACTCTTCATACTCTACTTCACTCTTACGCTTTATTCCCTTTAATCTCCTTTACTCATCTTCATTCTCCTTTATGCTCCTTTAGGCCTCAAATACACCAGAAAGATCTCCGCCTCATTGTGTCTTGACAGTGTCTGTCAACTTACACCAGCTGCATGTTCAGTCTAACAAACTGTATGACTGACAGACAGCTAGAGTCACAGACCGAGGAGTTCCTGCTCTTCCTACTCCATTGATAAGTCTCTCTTCATTCATGTTGGGCTGTAAAACCTCAAACCAGTTGACTCCTGGTTTGGCTCTGCTCATTACGTTTTTTTTTTTTTACCATTTTAGTCAAGATAAATACAAACTGATTTTGACATGTTTTTTTTTTTTTTTTGAAAGTCACTGGGTGTTTTTAGCTAGTTTGGAATGAAAACCAATCTGGTCCGTTTGCATGGCTGTGTATTACCTGCAACAAGACAGACCAGCCAGTTGATATGTTGATTTGAACGTAGGGATGGGTACTGAATTAGGTACTTTTATAGATATCCACTGAATTCCTGTCAAAAGTACAGGGAACTGATTCACGAAAAATCAAAAGGTACCATGTTTAGGTACCTAAATACATCCTTGTGACTGTGAGGGAGTGGGAGAGTAGGTGATTTTCCATGCTGGACATGAACACAGCTTTATAAGGATATATATTGGAAAAATAAATATATTAAAGTGAAAAAAACTTACATTTTATTATTTAAAAAATTGATATTTTTTACCACATAAACACAAAAAAGTACCGTAAATTGGTAGCGTTGAGTGCCGATACCAACTGCCAGGTATCGTATCGTTTCAAATGTGAAAGGTACCCATTCCTACTTGAATAAAAACCTATCTGATCCATTTGCCGTGATGGAAAAGAGATTGTGTCTGCAGTGCGTTTCTGTTCTATTATGGCAAACGGATCAAAAAGGTTTCCATTCCAAACTAGCTAAAAACACCCAGTGACTTTCAAAATAAAAAGCAAAAATGTGTCAAAATCAGTTTGTATTTCTCTTTACGTCAACAACAAACAGACATGATGAGTGGAGCCAGATCAGGAGTCAACAGGTTTTAGGTTTTACAGCCCAACAAGAATGAAGAGAGACTTATCAATGGAGGGGGAAGAGCAGGAACTCCTCGGTCTGTGACTCCAGCTGTCTGTCAGTCATACAGCTTGTTGGACTGAACACACAGCTGGTGTAAGTTGACAGACGCAGTCAAGACACAATTAGGCGGAGTCGGACAGCAGACGTATCTGGGGTATTTGAGACATTACTCTCCTTCGCTCTTCAGCTCTACTTCACTCTTCTTACTCTCCTAACCTCTTCCCACTCTCCTTCACTCTGGTCACGTTTCTACTCTCTGGCGTTTCTCCATCAGCTTCTCCTCCAAACACCTGATCAGGACTGGGTCAACCTTTGGGTCAAACTTGTTTGCGAACCAGTGTCCAAAGTTTAGGAGCCAACGGAGTTCAGCCGCGCCATAGATACAGACACTCCTCATGTGTGTTCCTGTGCATGCTGGGTAAAGACTTCCCTCTAAGTAGTTCCATTTGACAAGGCGTGTTTTGCTTCTCAGGTCTGTGATGTCCCCCTCTGACCTGGGAATGTGTCCGGGGACCCCTGGGACCCGGACCAGGGTGGCCCAGAAGTGTTCATCAGGAGAGTATGTGTCAGCAGACCACGACAGGAAGTCCTTCACCACGGCGCTGCTGCTGATGTGATCCACAAACTCCCGGGACAGGACAAAGTACGCGCTCCCGATGAACACCTCAAATCCGGGGGGTGGAGCCTGTTTGGCAGTGGCGGTTTTGACAGGGATTCGTCTATACTCGTACGGAACGTTTCTCAGCTCGTGTGTGAAGCTGAAGCGTTGTTTCTTCAGCTCGCTGGGTCGGCTGGACTCCAGCATGTTGCTGCCGTTCAGCTGCTTCAGCTCCGTCACCAGCTCGTAGTTTGTCTTCAAAGGAAAGTCCTGACCACACAGGTTGATGACATACCTCCACTTGACCTCTGACCTCAGCAGGTCAGAGAGACAGTTGAGGTCAGCGTTGAGCCTGCTGATGTGGGCGTATTCCACAGACTCCAGTTTGGAGGCAATGAAGACATTGGGCATGCACTGGGCCAGGTTTTTAACGGCCTTCACAAATGCCGGAGATGACTTCTGGTCGTAGTGGATGCAGTAGATGTTGTGAGGAGCGTAGATGGCGTGAAGGATCCGCTCCACCATGGGGGCGTTCTTATGCACCACCAAAGAGTAAGCCAATGGGAAACTCCGCTCGGTGTCTGACACAGGGACGTCATGGTAACCCCTGGCTCTGATAAACATCTGGCACTCTGCAGTGAGACTCACCGTGCTCTCGTCGTCCAGTTCAACGATCACTTTCCGTTTCAACTCCAGAGCCTTCCCGATCTCCACCGGGTCCAGCTCGTAGATGGCAGAGCAGTTGACATCATACCCGTGGTGGTTTCTGGACCAGCTGCCAGTGATCCCGTACGGCTCCAGATAGACGCCGTCCCTCACGGTGACTTTGATGTAAACCACCTTGAGCAGACAGACAGCCAGCAGGGACAGGGAGAACAGCAGACACCTGTGTCTCACTCGGTGGGTGTGGGGACTACATCTTACTTTCATTCTGGGGACAGAGATGAAAAACAAAGAGCATGGAGGCGTTAGTTCACCTGTGGAGGCTCTGATGTGGGCTCAATGAGGTTCTGAAGGTGCAGACTACAGTCCGCACGGTTCGGGCTCAGAGGGCAGGTCATAGGACGGATAGACTCACCTTGCTCGTGAGGTTTTTCATGTGCGGCTCTCTTGCTCTGCAAACATCTCCCACAGGTTCACCAGAGACCCTTCAACACAAAAAGGAGCCATCAGTGTCCAAACACCCCACACACTCACTCTGCTTTAACAAAATCAGACATTTAGAGCGTGGTCACACTGGCCATCCAAACCGTGTCGTGCTTGAGCACGTCTGCCCCCCTGCAGCACTGTTCCCCAGCTGTAGAGCACGGCCAGCGGTCACACTACCCCTACGTGAACCAGACTTTAGCGGGTATCACACACGCGCATGGCCCGCCTCCATCATCATGAAGCCTCTGTTTACATGAAGTGCGATCTCATCAGAGTCAGCAATGAGACACAGAGACCACTGCTACAACTTTACAGACTTTTGGACTTATGGTGAGTCGTTTTCACCCGACACAGCCCTCTAACACCCCCGCTTTGTCTAAAATGATTGTCGAGAGGCGCTCGTGGTGATTATACGTAATGGATCGCACGCGCTGTCCGCTTGCTTGTGCTGGTGCATGAAGTAAACCGTGCTGAAGCCCACCTCTTCGAAGCGTGCCAAAGCACGGAAGGGAATCGTGCTCAAGCATGGCACAGTTGCTGTCACACTGGGCTTTCCAAACGTGCTTTAGGGCTGAAGCGTGCTTAGGCGGGATTGGCCAGTGTGACCGCGTCCTTAAACACCAAGTGGAAACCTCTGCTGTGTCCAGGAGGAACAGTGTTGGATCAAAATGATTTTACTTCAGTGCCTTAACCCTTTAACTCTGGCTGACTGTCATTCTGATACAGTTTGTGAAAGCTGAGACGCTGCTCTTTCAGCCAAAACGTGGATTTGGGGGTAATTTCACTCAGACACTGAGGGAAGCCTGTAAATACACAAAGCTAGGAGCAAATGGGTAAAAGCAGAGAAAACAGAACTGAGCTTTCCTGAAAGGGCCAAAAAGGGTCCTTAACCTGGGGCTCTGGAGCCTCATGCAGCTCTTTGACTCCTTACCTGTGGCTCGTTGTGGCCTTTTATTTTTCTTACAGAGGGTATTGATGATTAAAGACACTGACACTAAATAAAATCATGCATTAACATTTTGTTGCACTAAATCTTCTGTTAATAAAGCCCACAACTGCTCTACTTCACCTCCTACAACATCAACAACCCACCAACTTTATTAAATTTCATTTTTTTTTAAATATTTGTAGACTTCTAATAAATAACCAAGACTTTGCATGTACAAATTCATACATTTGAAATAAATAAACAAATAAAACAAAAACAAAAAAAACCCTTGTGATTCAGATAATTATTCACTAGATTTTAACTGTTTGTTTGTAACTTTATGCACTTTATTGTCTTTATTGTGAAGATAAAGTAGATTTTGTGGCTCCTGAACGACTCTAATCCAGGTGTGCTGAGGCAAAATGGCTCCTAGGAGAGTAAAGGTTGCAGACCCCTGATCTAGATTTTTCTTTATGTATGCAATTATCTGTGTGTATTGATGCTTGTGTTGTGTGGGGACTTTTTCAGAACAGTGTACCACGTCTTGTTTGTACAATATGTGCAAAATTCAAAGTTCAAAATGTGCAGTAACCTTTTTAGAATACAGCACCATGCTGTGTAAGTGTGTGTGTGTTGTGCATTGTGTAATATGGTGCATGTATTTACTGTGCTATGGTAGAACAGTGTGCCATGTCTTCTCTGTCTTGTGTGAGCTTGGTTTGAGGATTGCACTGTGTGCTATCCTTTGTAGAACAATAAGCAATGGACTGTGTTTAACAAACTAAGGGACAAAGACTGTTAAATGTTTTACTTCATTCAAATTTGAAGTTCATCCTGTGAAAAGTGTTTCCATATTTGATTGCAGTGCTTTTTTCATTCACTAAACCTCTAAAATCCAATTGTGTTCTTGTGTTTATTTTTATTTTACACTGTTTTACTCTCATATGACTTGCAGTAAACAGCTGCATGCAGATTCTTTTGTTTAGTTCTTATTCTATTCCAGATAAATCCATTTGAATTATATCAGAATAAATTGTAGTTTCTCAGGCTGAGTGTGATGCATTTTTCTCATGCTAATTTCAATCTTAGATGCTAATACAGCTAGCTAAACAATGGCTGACAGGAGTGGGGATGGTTGTAACACATCTTCAAAAAGTATTACATCCCCTTATGTACTACTGAGAACATTTGATTGATTCTAATAATGTCACATAACATATAGGCGTGCAAAAGACAGACTGACAGAGGTGTGCCTGAAGATGTTTTTAAAAAAGCATCTGTTGAAGTCACAAAGAACATCATCATCATCAACATCAGTCAAATCAGTCACAAAGGCTCATAGAATCTGCGATGTTCCTAACAATCACTGCAGAAGCTGAGGGTCCAGTGGTGATCAGTGTACATTACTGGACCCAGTGATATCCCAGTGTAGGTTACTGGACCCAGTGATATCTGACCTTAGGTTACTGGACCCAGTGATATCCCAGTGTAGGATACTGGATCCAGTGATATCCCAGTGTAGTTTACTGGACCCAGTGATATCCCAGTGTAGGTTACTGGACCCAGTGATATCTGACCTTAGGTTACTGGATCCAGTGATATCCCAGTGTAGTTTACTGGACCCAGTGATATCCCAGTGTAGTTTACTGGACCCAGTGATATCCCAGTGTAGGTTACTGGATCCAGTGATATCTGACCTTAGGTTACTGGACCCAGTGATACCCGACCTTAGGTTACTGGACCCAGTGATACCCGACCTTAGGTTACTGGACCCAGTGATATCCCAGTGTAGGATACTGGATCCAGTGATATCCCAGTGTAGTTTACTGGACCCAGTGATATCCCAGTGTAGGATACTGGATCCAGTGATATCCCAGTGTAGTTTACTGGACCCAGTGATATCCCAGTGTAGGATACTGGACCCAGTGATATCCCAGTGTAGTTTACTGGACCCAGTGATATCCTAGTGTAGGTTACTGGACCCAGTGATATCTGACCTTAGGTTACTGGACCCAGTGATACCCGACCTTAGGTTACTGGACCCAGTGATATCCGACCTTAGGTTACTGGACCCAGTGATATCCTAGTGTAGTTTACTGGACCCAGTGATATCCTAGTGTAGTTTACTGGACCCAGTGATATCCTAGTGTAGGTTACTGGACCCAGTGATATCCCAGTGTAGGTTGCTGGAGCAGTAGCAAGGTTTCCTCCGAGGGGCAGGAGGAAATGTTGCTCCTCAAATAAGAACAAAAAGCCACCACTCTAGGTTCACAAACAGGTTGAATGTGACTTTGATTAAAAATACACACACACAGACACACACACACACACACACACACACACACACACACACACACACACACAGACACACACACACAGACACACACACACACACACAGACACACAGACACACACACACACACACACAGACACACAGACACACACACACACACACACACACACACACACACACACACACACACACACACACACACACACACACACACACACACACTGTTTTTGTTAGACCTCTGTGTTCTTTACACAGCTACACGGTAGTGTTTGAGCATACATACTGTTACAGATGAACTCTTGAGTTAAACAGGAAGTGAGTTATGGTCAGTCACAGAGAGAGACATTGTTCTGGATTGTTCTATTTCAATAAACCTCTTTTTGAGGGGCATGATCTCGGTTTTTTCTTTTTTTTGTTTAATTGTAATAACTTACATCACTTGGTGAGCACTGTGATATTCTTGCAGAGGTCTGAATTGGTGCCATTTGTAGTAAACACATGTGGGAACTTTGCACTAATGTTTGAGAAAGACTCAAAAGTTCAGTGAAGTTGGAGCTGAAGCAAAAAGTGTTACAACCATACCCGGTCTTCCCTGACTCCAGTTGTTAAAAACCTCCAAGTGTCGCAGAGAAATGGGCCACAGCGCTGACTCACAGGACATTTTCTGACCTATTTAAAGTCACAATATGAAATGATAAAAAGAGCATGCAGACGTTTTGAGGCTCAGATGTTTAAGGGTTAAGTGAATTTAGACTCAGAGCTGAAATACCTTTCACTTTCCTGCAGTGTTTAGTTTCTGCATGCTTCCTCCCTAACACACTCCGGACCAACATGACTGACCTACTGCTGCCAGTGTTGGTCTGATTTCTGTGACACACTGAGCTTCCTGATCCCAAACACCAGTTGAAGCAGAAACTAAACACCTCACTCAGCGTGGTTATAAAATTGAACTCATCTCAAAAGCTTCAGTATGCCAACAACCAACACACCAATAATGGTTATGGAGCAGTGATCTAATACACTTCATCAGAACAGAAAAGAACTTCTTCTTCCCTCTGAAATGTGCTTATTAAAACCAGAACGTAGTCCCCTGACCCCGGTTAGACCTGAAGCTACATTCCTGAGGATTCACACCGAGGGATTCCTACTTTTCCGTCCGCTTCTCTCTCCCGCAGCAGCCCCACTACGTGCTGGGTAAATTGTCCTTTTAAGGAATCACATGATGCAGCAAAGAGCGGAACACAGTTTACCCTCAGATCCTGGATCATTCAGACACGGACAGTAGTCACAGAGGGAGCAGACAGAGAAGAAGCCCTGAACTCACCACGCGTGAAGAAAGGTGCGCTTCTGCGGCGCAGAGCGCTCCTCGGTCCGCTGTGCGCCCGGGGAAGCTCGCGGACTGAGGGGAGTGTCGGGGGGGCAGAGTCCCGGATCAGTCCGCCCCCTGCCCGGTCACAGCTCACAGCACGTCACAGCCACCAGTTACATTCAGCACCCTGACACTAATGATTAACCTCCACCGCAAAAAGCAGGGAAACAGCAGACTGGACACGATCCTCATCAGTATGACTCAGAGACCACACACACACACACACACGCACACACACACACACACACACACACACACACACACACACACACACACACACACACACACACACACACACACACACACACACACACACACACCTAAGACGAGCCACGCCCTCCTGGAAGTTTTTGATGACAGCATTTGTAAAGTCATCATTAGATGTGACTTGATGCTGACTCGTCCTCTGGCCACAGACACACTTGAGCTTGTTTTTAGTAAAAAATCTGATGCAAAAACATCTTAATTCATAAATTGGGCTAAAAGAAAACACATTCAATAATATACAGATGAAAAAAGTGCAGGTCCTTAAGTGTCCACAAGACTCAGTTTCTTGCAGTGGGTCAGTCCCCATAGAGCTCCACGTCTACAGGGTGGGCTGGAAAGATTTACCCATGGTATATCTCTATTTTGTTTGCTTAGCTTTTGTCCTAGAAACTTAAAATTTTGGATAGTTTCTCTTAAAAGGCATAGCTTTTAACGTACCTGAGTTCATTTCTTTACTCATAATGATTGTCAAATATGGCATCGAAGGGTAAGCGCGACCAGATCGTGGCCTTGAAGGAGGCTGGACCGACAACAATGCAAATCATGAAAAAGGTGAATGTTTGTCGTAAGACTGTCTACAATGTCATGAAACGATACAAGAAGACTGGCAATACCACCAGCAAGCCAATCCCTGGAAGAAACGTTCAGTCCGGACCAAAGGGTTGTTAAGATGGTGAGGAAGGGAATCCTCTCAGGAGCATGAGGGCAACAGTAAAGGAAGTGAACATCTCAAGAACTTCACTGAGAAGAATCGTCAAACAGGATCTTGGACTGAAAGCACCAAAAATGCAACACAAACAACTGATTTCAGCTGCTTCTAAGAAAAAACTGCTTGACAGGGAAAATGATGCTGCAGGAGATCAAGAATGCCACAAACTCCTGGTTTGGTCTGATGAGAAGATCTTCACCGTTCAGGCAGTGGTCGATTCCCAGAATGACGGGGTTTATGCACCTAGTGCACAGCACCTACCTGAAGGCTGCAGAACTTATTTTTGTTGTCAGAAGCCAGCTGGAGTCATGGTGTGGGCTGCTGTTGCATCTGATGGCTCAAAGTCTCCTTTGGTCTTCATTCAGGAGGGTGTGAAAGTGAACAGCCAGGTGTACCTTCAAATGCTTGAAGAAAAAGTGTTGCCTTGGTGCATGGCCTCTTTGACTGACAGCTTGGCTATCTATACCTGCATTTCCACCTAGCAGTCTGAGTCAGTTCGTCTTGGTACGGCACAAATTTTGTCTCGTTTCCACTGACTTATCCCAGGACTGATCCCCAAATAACCGAGACAAATGGTGGGGTACCAGACTGAACCAATCCGCTCTCAGAAGGTGGAGCTACAACACAGCAGACCGTTGACTGGTCGGTAGAATCGTCACTTACCGTGCAACAGCAGCTGTATGTCTCCTGGCGGCACACAGACTTCTCTGAAACAAAGCCTGATTGTTCTTTGTATCAAAGAGCCACATGCCAATCACAGAGAACAAAATGCTGCATGTCTTCCATGTTGCTCTTTATTTACTGTGCTACGTTTTTCTTCTACGTTGGATCTATTAGTGGGATACACTGTGTTGTGCTACACTACATGCGGCTGTTGGCATCCAGCTTATACGTCGCCTACCACAAGGGGGCACAGTTGGCTGTGATAACGCGAACAATACCAAACTTAACCAAGCCAACCCGTACCAAACCATACTGATCTGAACCGGACTGCTTGGTGGAAACGGGACTTGAGGCTCTCTGTGTCTGTCAGTTGCTATCTGTGGCTGTTTGTGATTTTCTGTGTCTTCTGGTAGCTATCTGCGGCTACCTGAGCTAACTGTGGCTTTCAGTGACTATTAGAAGCTATCCCCAGCTATCTGTAGCTTTCTGTGGCTACTTGCAGCTCTGCAGGAATCTGCGGCTATTTGTGGCTTTCTGTGTCTATTAGTAGCTATCTGTGTCTTTCAGAATCAGAATATTTCATTGATCCTAAGGGAAAGTTTCATTTCAGTTACATCCCTTTTAAGACATTTCAGAAACACACAGTGAAATGGGAGTTCAGGAATGGGAGAAACTTGGGAGCTGCTTGTGTGCCCAGCGCCCTTTTATAATAGATATGAAATAAAAACATTGGGAGAAGAAAGGGAAAAAAAAGGTCAATTCCAGACTATGCCCCAACAGGGGGTGTAGTTTGAGATTAAGAAAAAAACGCCACAGCATATAAGCACATCATAACAACGAACAAAAACTCAAGAATCGCACATATGTCACTGCACAGACATTGAGGGATGCGCACGCAGCCTCTCTCGGGCATGTACGCATCATCCCTCTTCAACTAGAACTGTAACAGAGCAAAGAAGGCATTGAGTCTAATGTTGTGTGTGTGCCATGCGACTTTATGTGAGTGTTTGTGGAAGCCTGTGGACTTCATCCCCACACCGACTCAACAATGTCTCTGCTGTCCGATGATGCCAAGGCCACAGCTGTCCCCATGGAGACGGCCTCGAAGAGTTCTAGACCAGAGACAAGCCATGGAAGGTGCCGGATGGGATGGGGTAGAGCATCTGTCTGCATACCATCCAGGAGAGAAGAGTGTTGTCAGTCTCCCAAGGCTGATGTGGAGGAGCCAAAAATGAGATAAAGATTGTTAGGGTCAGGCAGACTTTCAGTAACTTTCTGTCTGCCTTGGAGTTTTTACTGGTCATCTCTGTGGCGATTCCAAATGACCTAATTTGGTGGCCCATTACAGCCAAGCTGAGCTGACAACTTCTCCAAGTTGTTATCCATCCTATCCTGCCTGCGATTAGGTTCTATCTGCTATCTGTGTTCATCTGTGGCTAACTGTGGTTGTCTGTGTCAACTGCGGCTCTTTGTGTCAATTAGAAGCTTTCTGCAATTATCTGTGGCTATCTGTGGCTTTCTGGGTCTTTTGGTTGCTATCTATGGCTATCCATAGTTTTCTATGTCTACCAGCGGCTGTCTGCAGGTATCTGTGGTTATCCATGTCTATCTGTGGCAATCTGCAGGTATCTGCAGCTATCTGTGGCTATCTGTAGCTACTCTTGACCTGCTTGTTGTCCTCACAGTATTCAGTGATGAGGAGTCTAATGGACACCGGATGTGAAATAGCTTTGAGATTACATACAAAGTCAATGCAAAGACGCATTCGGATGCCGATTCGCCCCGGATGGCGCGTAGGACGCATTTGGAATGTCGGCGTGTTTGGTTTTCACACATGTGAAAACAGCTTGTTCCACATTCTGCATGCCAACTAGGGCTCAGTACACATCAACAATTGTCAACCACAACTGATATCAATACCTTCACTTCGATACTGGTTCCTAAACAGTACCAATTATATATGATTATATAACTAATTTGAAGTCAAAAGTCAATTTTAACAAAAAGAAAATTACATAGTACAGTACGAATCCTGAGTCTTATTTTTCTACAGCAGTTTTCTTTTAAAAAATAATAAACAACAAATAATTTTCCTGTGCAAAAGAACAGGTGCAAACGAGTACCAGGTCAGTGCCTGCTGAGTGCACCTTAATTGTGTTTTTAACTATGAACAAACTTTTATCTGATTTTTTCTATAATGTCAATATAATCCTCCTCCTTTCTCCACCAGTTTTGGGACCACCAAAACTGACCAGTGTAAGCTTGATTCATTAGCAGCGCGTCTTCTCAGGCTGCAGCATTCGTCATGGGTCATACGTGCTGTCCGTGTGCTTGTGCTCGTGCAGAAAGTGAACAGTGCGGAAGCCCACCTCTCTGAAGCGTGCCAAAGCAGAGAAGTGAACTGTGTCTGAGTGCGGCACGCTTATAGTCATGCTGGCCAAACTATCTACACTTTAGGGTTGAAGTGTGCTTCGGCACAGGGTGGTCAGTGTGTCTGCGCTCTGAGAGGAATGCTGTGTTAGTGAGGAGGATTGGTTTGTCTGCATGTTTTCGACAGCGGAGTGGCTTAGCATGGCACTCAGCGCAGCTCGTTGAGAAGCAGGGTGGGTTGGGGATCAATACAGCCTTTCACGTTAGTCTCCAAACTCCAGAGAGTCACCAGATTTGTCGGTAGTTGCTTTTTTTGAGGAAAAGATGCTGGAGCAGTCTGACAAGACGCCAATTACAGCAACAAAGCCACTAAGTTGGCAACAACCTGCATTGCAAACCCCACCCACCTGTAACATTACAGCCATTCATCATGCATTAGCAGATCATGATCACATGATTAACCCTTAGGGTGCAGAAACTTGGCACCGAAAGACAAGACATGTTTTGATGCTGGGGAATACCAAAGTAATTCGGTCAATGCCATACAAGAACCAAACTGTGGTACCCAGCCCTAATGCCAACAAACTTCCTGTACATCCTTCATCATAGAGCATTTAGAAACACAGAACCAAAGCCAGCACTCTTCAAACTGTAACAGCTCTCTTTATTGGTTTAATTTAACACTGCTTACATTTTAACTTGTCACTGAACATGGCAGAGAGGATCCCTAAAAGTCAGTTCACCACGAGTCTGAACACTCCTCATTTATGAGCTTCTCCCAGAGAGGATCCACTATGGCGTTGGGCAGAAACTCTTCATCCTCCATCAGATGAATGGTTCGAACCCTCATCAGACGCTTAAGGCTGCCGTCCCCTGCACAGACAGACAGACAGACAGACAGACAGACAGACAGTCAACCCTCCCTAATGTGCCACAGCTCACAGTGGCTGAAGGGGGACACACATGAGGCAGCTGATGAATTATTGACTCAGAAGGAGCCACGCTTCAGTGCCTGCCCGCCTGTGGTCTGTGTGAGGAATGTCAGAGGCAGGATGTCTGTAAAGCTGAACGTGGGGGACACGTCAGCTGACAGGAAGTACAAACCTGAGCTCAGATCCTCCACAGCAGAAGTGGAGGGGCTGTGGTTGTCAGGAGCAGTGTTAGCGTGTGACTCCTGGTCCAGTGTGTAAGAGGACAGAGGTTCCCCTCTCAGCATCACCTGCAGGATCAGAGGTCAGAGTTCACATGCCTGTTCATAAACCATGAATCATTGATGACGCTGTCCCAGTGTCCACCTGGAGGGAAAGGTGACACCTGGAGGCAGCTCAGGTATCTCTCATCTGCTCTGAAGCACCATAAAACAAGTGTCTGTTACATGTATGTGATCCTCTTAAAGAGCTGTACATACAGAGCCCACAACATCACAGGGAGCGCTCAATAATTTACTGACTGACCCTGAGACTGTCACAGGAAAGAGCAGAGCCCTGAACCTTATCCCAAACGACAGGAGGAAGGAAAGAGTCTGCAGGAAGGTGTTTTCACATTTGTCTCAACTACCAGGAAGAGAAAGTTCACCTCAGCATCAAAGAGCATTAAAAAGCAGAGACTGTCAGACTCCACTGTACTTCTCCTTTAACTTCATCATGTCAGCCTCTGACCTGCCTCTGTCACTCAGACATCCCTCTGTCTGCCAACAGCAAACTGACTTTTTATTTGACACGCCATAAAACCTCTTTCATCAAGTCTGACAGTGGTTCTATAATTAGGGGTGCATTTCAAGTTCATGAGGCTTATCAATTTGAGTAAATATTAATTTCTAAAAACGACCAGTTTTACAGTGAGTCACTGAGGAGCATGAGTGGAATCTCACCAGAACCCGTCCTTCTTGAAGATGAGGTGAGACGTCGAGGTGCGACAAAATATGGCTACGGCTATAAATGATGATACTTTGACCTGTGATAAAATATTGTTGTTCCAGATCTTAATATCAACACTTATGTTTAAAAGGGACATATCATGCTGATGCCTGATTTAATACTTACATATAATATAATAAATTTGAAAACAAGGCCTTACACCCTCTGAATTTTCAAAAAATGAGATATTGTATTTTTCTGATATCCTAGAACGAGATTTGATGCCTCTGAAAATAGGTCATTGCCAGTTGGCTGCGAGATTTCGATCCTCATGACGACACGAGGTACCTTTCTTTTTATTGGAGTAATCTGATAAAGCAGCTCCTCCTCTGTGATGTCAGTTAGTCACACAACCGCCACCGAGGGATACACCCACCAAGAGCTGAGTATAAATGTATAAACTCTATATGTTACAGTACCGGTTTGACTCACCACACTGAAGCGTCCTGAGATGATCTGTGTCCAGGTGGATTTTCTTCCTCCTGAGCTGCAGAACCGTCCGGGTCTGACTCGGGGTCCAATACAAAAGGACGTATCCTACACTCTGCCATTTTATTAGTGCTATCAATGCATTGCGGTGAAGTTTTAGCAAACAGCAAACTCGCTCGGTCTGCTCCATTCAATATGGTGATTTTGTAAATACTGCCATACTGCAAAAACCGCCCCCCTGGCTCTACCCCCTCCGCCCCTCTGATAGAACTGACCAATCACAGCACAAAAGGCTGTGACGTTGTGGGGTTACTGGAGGTCATTCTCCAAAAGGAGCGTTTCAACGAGATCTTCAGAATGGCCTAAAATGAGGATATTGAGAACGCTATTGTGGGACAATGAAGGAACTAAATGACTTGTACTGAGGGCAGAAATGCTTTACAGGCATCCTAGTCTGGCATGGTGAAAAGGAGAAACAAGCATGATATGTCCACTTTAAATACAATTATCATTCAAAATTATTATTATATAAAATATTTTACGTGAGTTGGAAGTACAATATTTTTTTAAATTGCCAGCACTAGTTATACTATATCATACTATTGTGGTACTGTGATATTGTATCATGAACAAAGTATCGTGATGTGTATTACATCGTGAGGTTTGCCAGTACTCATCCCTAATGAGACGGGCTGGGCTTAATTTGACTGACGAGTAATGCTGAGAAGGGGGGCCCTGGCTTTAAGACTGAGAGCCACTCAGGGTGAGCATGGTGGACCAGTATGAGTGAGCGTTTCCACAGTGGAGCAGCCCACTCACTCTGCTCACTGAGCTGGGTTTCCACAGTGAGCTAAAGGTCATGAGGAAGTTAAACACGTTTCTACATGCACTGATGTAGTGAGGTGTCAAACCTTGTCCCAGGTGTATGCTGAGCTGACAGGGACCTTGCCACCCAGCACGGACCCCAGCCAGTGTTCAGGAGATGGGTGCACTCTGCCTTGAAGGTCCTTCAGAGAAGCGTCAGCCAGGACGTAAGCACAATGCAGGTGGGGCTGCAGAGGAAACAGACACAGTGATTCACTTTCAATATCTCTCTCTGTCTCTGCTCCAGGCCTCTCTCATGAGTCTGGTTTTGATCCAGGTCTCTGCCTGGTTAAGGAGCTTTGTTCTTGCCTCTTTAACTCCCTGAGATCAGACTGAATCCTGCCTAAAGGATGGTCTTGTTGTCTGCCTGAATCTGGAGTTAGTCCAGCTTAGAGCAGGACCAGCTGTAGCTGTGCCACGGCATCTGACAGTAAACCACACTGAGCATGCTCAGTCCACAGATCAACAAAAAGCTGCCGTGGCTTTCTGCTGTTGCTTCCACTGTTTGTGGAAGCCCTTAAAAATCCCTCCCTGAGGTCAAACCTCTGGACCCCCCCTCCTATCACATGAGAGCTGGTGCTGCACAGTATCAGACACTTTTTGCAGGAAATGCTCCATGCCCACTCCACTCAACCCACTCTGTGATTGACACAGACTGCACATGGTCTCACTGTGTCATTGCACACTCTTTCAGGAGGTGCAAAGAGAAGTCTGCTTCAGAAATGTTCAACCACAGCGATGTGAATAGTCCCTTCTTCCCACCCACATCTGTTTGTGTGGCAAGAAAAATGAGGTGTGTAAAAACAGATGGACCAGCTGCTGTACAGGATTCCCACAGTAGGTGGTGTCTTATGGTGAGCTGTCTCTGTCTGTGTAGACTCTGATGAATCTGGTCTGACATGAACCAGTCTTTACAGCTGCCACTCACTGCAGACAAAGAGGAAGACGCCTCCCAGAACCAGTGCAGGCCTTCACTGTATCAACCATATTTATTGAATACATGATATATATCAGGGGGAGGGGGTGCTGACCCATTATTTAAGTAACATCTTTTTACTCGGACAAGCACTGTGTTTGGCATCATAACTTGAACACATATAGCATTTTCTTCAGCTAACCCAATATACTATGTAACCCAGTTGAGTAACTGAGATAGTTTTTGCTGTCCCACACGCGGCAGTTCTGTGGCCAAAATGTCTTGTTGATGCCAGAGGTCAGAGGAGAATGGACAGTCTGGTTGGAGCTGATAGAAAGACAACAGTAACTCAAATAACCACTGGTCACAACCGAGGTCTGCAGAAGAGCATCTCTGAACACACAACACGTCCAACCTTGAGGCAGATGGGCTACAGCAGCAGAAGACCACACCGGGTGACCCTCCTGTCAGCTAAGAACAGGAAACTGAGGCTACAATTCACACAGCAACACCAAAACTGGACAATAGAAGATTGGAAAAACGTTTTCTGGTCTGATGAGTCTGGATTTCTGCTCCACATTCAGATGGTAGGGTCAGAATTTGGCGTAAACAACATGAAAGCATGGATCCATCCTGCCTTGTATCAATGGTTCAGGCTGCTGCTGCTGGTGTAATGGTGTGGGGGATATTTTCTTGGCTCACTTTGGGCCCCTTAGTACCAACTGAGCATGGTTTAAAGTCCACAGCCTACCTGAGTATTGTTGCTGACCATGTCCATCCCTTTATGAGCACGGTGTACCCATCTTCTGATGGCTACTTCCAGCAGGATAACGCTCCATGTCATAAAGCTGGAATCATCTCAGACTGGTTTCTTCAACATGACAATGAGTTCACTGTACTCAAATGTCCTCCACAGTCCCCAGATCTCAATCCAATAGAGCACCTTTGGAATGTGGTACCTTTCAAATTGGAAATGATACGGCACTGATGCCCAGTACCTTGCAATCAGTATCAGTACTCAACAGTACCAATTTTCAGTACTTTTTTGTGTTTATGTGGTAAAAAAATATCAATTTGTTGAATAATAATAATACAATTCCGATCCATTTAACATATTAATTCTTCAATATTTGACTTAGCAATGCTGTGTTCATGTCCAGCATGACCTACTCTTCCACTTCCTCACAGTCAAAAGGATGCATTTAGGTACCTAAACACAGTACCTTTTGATTTTATTTGAATCGGTACCCTGTACGTTTGACCGAATTTGGTCAGTACCTATAAAAGTACCCATCCCTAGTGGTGGAACGGGAGATTCTCATCATGGATGTTCAGCCGACAAATCTGCAGCAACTGTGTGATGCTATCATGTCAATATGGACCAAACTCTCTGAGGAAAGTTTCCAGGACCTTGTTGAATCTATGCCACCAAGGACTGAGGCAGTTCTGAAGGCAAAAGGGGTCCAAACAGGTACTAGCAAGGTCTACCTAAAAAAGTGGCCGGTGAGTGTATGCGATATAGGGCTGGGTATCGCCACTGATTTTCTGAAAGATTCTATTCCGATCCACAAGGCCCTGTTTTGATTTGTTTCATGATCTGATTCCATTCGATTCAATATGGATTTATTTAGTAATAATGAAGTTTCAATACTTATTCTACTTTTGCCAGGGCTTAAAGAGAAAAAACAGTGCCTGAAATATCTTCTTTTTCAATAACTATGCTAAATTTGGTTTTTGCATGGTTATTTTTCTCCCTGTCACCCCTTCCACCAGGGCTGTGTTTAACAGCTCATTTGTTCACAATTTCACAGAGAAGACTCACATTTACAAAAAGACTTTTTTTATTCTGATGCTTGTCTTTTCACTTCTTCTCAAAGAACTGATTCTCATGACTTCCCAACAAAACTGGTATTATTATCTTTAAAACTAAGATTAATAGGAGCATTATTATGATTTCTCTATTTTGCTGTAATACAATAAATATAACGCAGTTCCCTTCATTGTGAAAACAACATCCCTCCACTGTAGCTATTCCACAAACAGGGCAGACTGGGGGAACAAATTAAACACACCCTTCCCAACACCGCGTGTAGGCTTTACACGATCACAATTTTTGGGCCGATCACTGATCACCGATCAGTGAGTATTAAAAAACCGATAACTGATCACCGATCCGATCACGTGAGGAGCAATATTTAAACTACTTGTTTATGTACATATGTACTTATGTGCTGTTTCCTGAGTATCAGTCTTGCCGTGCCCCAAGCTGACTGAGATACATGGGTTAAACATCAATGACCTCTGGAGGGCATTAAAGGACTGACAAGTTCAGTTAAGTTCAGTCTGGACAATCAAAAATATAACCCAAGACAAAAATAATTAGCCCAACTTATAGTAATTAAATTACTTTATTGTAATTAATTACTTTCCTGTAACAAGTAAATACTGCAAATTAAGGACAGTAATGCTGCCTCAAACATACTGCAGCATATCAATTAAATTAACAGTCACAGACTAACTCTAGTGCAAATTAGGGCTGTGTATTGATAAGGTTTTAACGATTCCAATGCCTTATCAATCCCTGCTTATCGATCCAATTCCTTATCAATTCTCTTATCAATTCTCAAAAATATGTGGACACACCCCTGCATGTCAGCGCAAATCTCTCTGCAGGTACGTTATGTTGCTTCGCTCATCAAAAGATAGATTTATGCTGAACAGAGGGTTCAACTCGTGGATTAGAGGGAGTTACAACGCAAAATGGGACTTTACTTTCCCCAGGTAAGAGTCAAACAACTCCCCAAGCATGCAACGCGTCTCTGTCTCTGTCTCTCTCTCCAGTTAAATTGATGTGGATCGCCCATCTGCGTCCCGTCTGCCTTTCTGCAGTCACAAACAGGATGAGCGCAGACGTTTGTCTCAAAATACTCAAAGGGCACGTAAAAATAATAAAAGCCATTGTAGAAAGTTGTGCTCTACAAAGCCAGCAGTGTACCTGGACACATCGTTGGCTTCTAATCCCTCCAAGACCGACCATGTCAGTCCGAGACCCATCGAGAACGGGAGACCTCGAGACCAAGACAAGACTGAGACCAAAGACTGTCGAGGCCGTGACAAGACCGAGACCACGAAAAAGTGGTCTCAAGACCAAGACCGGTCTCGAGAACTACAAGCCTAATTCCCGCATCGTCTTTTTTGGTGAAATATAGCCACACCTTGGACCGTTTAGCGGGAGCCGGTGACATCTCTGCAACTGAGAGGTCTAGCAGCAACAACAAAAAGCACATGGAACGACGTCACCGTGCATTGCTCGTGGGGTGCGTTCGTTTGCTGTGTTAGCACACCCCGGGAGGAATCGATAGGGGAACCGAAATGGAGTTTTACTAGCAATTCCAAGGAATTGGTTAACTGCGGACCTGGTTCCAAATTAGAACTGGTTATCGATGCGCAGCCCTAGTGCAAATAGAACGAAGCTGCCTCAAAACATTCATAGACATCCACGAAATTAACAGTTTTTGAATCATTAATCATTTGCTCTCGGATTCAAACAAATAAACATGTTGATGCTGTGAAGCTAGTTTGGAGTAAATGAGACAGATTAAACACGACCATGACGTCATTGATTGATCGGTGATTTATGACATGACGCCCGATCCCGATCATTACAAAAAATGCCAAATATTGGCCGATCCGTTATAGCCGATATGATCTGTGTAAAGCCTAACCGCGTGTTAATGAAGCAGCTGATGAGGATCAGTCTGAAGACAGACAGTGAAGTCATGTCTCCTGTTCAGACCTTCAGAATTAAATTGAACATCCTGTAACAAACAACCACCTGTTAATAACTTGCGCAAGCGTCAGCTGTATGACAACACAGACGTAATGTTGAAGCAGGACAAAAACACTGAAACAGGTGGTTTGACGCTGTCTCTCTATAGTTCTGATTAAACGTAACTAACGTTAAATAAAGTTTGTTAAACTGAGATGATTGTTTGCCGAAGTTATGATCTGATGAATTAAAGTCTGCTGTGCCCCGACGTAGCAGGGGAGAGCGTGAGGAGACACGCTGATCCAGATGCATCTCAGGCTGATCTTTACTTCATATAACCTTTAAAAAACTTGCTGTAAGATATACAGAGAAAATGTATGACTATATTTCCCACTTGCAGGAACGGAGTATCCCTGTGGAGCACCCACAGTCCAAAACTGAAATCTGGTGGAGAAAGGGAATATTTTCCTTTGATCAAAAGATCCATCCTTGGACTTAATGAATAGATATCAAATTTTGAAAATGAGAATACATTTTTTTAACCCAGCCCTAATGTGATATCTATATGTGTGGGAGTCTCTTCAAAGACTGAGGGCTGGCATGCAGTGAACTGTAACACTGGGTCTCTTTGGCTGGACTAGACTTCATAAGCAGCCTGAGGTCTGGTACTTTAACTGTTTATCAGGATGTTTGTGCATCACAGAATAAAGCGGGTCCAGTCCTGGGCTGTTGGTTGGTTTGACAGGGACTCATGCTGCCACTGAATCAGTGTCAGTGGATAACTCATGAAGAAGAACCTAAGAGTGCTCAGTGAGAAGTCTGACCTTAATGAAGAGATGCAGGGCACATCCAGGATTCACTAGCCCACCCTGCATAAGCACTGAGAGGGATCTGTTCTCAGATTGGCAGTGAGCAGAACGTCTGGAGGCTGCAGACCTAGGAGCTGGTTTGATCAGATCTTTCTGGTGTCTTTCTCCTGCTTTTTGTTGACGGTTCATGGGCTGAGCAGAAAGCTGGGCCTTCTTTTTCACAAACGCCTCCACCAAAAACACCTGCTTCTGAAGGATCTCCACTAACTTCCTCTGACGTGAGGCGAGGGAGACGAGTCGAGGTTTCAACACACGCTGCCACAGAGAGGCGGACACAGTCCTGCAGAGAGAATCAAACAGCAGTTATTTAGAGAAGTAGTCTGCTGGCACAGAGCGGGGCTAACAACAGCAGTTAAAGGCTGCAGCTTGATTAGTGCTGGCTTCTCTCAGGGAGGATGGCAGGAGGAGAGAGCTTCACTGACTGTTTGTTTGGAGACGTTTCCCTCAGAGCAGAGGAGGAAACTAAACCTGTGTGACTACAGCCAGCTCAGGCAGGACGAACACTACATCACACCTTTAAACTTAAGTGTGTTTTCAATTGAGTGTGTTTTTACCTGAGTGTGTTCATACCTGCGTGTGTTTAGACCTGTGGGTGTTAATACCTGGATGTGTGTTTATACTTTTGTGTGTGTTTTACCTGTGTGTGCTTTTATTCTTGTGATGAAGCCCATGTGTGTCTCTACTTGTGTGTTGACAATATTGTATTTCTACCTGAGTGTTGTATACCTGAGTGTGTTTCTACCTATTTTTGTATATACCTGAGTGTGTGTTTCAACCTGAGTGCGTTTTTTTCCTAAATGTGTATTTCTACCTGTGTGTGTATCTAACTGAGTGTGTGTTTTTACCTGTGTGTGTTCATTTCTGAGTGTGTGTGTTTCTACCTAAATGTGTTTTTACCTCTGTGCTTGTTTATTCCCTAGTGTGTGTACATCTGTGTGTGCGTGTATAACTGAGTGTGTGTTTTTAACTGTGTGTGTTTATTTCTAAGTGTGTGTGTGTGTGTGTTTCTACCTTTGTGCTTGTTTAATCCCAAGTGTGTGTACATCTGTGAGTGTATATACCTGTGTGTGTGTGTATACCTGAGTGTGTGTTTCTACCTGAGTGTGTGTTTCTACCTGTGTGTGTGTTTTTCTACCTGTGTGCGTTTTTACCTTTGTGCTTGTTTATTTCCAAGTGTGTGTACATCTGTGTGTGTGTATATACCCGTGTGTGTTTCTTCCTGAGGGTGTTTTTTTCCTAAGTGTGTATTTCTACCTGTGTGTGTATCTACCTGAGTGTGTGTTTCCACCTGTATGTGTTTATACCCGAGTGTGTGTTTTTACCTGTGTGGGTTTATTTCTAAGTGTGTGTGTGTTACTACCGGAGTGTGTTTTCGCCTGTGTGCTTGTTTATTTCCAAGTGTGTGTACATCTGTGTGTGTGTATATACCCGAGTGTGTGTTTCTACCTGAGTGTGTTTATTCCTAAGTGTGTGTTTCTACCTGAGTGTGTTTATTCCTAAGCCTGTGTTTCAACCTGTGTGTGTTTATTTCTAAGTGTGTGTTTATTCTTAAGTGTGTGTCTCAACCTATGTGTGTTTATTCCTAAGTGTGTGTTTCAACCTGTGTGTTTTTACCTGGGTGTGTTTAATCCTAAGTGTGTGTTTCAATCTGTGTGTTTATTCCTAAGTGTGTGTTTCAACCTGTGTGTGTTTATTCCTAAGTGTGTGTTCCTACCTGTGTGTGTATACACCTGAGTGCATTTTTCTACCTGAGTGTGTTTATTCCTAAGTGTGTGTTTCTACCTGAGTGTGTTTATTCCTAAGCCTGTGTTTCAATCTGTGTGTGTTTATTCCTAAGTGTGTGTTCCTACCTGTGTGTGTATATACCTGAGTGCATTTTTCTACCTGAGTGTGTTTATTCCTAAGTGTGTGTTTTTTCCTGAGTGTGTATATTCCTAAGTGTGTTCCTACACATGTGCATGTTTTCAGAGCAGCCTTATTTTAAGTCACTCTCTGACTCTTACTCTCAGTCATAAGGACACTGTGTGGACTGACCGCTGCTTCCTGGTGAGCTGATCTCTCTCCATTAAGTGTATGTCCAACAGCTCACTGAGCTGGTTCTGGATCCTTGTCAGAGCAGCACCAAATCTGTCTGGAAACACCACAAAGTTAGATGTTGATCCTGATCAGCAGGACATTTGTAGAGCTGTGTTAATGATGTGTCTTCAAAGATGAGAAAGGACTCTGCAGATCTCATTTCTGTCACCACCAGGGGGACGGCACGGTGTAGTGCAGACCCGTGGGTTTAAAGGGCAACTCCATTTTTTTTGACACCTGGACCTTATTTATAGGTGTGTGCATGCTCATATACTCACTCAGACAAACATTGTGCAGCTCGGAGTCCTTCAGAAGTTATTCAGATCGAACAGATTTTAGCCGCACTTAGCGGGGGCCACGGCAAGGGAGCTTCAGCGTAGGACATAATCTCTGCAAAATCGCTCATTTCGGCTATATTTTTTTCATCCATTGCCAGTGTTATCACAAACACACTCCTCTTCTGTTGCCAAAGGCGAACACTGTCCACAAGCCCGGATTGGCTGAAGACAGGGGGGCCTCATGTACAAAGGCCCTAAGCACAAAAACGTGGCGTATGCCCTTCTTCACGGCAAAGTTCGACCATACCAAGAGTGAAATGCTCGTGGAAATGTGAGGTGCCTCATGCCAACTTCATGGCTGGCGCACACACCTTTCTACAGCTGTTGAGCCTTTGGCGACATTAAGAGGTGATGCTGGGAAACAGTTCACACTTGTGAACAATTAATACACCCACCAGTCTGCGGTTACATGAGTGGAAATAAAAGCATGCGCAAAGTTGTGTAAAAAACGTGTCAAAACAACGACAGCTTTATCAGACTGGGGGCTCTGTAAACAGAGGAATAAGCAGAGAGTGCGTGTTCAGAGACAGAGAGGATATACTGAACCGTGGTGACACCTGGCTCATCAGACACTTTAGGTTTCTGAGAGTAATCCAGACTACAAGCTGGCAAAGTTTGGTCTTTTTAACATTTATAGTAAGAACACCAAAAAATGTTAAAAACACGGTTGATGAACAGTTAATGCGCCCCATGTACAGACAATCATTTTGATGAAATACTGATGAGAAGGAGCTGAAACATGACACACTTTCTTCAAGGTTCCCACCAGAAAAATGTGACCTCATGTGGCTTTGGAGCAAACCATTGCTGATTTATAGGGGTTTTTCAATGAGTAACACTGTTGACACAGAGTTCTCTGGCACACAAGTGCATTATTTGATCTAAATTAGTTATTTAAATAGTTTCTAAAACACGTTTGTCATGATTCAATGATTATTTTGAACAAATAAAGCTGAAAACATTGGTTTGTACCTATGACACTTTTTACTGAAGTGGACCTAACGTGCATCACTGCCCTACCTGCATCCCGTGGAGCTGAAAGGAACCTCGTTGACATTTCTGTTTGCTTCTTCCAAAGCTCCTCCAAAACCATCACAAAGCTTTCTGTTTGGCTGATCTGTAAGAAGAATAAAAGCTCAGCGTGTCTTATTCCAGCTGCTGGAGATTTTTAAAGCACATTTGAATACTATGAAGGCCTGAAGGTGTAAATAGCTCGAACACTCTTAGCCTTGGCGTGTTTTTCTCTCCGTTGAATGCCAGCCAGCTCTCTGGCGCTGGCTCTGTCACCTGACTCTCTGGGTTGTGTGTTTGGACTGAAGTTTCTCTGGCTGCAGAGCTGTTTGTGGCACTGAGCCTCAGAAGATTTACGACCTGAAAGAAGTCAGCATTCAGACCTCAGCTGCATTCAACACTCAGAACTTTAAAGGCATCAGCACAGTTTATAAATGAATTGTGCACTGCAGTGAAGACTCATTCTGTATTTCAGTCAGACAGGAATATGTTTCCTTCATTGGAGAGGTTTCTTCTGGTGTAGATTTACAACAAAGATGTGCTTGCTAAGTTTCTGTGGGATTCTTGGTTAAAGTGAAATGCTTGAACACTTTTGCTCTGCAAACTCAGAACGTGAGTGCACCTGGATGTTTGTGCTGTTCGGATGCTTCATGAGGCTTCTCTGCAGAAACCAAAGAGTCTCTGAAAGTCAGGAGCAGCCTTTTCATCTGTTCCTCCTTTGCCAAGTCCAAGGCACTAATGCCCCCAAGCGTCCTGTCACAGGTGTTTGACCCAAATTGAAGGAGAAGCTTTACCACCTGTGAAACAAACAGATTGAACAACCTTAACACTGACCCACTCCGGCCAGACTTACAATCAGATGTCCAATCAGTCACCCACTAAGCAAACCTAAACATGGTAACCGTGCATCACCAAACCCTGAAAATGACAGGTGCAAGATCTGGTGGCTCTAAAACCAGCAATCTGAGCAACCAGAGCAAATCTTTAACATGGACTGATCACAGGAAAAACAAAGTCAGATCTGATCACAGTCAAACTCACAGTCAGATCTGTTTACAGTCATATCTGTTCACGGTCAAACCTACAGTCAGATCTGTTAAAGCTATGGTCTAAGATTTGGAAGCTTTGTACATCTCAATAATACCGGTTATAGGGCTGTGATGGTCCAATGGTCCAATCTACACAATATAAAGACCCAAAAGAATGAAAAAAATGCATTCAGTATATCCGCTGCAAAGTTGCTAGTTGACCTAGCCGAACCACACATGGTATGCGCGGTTCAGATAGGTACGTGAGTCCATCCAATCCATCTCCCTCGCTTTGCACCGTCATGCCCATGGTCCCACCTCGTCCTTCCCCACTACCCCTTTCACGTCAGCTAGCTGCTCAGTTACCGAAGCGCCATGGAGCCAGAGATGACGACTGACGCCGAGACAGCTGAGTTTCTGTTGAACACTAGCGGCCATGGATCCAACACAATCACAAACATTTCTCCCCCACGTCACAGTGCCTCACCACCACAACAAGTGCTTTGCTGTATCTTCAAAAGAAATAAGTGTGATCTTAATGGCTGTCCGTTCAACTCTTGGATTTTGGTCCACACACAGCTCAGTAGCGCGTCACGGGGAAACCGAGGCTGTGCTTCACATATCAGCTGGCAAACAGCTGTTCGCAGAAACAGGTAATGACTTTGTTTCCCACAGTGGGAGATGTCAGCTGAATAACTCTGGTTAGTCTGTACCTGTACTGGCTAATGACTGAACGCTGCTGGTCAGAACAGGTCGGCTCTGTCAATGGATTTTAGCATAAGTTAGCCACACATCTTTAGCATTGTAAACTGAGCTGGTGAAGACACGCCGAGAAAGGTAAAGCCTCGCCCACAGTCTGCTCTGCTCTGATCAGCTGGTAGTGGCAACGCCAGACCTGCTTCGCCGGCTAATTCATGGTTTGATCGCGCCGGTCTAATTGAAAAAGCTACCACTGTGTGTTACAAGGAGGGTGACTGTGTTGTTTGTTACATTTTCTGCCTTCTTGCTCTGTCGGAGGGGGTGTGTTGTTAGGAGGTGAAGAAGGGCGATACGAGCTGGGGGGTGGGATCTTGGAACACGGAGGGGAGGGGTGAGTGAGGCTGCGTTTTTCAAATGTGTCTCATCAGCCAAACTGGGTTTCAGATCGTAGACCATAGCTTTAACAGTCACACCTACAGTCAGATCTAATCATAGTCAAACAAACAGTCAGATCTGATCATGGTCAAACCCAAGGCCAGATCCATTCACGGTCGAACCTACAGTCAGATCTGTTAAAAATCAGATCTGTTCATGGTCAAACCTACAGTCAGATTTGATGACAGTCAAACTTACAGTCAGATCTTATCACAGTCATATCTACAGTCAATTTCTTCACAGTCATACCTACAGTTAGATTTGATAACAGGCAAACCTTCATTCAGATCTGATCACAGTCAAACTTACAGACTACATGAACAAACCGATTCCCAGGACACAGCAGTTGCTGGTTTACTTTCTTGGGTTTTCTGTGTCTGTGTGGTTTCTGGACCTGAGGCTTCTGTGTAAAACACAGTAACAAAACAGCACACATGAACACGTGTTTATTGAGGCCTCTTGATGTGACCTCTCTGGGTGGCCCTTTACGTCTTCTTTAACTCAAACTGGACGGCGTGTAGACAGTCAGAGCCTGTCCACTATTGGATCTTTTTCTACTGAGGTTTTTTTTGTTCAATCCAGGATTCAAGATAATTCTGTTCAAATATTTTGTTTTTTATTCTATTCTATTCTATTTTATTCTATAAAACGGAGAAGAGGGATGTATTGGGCTGTATGCTCTCCTCTTTAATGAGCCAAAAACAAAGGGGCTGTTTCTCCCCCTCTCTAAACTCATTATTTCTCCTCTCCTAAATTCTCTTCTTTTTTATTGTCTTTTACAAACTCAGTCCACATACTCGCATATCTCCCTGCATTGAGACACTTAAAACTGGAAAAACCTGTCACTATAAACCACACACACAGGTTCGCTACATCTTAATGTCTTCCTGCGCTCCTCCATCACCTCTTGGTTTCCTGAATGAACGGCATCATGCAGCGGTGTGACACCATCCTGGCTCCGAGCGCAGGAATCCGCTCCAGCCTTCAGCAGCTCCTCCACCATAGGCTCACTGCCCTCAGCCACAGCCTCATGGAGCGCTGTCCAACCTGACGTACCAAGACAACATGCACTGATGGGAGCGGGGTACTTTTTCAGAGTTTCAAACTGTTAAATGACCAGAGACAGAGGTACATGTATCTGCATACTAAGCAAAAACCTGCGTGATCCTTCACGTTGACGCTGATCCCAGCCTGAATCAGCGCTCTGACTGTCTGCAGATCGCCTCTCTTGCATGCTCGGTGCAGAAGAGTCTCTCCCCAGGGGTTTCTCTTGTGGAGTACACTGGCGTTTCGTGGGACATTTACTGCTTGGAGGGAGAGAGATATGTGACAAAGGAGGACGAGGAATCAGGAAAAATGCCTCAGTTTCACTTTTTTCCTCAAAGAAAACTTTTTTCACTCTTTTCTTGTCACATGTCAGTTTTTACAGTCACACAGGGCATATAGTTGTTCATAATGAAGCATTTCAAAACCATCATCCTGCTCTGTGCTGCATGGCGCTGTGCAGTGTGATTCTTATGCTGTATGTGTAAATTAGGGGTTAGCCTCAAACTTCAGTCTCTATTTTCTTGTGGAACTTTTTGCACTTTCTATACACTTTCTTACTTTTGTTTTCTTGATTGCTGCTGTGACTCCTGAATTTCCCCTCGGGGATAAATAAAGTATTTTCTATTCTATTTATATTATATTCTATAATCTAGGTCTCAAACTTGGGTCTCTAACTCAAACCTCAGTTTCAGATTTTAGCGTCAGTCTCATACCTCAGTTTCAAACCTTGGTCTCATACTTTAGTAGGGTTGTCAAAAGTATCGATACTTAAAAAAGTATCGATACTAAAATGTTGTATCCGGATACAATACTCACTTTCAAAAGTATCGATACTACCCCCCCACCCCCCATGCCAAGCCGCTGACGCTGCGTCCCTCTCTCTCTGCCTCCTCACACACACACGAGAGCAGCCATTAGCCACAACGAGCGATTAAAGGCTGGCGTAACGTTAATGATTATAAACAGGGCTGCTAACTGTCACGCATTTGCCGTGAGACTCACACATTTGGATGGTTTCACCCGCACTCATGCCACACCTCCGATTTCTCACGCTCAAGTCAGAGGCACAGAAGCACAGAGGACGCAGAGGTCGTGTTGTGTAATATACAAGATACGCAGGTATGCACCCTATACCCACTAGAAACCCCCAAGAAATACCATATAACCACTATAAAACATAATTATAGGATGGTTGTGTAACGTATACTTTCACTTTCCGTGTACGCGCGCTCCTCTTTGTGCCGGCGTGCATAAAGGCGCAGATAGACACGCATCCCAGCAGACAGTGAGAGATTGTCAGTCACTATGTGTGATTTTATATTTCAAACTGTGTCTTGATAGCTCATGAGCACATTTTAAATGCACACAGAGACTTAAAAAAGACGAGTCAACCTTTTGATGAATCAAAATGCAGCATTGTTCATCAGTTCATCTGAGCTGCTGTTTTCACTCACTCACTGTTTTCTAAATGATAAATTCATCCTGAGGTTCCCTGGGTCACATATTCTTCATGATGTGAGCAATCTTTGAAGGATCAAGCTTCAAATACAATCTACTAGTGGCTGTTTTTTTGGCTGTTTTTAGTGGACAGTGCATACTTCAGGCAAAATTTTGTAAAAATGTCTTTATTTTTTTTTTTTTTTTGCACTACCTCAGGCCTAAAACTTTCTTTTTACACAACTGTTTGTTGTGTGTGTGGTACTGTTAATTGTTACATGTTGCAACAGAGATTATATTTGCTTTTTTTTGTTAATAAAAATGTTTCTCTTAAATATTAGGTTCTTTCTTTTTCATCCTTGTGGTATCGAAAATAGTATCGAGTATCGAATATTTTCCTGAGTATCGGTATCGAGTTGAAAATTTTAGTATCGTGACAACCCTATACTTTAGTATAAATTTTTAAATGTTGGTCTCAAACTTTAACCTTAGTCTGAAACCTCAGTCTAAAACTTTAATATCTAACAAATAATCTCAGTCTCAAACCTTGGCCTCAAACTTGGGTCTCTTACTCAAATCTCAGTCTCAAATTTTTGCGTCAGTCTCATACCCCAATCTCAAACCTTGGTCTCATACTTAAGTATAAAACTTCATGTCAGTCTCAAACTTTAGTCTCAAACTTTAATCTTAGTCTGAAACCTCAGTTTCAAGCTTAAAGTGATACTCTGGGATGGAACAAGTTGGGTCCTTTCACAAGGTTTAGGGCAGAAATTACCCCTACAGCAGTGATTTTGTGCAGCAGAAGCCCAGAGCGCTCACACCAAACACCCCCTCCCTGCTCCTCTGCCGGTTTCCTCTGCACTCAGACGGGGCCATATTTTACTTGACCAAAAACACAAATAAACGGACTCCCACTAAAAAAAATCTGATATTGGTCTGCATTCACGCTTTATTTAGAGAATTTTCAGCGCGTTACTTTCACACAAAAACACAGCTAAATTAGGCTCTAGTTCTCATTGTGTCTCTTCGTCCTGGCAGACTACCTGTGTTTGTTTATATCTGGCACGCCGTGCACGGACTGATACGAGCACCTCGTAGCCAGCTGTGGCTCTGGAGTAGAGGTAGCGCCGTTTTACAACACAATGAGAACTAGCGCCTTATTTAGCGGTGTTTTTGTGTGAAAGTAACGCGCTGAAAATTCTCTAAATAAAGCGTGAATGCAGACCCATATCAGATTTTTTTTTAGTGGGAGTCCGTTTATTTGTGTTTTTGGTCAAGTAAAATATGGCCCCGTCTGAGTGCAGAGGAAACCGGCAGATGAGCAGGGAGGGGGTGTTTGGTGCGAGCGCCCTGGGCTTCTGCTGCACAAAATCACTGCTGTAGGGGTAATTTCTGACCTTGTGATAGGACCCAACTTATTCCATCCCAGAGTATCACTTTAAGTCTCAGACTGGAACCTTAGTCTTAAACCTCGGTCTCTAACTTTAGTCTTGAGGGAAAATGTCAAGCCTTACTAGAATAGAATAGAAAATACTTTATCCCAGAGAGGATTCAGGAGGAGTCACAGCAGCAACTAAGAAAACCAAATTAAAAAAGTGTATAGAAAGTGCAAAAAGGTCCACAAGAAAATAGATGCTGACAGCTTGTCCACCACTCTCCAGCCCAGCCAGTCTCCACCTCCACAGGGTCCAGGACTGAGCCTCCCCAGCAGTCTGTTCAGTCTCTGTCTCCTGGATCCTGTCTGCTCACAGCAGGTGTAGCTCCTCCAATGTGTTGTTGGTGTCTGATGTTAGCTCTGTTAGCCATGCCAGTAAATAGCATGATGCTACTCTGCCCTTTGGTATTCCCTCTGTTGCTAGGTTAGCACAGCTAGCTCGTCCATCTTATTGAAGATAGATAGATCTTACGTTCCCAATAATGATCGATGGAAGGACAGGTCCATGTCGTCACTTCTTCGCTCACACCTCAGTACCTAAAACCTCAGGAAACCTCTGTCTCATAGTTAAATTTCATTCTCAAATCTCAGTATCAAACCTTGGTCTTAAACTTTAGTCTCAAACTTAAATCTCATACTTGTACATTTCAAACTTTAATTCTGAGTCTCACACTTCATACTCAAACTTTAGTCTCAATCTTAAACTTTAATCTCGTCTTAGTCTCAGAGGATAAGATGTATGTTACGCACAGGTGATCCAACTGAAACAGGTTTTTGTTCGGCCCTTTTGTCCTCTGCTCTAAAGAGTCTGTAAGTTGGCCTTACCTGTGTGTGAAGAGGAGTTTCTGCTTGGTGGATCTAAATCACTCATTTTCATGAATTCAGCAGCCCACTGTGCTGTAAGAGATCAAGATTCAACCACAAGTTCAGGCCCTGTCCACACATAGCCGGGTATCTGGGAAACTGCATATAATTTTATACCTCCTGTCATCCACACAAAACAGCGGTTTAATGTCACTAAAAACAATGTTCTTTGAAAACTTCAACCAAAGTGAAGATTTTGGAACAGTCTGGTTTAATGGCTTTGTTTATACCTGGAAAACAGAGTTTTTGGTTCTCAAACGCCACAGCTGAATGGCAGGATGAAAAAAAACCTGAATGTCTTTGAACACAATTTGGATCCCTGTTCTAATCTTTTATGATTAACAGTTTATGACTTATTTATGTATGAAGTGTTTGCACTGATGTCACAACTTGGGTAGTTACCAAGATGTCTTGCCACATCAGAGGTATGGAGATTCAAATCTGACATTCAAGAGCAGATATGAGATTCGCCTGAGTATATATGAGATCCGTGGGTGTGCTACAGTCTAGCCGAGCCATCGCCATCATATCCTCCCATTGTGATTGGCTACGGTCGTCGTCTCATATGATTGACTATGGTCTTTTTGCTGGAGAAAGTAAACAAGAAAGGGCAGCAAGACATTAAATTCACCTCAAAGGTTCAAGAAGAATACCAATAGCTACTGAAACACCTCACGTAAGTTATTTGATTTCACTAGTTTCCTCATTCAAACCTACGTTTATATTTTGCTAAAAAATATATAAAAGAAACTCTCTAAATTACAGGCAAATAATTCAGATCAAAATTTTTACAGTTATATATTATATAGTTAAAGGTACGTTTGACCGTAGCTAGAAACAGGGTGGGGGGGTACGATGACAATGGCTGGGCCCACCCACTGACTGCCACGGAGAGAATCTGCTTGTGAGCGAGCAGGAGAAATAGTCAAGGCCATTAAGTTCATTTTTTCCGAGGTCGTTATAGCAGCCATCTTGGAGCTTTAATAATGGCTTCTTTCTATAACGCACTTCTCTATATCTTACCTCCTAGATGACCTAAATTCATGATTGCAATGGTTGAATCTACATTTTTGGGGGCAAGGAATCCAATGAGGCTGACTGCACTGTAAATAAGACATGTATGGGTGGGTATTTTGCATTTTAATCATGTCTTAGAGTGTTTTACATGATAAAATAGCTGGCTGTTTTGATTGAAACATGCCTGGCTTTTTTTTTCTTACATTTTGTAGAATAGTCCCCTCAATAAAATAAAAAGGTCCCTATAGAGGCTTATATTTTCAGTTCACTTGATATGATACCTTCAAAAACTGTGAGCACAAATAATCTGATGCATGTAGTAACAGAACAGCACGGGTGGTTCGGATTGGTCAACTAGTACGCAGCTTTGCAGCGGATATACTGAATGGATTTTTTTTGTTCTTTTTGGTCTTTATATTGTGTAGATTGGACCATAGGACCATTACAGCCCTATAAACAGTGTTATTAAGATGTACAAAGCTTCTAAATCGTACACCATAGCTTTAAGGGACCCTCAAAGTTGATGAATGGGCAGGTTGTCTTTTAAGAGTTGTCTTTTGTAAGATGTAATAAAGAGTATTAGTGCAATATTACATTGTTTGGACGACATACATATCCATATGAACATAAAACACAATTTTATCATGTTGAGATTCAAAATACACAACCATTGGATTCATTGCCCCCAAAAATGTAGATTTAACCATTGAAACCATGAATTTAGGTCATATAGGAAACAAGATATGGAGAAATTCGTTTTTGAAAGAGGCCATATTTAATCTAAGATGGCTGCCATAACGATCTCAGAAAAAAATGGCAACATTGGTTTTCTGATTTCTTACGTTAGAAGGTTTCCAAAAATGTATAGTTTTATAAATCTCCGTCTTCATCTTACATATTGACCTAAGCAACCTGACTAAAAGCTTCGCGGGCTGAAGAGCCTCTGCCTTTGACCAAAAGTAATAGATCTGCTGGCACGGATGCCAGACTTCAGCGCGCGCGCGGCTACTTAGCAGATGTGCGCGCGGATCTCATATAGGGCCGCGCGAATTCTGACGGTATGATGAGAGTAACTCCCACATGGTCGAGCTCGATTTGATAACGTCCCGTGAAAACACTAAAGAACTGCAGAACTGTTACAGCGGTAAAGGAAGAGATTCATCCGCTGCTCTTGGTGACTCAGCGTGAGCATGTGCTAGCGAATTAACATAGTCAGTATAAACACATCGACTCAAGCACTCATACACTTAGCCAACTCGACACCACACACATCCCGTTCTTGTTGGGACAGCATTTATCCATACGACACACGGGACACATCCCTGAACAGCAAATACAACATCTACAGAAAACTATTAGCTTCCCGTTAGCCGTCGGAGCTTCATACCCGCCCTCTTCAACGGCAGATTCAAGGCAACACTCTGAACTAGGGTCACATACACCATGTCAGAAACACAAACTTGACCTTCAAACACTTCTGTTACCTATTAGCAGGGTGTTTATTACACCAAGCCTACCTGAAAGAAACATGGAAACGTAGTCCAGGTAAATGGGGATCTCTTAGCTACCGCTCTCCCTCTGCCAGCTTCTGCTGAAGGGGTTCAGTCCAGTACCCTGCTTAGCGCGCCCTCTACTGACGAGGCTGAGTAAAGCAGGAGTAACGTCACAGACATTGAAAACCCCTCTTTCTTTGCCTTCTTTCCTTTTTTCTTTCATAGTGGGGTGCCATGTATGGGTAATTTCTCATTTTCATTTCAAACTGAAGCAAAAGTTTTGTTTGAACTTCTAAATTGATTGAAAGGGTCTACAGATCAATTTTGGTTCGAGGGTCAAGCGAGTGGATCAAACAATTGCAAGCTTATAAGAAGTACATAAGGTCTTCTTTTTCTGACAGAAATCCAACAGGTGAAGAAATGGGCCTGTGCATTGACTGAAACTGCATCATATGAATGTATGCTTAGTAGATAAGGTGATTACAGAGGGGATGGGGCGACACCTTGGGACAGGTTTTGGGATTACATAAAGGTAGATGGGATCTCCAGTAGAATTCTGTTTTTCTTGTTTTGCTTTGTTGTACTTCCCTCAAGAAAAATCTTGCAATACTATATAAACCAGCAACATGTCTGTATGAAATAGGTCGAAGTAGGTTAAGTATGTGTGAGTGTGTGGGAATGCATGCTTAAAGGTATGAGTACAAGTACACATGAGCATGTATACTGATACTGTTCATGTACATATTACATATTATAATGTATCCACTCTCTTCTGCAGTTATTGCCTATTTCATATTTGGTTGTCTTTCTTTCTTTCTTTCTTTCTTTCTTTCTTTCTTTCTTTCTTTCTTTTTTTCTTGCATTTATGTATTTGCTGTCAGAGTCAATTGTCAATCGTCTGTTTCTGTATGAAGAAACATACGAAGTGTTCCCCTTATACCCTATACTTTAAGTAGTTTTGAAACCAGTACTTTTACACTCTTACTTAAATAGAAAGCTCAAGTTGATACGACAACTTCTACAAAAGTCTTTTCAAACCCTACTATCTATACTTCTACTGGGGTCACAAATGTTAATACTTTTGACACCTCTGGCACAGAGCTAGTCTAACTGAAGTAAAACACTGCCAGCAGGATTGTTCATAATTTACTTAATTCAAACTGTAGAATGAGGTACAACATCTCATTTTAGTGCCCTCAGAATTCTCCCTGGCTAAATAGATTCATAGGTATTCAAGGACTATGTCTATGGGATTTTGATACGTTACCATTTGGGATGGGCGAGTACTGGTAACAGTATCAGGTATTGGGCCTGATACCAGCCTTTTTTGAAGATATTGGTACCCGAAGGCTGCAGATACCAGCAGCCGATACTCTAGGGAAAAAATCTCTTATGCCAAGCAAGTCCTCCTTGCCGGAAGTGGCCATTAGTTGTTGCTACTTACTGCGGTTTAACCATAGAAAGGAAACGATAAGTGAAGCTAAAAATTATTATTAAAAATTGATTAATAATTTAGTTGCTAGGCGCCGCCTTGTTGGCTATGGCGGCCTTTTGTAGCAGCTCTCTCTTCTTTGGTCGTTTCTTGTAATTTTTTTGTCTCTTTTTCGTCATCTTTGTATTTGGAGTGGACTATTATTTTGTATGGCTCATTTGTTGGTCATGGACACCAAACTTTTTGTGGCTTCAGTGATATTTTTACTACTTTTCTCCTGTGTTTGTCTGGAGATCCTACATGTAACCATGGCTGCATTGTTTACATGTGTAATTAGCTGTTAGCAGCCTGTAGAAAGTCAATGCTAAGTGGTGTAAGGCCTGATATGAGGTGAGGACGGCGTGCTGGTTCTCAGGTGTGAGCTAAGAAGTGACAACGTGGACCTGTCCTTCTATCCATTCTTATTTGGGAACGTAAGATCTATCTCCAATAAAATGGACGAGCTAGCTGTGCTAACCCAGCAACAGAGGGAATAGCAGAGGGCAGAGTAGCATCATGCTATTCACAGACATGGCTAACGGAGCTAACATCAGACACCAATGCCATGTTGGAAGAACTTCACATGCTGTGAGCAGACAGGATCCAGGAGACAGAGACTGAACAGACTGCTGAAGAAGCTCAGTCCTGGACCCTGTGGAGGTGGAGACTGGCTGACTGGACAATGATGGACAAGCTGTCAGCATCTATTTTCTTATGGACCTTTTTGCACTTTCTAAACACTTTCTTACTTTTGTTTTCTTGATTGCTGCCGTGACTTCAGTTTCGTTGTACTTGTTACAATGATAATAAAGTTCCATTCTATTCAATTAACAGAAACAGAATTAGGGAATAACCTGAAATGATGAACCACTCTATTAACCCTGAAAAACACAACCATTAATATTCTGATCTGGTGCAGTTCTCTGGATGTAGTTTTTTGGTTCTTTTATCATGAACCGGGTCTCACACTCATCAGTCTGTGTGCTCTTATTGGTTTGGGAGGGTTTATGATTTATTGACACGTTTATGTTCTGGTATGTCACAGTCTGGTAAGTGTCCACGGATAATGTAGTCATCATGAGCATCGAGTGACAGCTGTGTGTTTAAATTTCTCTACGGGTATATGCTGGATTTCTCAGATTTTCTCCACTTTCTCCAACCGATAGCTTTCCCCTTTTCTCATCTCTTCTCCCACCCACTGCTATTACTGCCACTACACATAACTGGGAGCTGTTTACTGCCCGTCAAAGTGATGCTATTATGTTAAAAATATGTTTTTTGGTGGCTGACTCCCCCACATTGGTTGACAAACTAAGCAGTCTCTCTTCTTAAATGCAGAAACATTAAGGATTTAGGATTTGAGTGAGTAATATAAGGGTTTGAATCGAGCTGTAGTTACTGGCCCGTGCCTCATGGGGGCGTTGATCAGTCTCATTGTTATGACTTGTGAGGTGAAGGGACAGCAAACTGTCAGCCACTGCCACTTATCGCGCTTGGTCTTTCCTCTATCATCACCACATACAACACTGTTACCTGCTCTTAACTTAAGTCTCTCTCTCTCTCTCTCACTCACACACACACACACACACACACACACACACACACACACACACACACACACACACACACACACACACACACACACACACACACACAAAGCTTTCCAGTGTTGAGAAATTCTGTGTAAATGAGTCACACAGCTTTCATTGATTTTTTCCTGAAATGAGATCTCAAGTAGGTGTTCACTGTTGGTCTTAATAGCGCATACCAGAGGTGTAAGTCCTGTGTTTTTCAGTTACAGGGGATTTTTGCACTTTGAAGGCAACTGAAATAAGCACATGCTTTGAATGATAATTCAAATCATTAATTATAAATTCAAATCACAAATGTTCTGCAAGAATACTGTTAGTGTTGACGGCAAGTCCACTGGAAACATCTGTTTCAATTGAGTTTTGTTGTGTGAGGTTTATTTTGCTTTAGATATAAGTAACTTAAAAAAATATTATGATTATTGTTGTTGTTATAGATATTATTAAATATTGTTATGCAAAAAAGGCAGACCATTCAAATAAATGTATTTTGACTGATGCTCAAAGATGAACATGAAATAAAAATAATGAATTAATTAATAACAATGAAAAAATTTATTTATTATTTGACAATATATGCATTCTTTGTACTGTCAATAAACCTTGCATGATGCAACCATACCAACTAGAAGTACAGTAGAGCATTTTCTGCTTTAATCAACCTTTGTAACAGCAGTGACACCCCTCGGACACTAGGTGGCAGTATACTGATACTAATGACTACTGCTGACATGAGGATGGGTTGTACTCTCAAAATGTGTGATTCCCTATGATAAAGTGAAGGCAGACAGGAGACATTGTCTCTCATTGTAAATGCATTCTATAATTTTCCTTGACAGGAGTTTTCAAATTTGCACATGTAACAAAAAACTGACATTAGATGCTAAGTATCAGCTGTATTTCACAACTTACATTTCAAGACATCCTCTCATTCGTTGCTTTTGTTTTCCATTATTTGCAGTATGACAGAGATGGTACAAGTCCCAGTTAGTAAAAACCTCTTACTGTTTTAATGACTATTTGACTGAACTTGTGTCCAATGAATCCAGGAATAGATAGAAATAAAAACAGATAGACTTTACTGACTGCTCCAATGGTGACAAAAATATGGCTTGGGGGTCCGCAGGATATTTAAGAAATGACAGTAAAAGTGTGCTGTGTCACTAAAAAAGCAACAAAACTGGGATCTCTGGCACCAATAAAATCAGAAATACCCCTGCCCAGTTCAGCCTTTTTTCCAGGAGATAAATTCTGATATGACCGTGACGTTTATTACGACATGGAGCACAACAACAGAAATGAAAAACAGAATAAAAAACACTTTGGAGCCAAGATTTTCTCAAAGTGAACAAAACAAATTATGTGAAAAGTTTGAATTTGGCTTAATTATATTGTTGCAAAGTACTACATTCCCTGTTTGTTTGTCCTATGGTTGTGGGAACATTATGAAAATAAACCTTGGTAATCCTCAGTTTAAGTTGTTCCTTCTCATATTTATCATGGTCATGGAGCCAGGTTATGACAATGTATTTATATTCTTATTTGACCTGTATTTTTATTTGACTTTTCTATAACTCTTTGCCTCGCTTTCTGTCTCTCTCCCTCTACAGTTATTTCAATTACAAGCCAAACTTCAATGAAAATCACTTTTTATTTCTGGTGACAACCAACCCCCCTGAAACCTGTGCAGCTCCCTCATTGTTGTCCTCCTTTTTCTGTCTCTCTCTCAACAGTTGTTTTAACACCTTAATGTAAAATGAAGGCTCTTGTTTAATGCCAAACCACCAAACCACCTCTGCAAGCGTACACCAAACTGCTATGTAAGTGTGGACGATCATATGTATCATGTTTACAGACACACATGTATTTTGATATGCTTATCACATTCTTTTTATGACTTTCAAAACACATACTGTATAATCCTAAACACAAAGACAGTCTGCTTCTGCTCAGTGAATCATTTTCCACATTCAGAGCAGCTGAAAGGTTTTTCTTTGGTGTGGACAAACATAAGTGAAGTCAAAACTACTTTGCGTGTAAATCCTTTTCCACACTCAGCAGCTCAAAAGTCACTTTGGTGTGTACAAGCATATGTCTTTTCAGACTTCCCTTTTGGCTAAATCCTTTTCCACATTCAGAGCAGCTGAAAGGTTTTTCTTTGGTGTGGACAAGGATATGTCTTTTCAGATTTCCTCTTTGGTTAAATGCCTTTTCACATTCAGAGCAGCTGAAAGGTTTTTCTTGAGTGTGGACTAACATATGTGCAGTGAAACTTACTTGGTGCTTAAATCCTTTTCCACATTCAGAGCAGCTGAAAGGTTTTTCTTTGGTGTGGACACGCATATGTCTTGTCAGAGTTCCCTTTTGGCTAAATCCTATTTCACATTCAGAGCAGCTGAAAGGTTTTTCTTTGGTGTGTACAAGCATATGTCTGCCTAAGCCTCCACTTAGAGTGAATCTTTTATCACATTCAGAGCAGCTGAAAGGTTTTTCTCTCGTGTGAACAACCATATGTGCAGTGAGATAGCCTTTCCGGCAAAACCTTTTTTCACATTGAGAGCAGGTGAAAGGTTTTTCTTTGGTATGGACCAACATATGTTTTCTGAGATTCCCTTTATGGTTAAATTCTTTTCCACACTCTGAGCAGTTGAAAGGTTTTTCTTTGGTGTGGACAAATGTATGTGAAGTCAGATGTTCTTTTCGGTTAAATCCTATTTCACATTCAGAGCAGATGAAAGGTCTCTTTTCTGTTGGAGAAACCACATGGTTGGTTTTACCAGGCTCAGGACAGTTTTGTGACTTTACAGTTTCTGCTCCTTTGTTTGTGGCAGATTTCAATATTTTATGACAGTCTCTGGTCTCTTTCCGGTCTTCTGGTTCAGTTTCAGACCCTGATCCAGTATCTGATGAGGCTTCAGTCTGAACCTCATTCTCTAAATTCTTTTCTGGATCTGAGCTCCTTGCTGGTTCTGGTCTTCCACAGTCCTCTCCACCAGCTGCTGATTCCATGTGGTCAGTGAGTCTCTGATGAAGCAGTGAAGACTCAGGTTCCTCTTCATCATTTTCACTCTTCATATGGACTGAAGGAAACAGGACCTTGGTATCAGCCTCCTCCAGTCCTTGAAGCTGCTCTCTGCCCTGACCAATCCACACTTCCTCCTGTTCCTCTTTAATGAGTGGGGACTCATTGTCCTCCTTTTCCTCTTTAATGAGTGGGGACTCATTATCCTCCTGTTCCTCTTTAATGAGTGGGGACTCATTCTCCTCCTGGTCTGGATAGGGGCTCCTCTCCTGCTGCTCAGGGGGAAGCTCCTCTTTCTTCACCATTAGTAGCTGAACATCTGCAGGACACAGTGAACAAATATTAATGAGATATTAGATCATCTTCCTGATGGAAAAGAAAATCTAAAAAAAACCCTCAGGATCTTTATTTTCAGCTCTGCTGCTAAACTGTAATGACAATCTCATTTACTGGACCAATGATTACAGGAGCCTCCTGCTTGTTGACACACTGGGCTTCATTCCATACAGTGCGTACACACAACGTTGTGCCTAAACCGTGTGTACAAACGTTTGATGCACAAATCTTTGATTCATCAATATTTTCTTCCTAGAATTTGTTCTTACTCTGTGAACAAAAATAGAACCTCCCCAGACCATGTGTACACACATATGGTAATGACCAGTGCTCCTAGAAAGTAAACACAGACTCTTTTAGCTAAATGCATGCCATACTTAAACTCTTAGTTAAAGAAAAAAAAGCCTTTTATAGAATTCAATAATAAAAACTGAGAATTGATCAAATGTATTAAATAACCATGAACCTGGCGTATATTCACCCTTATCATACATATAATAATTAATTTTAAATTAAATCCTTTGTTTTACAATTCAAAAAGTCATACTGTTCATTTTAAATGTCACAGTTTTGATAGAAAATAGAAAATACTTTATTTATCCCCGAGGGGAAATTCAGGAGTCACCGCAGCATTTAAAAAAACAAAAGTAAGAAAGAGTATAGAAAGTGCAAAAAGGTCCATAAGAAATTAGATGATGACATCCCGTCCACCATTCGTCCACCACTCTCCAGCCCAGCCAGTCTCCACCTCCACAGGGTCCAGGACTGAGCCTCTCCAGCAGTCTGTTCAGTCTCTGTCTCCTGGATCCTGTCTGCTCACAGCAGGTGAAGCTCCTCCAATGTGGCGCCAGCGTCCGATGTCTGCTCCGTCAGCCACGTCCGTGAACAGCACGATGCTGCTGAGTTAGCACAGCTAGCTCGTCCATCCCCCGGAGCGAGATCCCACGTTCCCAACAACGATGGATGGAAGGACAGGTCCACGTCGTCACCTCCCAGCTCACATCCGAGAACCAGCACGTCATCCTCACCTCCTCCTCCTCAGCTCGAGGGAAATCATCAAGCCCTACCTACCTACCCTAGCCTGATGTTAAAGATTCTATAAGTAGTAGTTTTAATTGGACTCCCTCGTCACCTTCTGGCCCGAGTCTCACGCACACTATCGTAAATGACTTCACAAGTGAGGTGTGTTATTGTTTAGGAATTAAATGGAGATAGATCAAACAAATTTGCTTTGTTCAAGTCAACTTTTTACTGGATACAACACGCCAAGGTAAAGTATTTTTCAGTACAGTTACGTAGCGCTACAGTTTGAAATGTGACATTTAGCAAACACGTTGTAGTAGTCGGCTACATGTAGCTATCAGCAGCCAGATGCCCCGACATATCTGTAGGCAGTCTGTATGTAGTCTAGTAGAGGTCTATATTTAGCAAAGCTGACAGCCTGGTGCTCTTAGGCCATGTCCACACGTAGCTGGGTATTTAGGAAAACACATATATTTTTTATGTTTACACCTGTCGTTCACACGAAACCACAGTTTTACGTCACCGAAAACGATGTTTCCTAAAAACTCCGGCCAAAGTGAAGATTTTGGAAAACTCCGGTTTCATGGTTTCGTGTAGACACTGGTAGACAGAGTTTTCAGTTCTTCAATGTCACAGCTGAATGACGGGGGCTCATTCTGGTTAGCTGACACGGGTTTACATCTGGAAAATACTGCCCATTATGAGTTTGGCATGCCTCGAGCCGCACTCACCTGCGGATTTACCTGCTGCGTTTGGACAGAAGTATTTTTAAAAACGAATGGGGGGGGGGTCGTTTTGAAAATACCCGGCTACGTGTGGACATGGCCTAAGACCAAAGGCTGTATAAAACATGGACGTAGTCTCGCCGACGTCACCAGTCTGTTTCCTAAACTGAAAATGAAGCACATTGGCTATAGCGGCCATATTGGTAGTGGCAAGGGCTTCGCTTACAGCCATAGGGCGCAGGCTGTCACGTGACCCTCAGCTGTGCCTCTTATTGGGGGAGCTTGCGATCTTAATATCCCCTGAATGGCCAAGTTGGAAAAAAATTCACCCCACGTACAGTGGGAGCTGGTAGTAAAATTAAGGACTCAGACAGGAGATGTTTTTTGAACCAGGATGTAAATAGGTTATTTTCTGCTTTGAAAATTGCTTTTTTTGGCTTGGTGTGTATGTGACTTCCGCTACTTCCCGAGCCAGCCTCAAGCGACCACTCGACGAACAGCAGATTTTAGCTCTTCCCCATTGTCTCATATTCTGAGACCGGAGGTTGCTGCTTGCCTAGGGTGACCAAGCGTCCTCTTTTGCCCAGACATGTCCACTTTTTACGTCCTGTCCGGGGTGTCCGGGCTGGTTTAATAAATTCACGAAAATGTCCGGTATTCACTGATTTTCATAGGACCATTACACGAGTCCGTGAATTGACCGGCGCTTGCAAACAACACTATGATGGACATCACTTATCGAGAGGCTGCCTTGTGGGCAGGTCTGCTCTGCGCGTGCACACACACATAGAGAGTGAGAGGATCAGAGAGAAGGCGAGAGAGAGAGACATAGACGGAGAGCGGAGAAGACAGCGGAGCTGTATTGCACGGAAGATGCCTAAGCGTAAGTGCAGCTTCACAGATGAACTGCAAAAAAAAATTTCCGACATACTGTTCTGGTCGGGACAAGTGGGGGGCGGAGTGTGCCGTGTGCAAAGCTGGCACATATGTCTCAGTGTCCAGTAAAGGTGCTGGAGATCTCAAAGCTCACATGGACACCGAAAAACACAAAAAAGCTGAGCGAGGTGAGAGTTCTTCTGCAAAGTTGACTGAGTTCTTTGTTGGACCTGGGCAAACAGAGGTTGCTGTAAATGCAGCGGAGGGTGCAATGGCATTTCATACTGTAAAACACCTCAACAGCTACAGGTCCATGGATTGCACCACTGCCTTGCTAAAAAAAGACATTTCCTGATTTTAACATTGCTAAAAAGTTTAGTAGTGCTCGCACCAAGACTGAAGCCATTGTCAATGGTGTTATTAGGGATGGGTACCTTTCACATTTGAACCGATACGGTACCAATGCCCGGTACCTGGCAATCGGTACCGGTACTCAACGGTACAAATTTTTCAGCACTTTTTTGTAGTTATGTGGTAAAAAATTTCAATTTCTTTAACAATATTATACATATTTTTTTCAATTTAACATATATATCCTTCAGTATAAACCCTCGCAATGCTGTGTTCATGTCCATCATGGAAAATCGACTATTCTTTCACTTCCTCACAGTCACAAGGATGTGTTCAGGTACCTAAACGTGGTACCTTTTGATTTTACAGGAATCGGTAATCGGTACTTTTGATAGAATTCAGTCAGTATCTTTTGAAGTACCTGATTCGGTACCCATCTTTAGGTCTTATAGCCCCCCAATCTGTTGAAGTCACTCATGAAGCACTCAAAAAAATCCAGTACTGTGGTGTTTCCACAGACGGGAGTAACCACGGGGCAGGGAAAATATTAAGAATATAAGAAGCCTGTCTGAATTTGTGCCTCGAGGCCAGTGCCGTTGTCCTCTTTTTTGGAAATCAAAATATGGTCACCCTATGCTTGCCTATCCTGGTTATGTCCTGCCAATCATCTACCAAGCAGAGCTAACGCAAACTTATTCTTCATTTTATTGATAGACTCTCAAGTTTGAACAGACCACTGCTGAATAACTGCGGTCAAGCCAGCCCTCACTTCGAAAAAGATGGTCAAGCCAGCACTCACTTGGTTCTTTAATGCGCTTATATCCTGGGCATTACGGTAAAATGGTAGGTCTGGAGGATCTTCTAAATAAAACCCACGCCCGAGATGAGCAATCAACTTGTCGGTGAGCCACGCAATATTGAATGATTTATGGCGATGTATCATTTGAAAATAAAAGCTTTTCAAAAAAAACCTGGAACAGTGCAAATCTGCCCTTATTTTCAACAAGAATTTGAAAAATCAACCACAAATCAGTTAACTACTTCACTTCAAGATGACTGTACACTTTCTCTGGATAAAAGCGAGTGGACATGAGTCAAATTTGATGTATCATTTCAAAGTAAGAGCCCTTTAAAAACAAAGAAAAAGCTTAAATCGTGTTTTATTTCAGAAGAGCATGAAAAGGTCAAAACAAATAATCAATCAATAATTCCACTTCAGGGTGATAACAGACCGTATGAGAAAGACACTCTGTGAAGAATGGCCAATTCTGATGTATCATTTCAAAATAAGAGCCCCTTTTAAGTCTAGAAATTGAGCTAACAGCTATTCAGGATAGCATAAAAAGGTCAAAACAAATAATCAATCAACCATTCTACTTCAGGGTGATAGCAAACTTTGTGAGGAAGACACTGTGTAGAGTGGCCAATTCTGATGTATCACTTCAAAATAAGAGCCCCTTTAAGTCTAGAAATTGATCTAACAACTATTCAGGATAGCAAAATAAGGTCAAAACAAATAATCAGTCAATCTTTCAGTTTCAGGGTGATAACAGACCTAATAAAGAACACACCCAGAGAAAAATGATCTAATTTGGATTCATCATTTCAAAATAAGAGCCTTCTCTAGTTTAGAAATTGAGCTAAAATCCTAGCTATTCAGACTAGCACAAAAAGGTCAAAACAAATAATCAATCAACCATTCCACTTTAGGATGATAACAGACCTTATGAGGAAGATACCCAGAAAAAAATGATCCAATTCTGATGTATCATTTCAAAAAAAAAGCCTCTTTAAGTTTTGACACTGAGCCAACAGGTATTCAGAATAGCATAAAAAGGTCAAAACAAATAATCTATCAATCATTCCACTTTAGGATGATAACAGACCGTATGAGGAAGACACCCAGAAAAAATGATCTAATTCTGATGTATCATTTCAAAATAAGAGCCCCTTTAAGTCTCGAAAAGGAGCTAACAGCTATTCAGGATAGCATAAAAAGGTCAAAACAAATAATCAATCAATCATTCCACTTTAGGATGATAACAGACCTTGTGAGGAAGACACCCGGAAAAAAATGATCCAGTTCTGATGTATCATTTCAAAATAAAAGCCTCTTTAAGTCTTGACACTGAGCTAACAGCTACTAGACTTGGACAAAAAGGTCAAAACAAATAATCAATCAATCATTCCACTTTAGGATGATAGCAGACCTTATGAGGAACACACCCAGAGAAAATGATCCAATTCTAATGTATCATTTCAAAATAAGAGCCCCTTTAAGTCTTCAACTTGGCTAACAGCTATTCAGGATAGCATAAAAAGGTCAAAACAAATTTAAAATAAGAGCCCTTTCTAGTTTAGAAATTGAGCTAAAATACTAGCTTTTCAGACTAGCACAAAAGTGGAATTATTGATCGATTATTTGTTTTGACCTTTTTATGCTATTCTGAATAGCTGTTAGCTCAGTGTCAAGACTTAAAGAGGCATTTATTTTGAAATGAAACATCAGAATTGGATCATTTTTTTCTGGGTGTCTTCCTCATTAGGTCTGTTATCATCCTAAAGTGGAATGGTTGATTGATTATTTGTTTTGACCTTTTTATGCTGTTCCAAAAAGCTTTTAGCTCAATTTCTATATTTTAAACGGTTCTTATTTTGAAATAATACATCAGAATTGGATCATTTTTCTCTGGGTGTCTTTCTCATAAGGTCTGCTATCATCCTGAAGTGGAATGGTTGATTGATTATTTGTTTTGACCTTTTTATGCTATTCTGAATAGTTGTTAGCTCAATTTTTAGACTTAAAGGGGCTTTTATTTTGAAATGAAACATCAGAATTGGACCATTTTCTCTGGGTATCTTACTCATAAGGTTTGTTATCATCCTGAAGTGGAATTTTTGATTGATTATTTGTTTTGACCTTTTTAAATGATTTTCCCAATAGTTGTGAGCTCCATTTCTAGACTTAAAGGGGCTCTTATATGAAATGATACATCAGAAAGAGATCATTTTCACAGAGTGTCTTCCTCAAAAGGTTTGCTTTTATCCATTAGTGGAATTATTGATCGTTTATTTGTTTTGACCTTTTTTATGCTATCCTGAATAGCTGTAAGCTCCATTTCTAGACTTAAAGCGGCTCTTATTTTAAAATGATACATCAGAATTGTATCATTTTCTCTGGGTGTCTTGCTCATAAGGTCTGCTATCATCCTGGCATGCAATGATTGATTGATTATTTGTTTTGACCTTTTTTTATGCTATCCTGAATAGCTGTTAGCCCAGTTGAAGACTTAAAGGGGCTCTTATTTTGAAATGATACATCAGAATTGGATCATTTTTTTCTGGGTGTCTTTCTCACAAGGTCTGCTATCATCCTGAAGTTGAATGGTTGATTGATTATTTGTTTTGACCTTTTTATGCTATTCTGAATAGCTGTAAGCTCAATTTCTAGACTTAGAGAGGCTTTTATTTTGAAATGATACATCAGAATTAGATCATTTTTTCTGGGTGTCTTCATCATAAGGTCTGTTATCATCCTAAAGTGGAATTATTGATTGATTATTTGTTTTGACCTTTTTGTGCTAGTCTGAATAGCTGTTAGCCAAGTTGAAGACTAAAAGGGGCTCTTATTTTGAAATGATACATCAGAATTAGATAATTTTCTCTGGGTGTCTTCCTCATAAGGTCTGTTATCATCCTTAAGCGAAATGATTGATTGATTATTTGTTTTGACCTTTTTATGCTATTCCAAATAGCTGTTAGCTAAGTGTCAAGACTTAAAGGGGCTTTTATTTTGAAATGATACATCAGAATTGGCCATTCTTCACAGAATGTCTTTATCATAAGGTCTGCTATCATCCTAAAGTGGAATGATTGATTGATTATTTGTTTTGACCTTTTTGTGCTAGTCCGAATAGCTAGGATTTTAGCTCAATTTCTAAACTAGAAAAGGCTCTTATTTTGAAATGATGAATCCAAATTAGATCACTTTCTCTGGGTGTGTTCCTCATTAGGTCTGCTATCACCCTGGAGCGGAAAGATTGACTGATTATTTGTTTTGACTCTATAATGCTATCCTTAATAGTTGTTAGCTCAATTTCTAGACTTAAAGGGGCTCTTATTTTGAAGTGATACATCAGAATTGCCCATTCTACACAGAGTGTCTTCCTCACGAGGTTTGCTATCACCCTGAAGTAGAATGGTTGATTGATTATTTGTTTTGACCTTTTTATGCTATCCTGAATAGCTGTTAGCTCAATTTCTAAACTTAAAAGGGGCTCTTATTTTGAAATGAAACATCAGAACTGGCCATTCTTCACAGAGTGTCTTTCTCATAAGGTCTGCTATCATCCTGAAGTGGAATTATTGATTGATTATTTGTTTTGACCTTTTTATGCTATTCTTAATAGCTGTTAGGTCAGTGTTAAGACTTAAAGAGGCTTTTATTTTGAAATGATACATCAGAATTAGATCATTTATTCTGGGTGTAAGGTCTGTTATCATCCTGAGGTGGAATGATTGATTATTTGTTTTGACCTTTTTATGCTATTCCAAATAGCTTTTAGCTCAATTTCTATATTTAAAACTGCTCTTATTTTGAAATGATACATCAGAATTGGATCATTTTTCTCTGAGTGTCTTTCTCATAAGGTCTGCTATCATCCCGAAGTGGAATGGTTGATTGATTATTTGTTTTGACCTTTTTATGCTATTCTGAATAGTTGTTAGCGCAATTTTTAGACTTAAAGGGGCTTTTATTTTGAAATGAAACATCAGAATTCGACCATTTTCTCTGGGTGTCTTAATCATAAGGTTTGTTATCATCCTTAAGTGGAATTTTTGATTGATTATTTGATTTGACCTTTTTTAATGCTTTTCTAAATAGTTGTTGGCTCCATTTCTAGACTTAAAGGGGGCTTTTATTTTGAAATGAAACATCAGAATTCAATCATTTTCTCTGGGTGTCTTGTTCATAAGGTCTGTTATCATCCTGGCATGTAACATTGATTGATTATTTGTTTTGACCATTTTTTATGCTATCCTGAATAGCTGTTAACCCAGTTGAAGACTTAAAGGGGCTCTTAAATTGAAATGATACATCAGAATTAGATCGTTTTTTCTGGGTGTAAGGTCTGTTATCATCCTGAGGTGGAATGATTGATTGATTATTTGTTTTGACCTTTTTATGCTATTCCAAATAGCTTTTAGCTCAATTTCTAGACTTAAAAAGGCTTTAATTTTGAAATGATACATCAGAATTGGATCATTTTCTCTGGGTGTGTTCCTCACAAGGTCTGCTATCATCTTGAATTGAATTGAATTGATTTTTATTTCGGTCATGTCGACACACATATACAACATCACACATTGTCAATAGATGATCACATTGTACATGTCCGAAAGGGAAGACGGGAGAAGCAGAGCTTATCTAGTCCCGTCCCCGTTTACTCAATATTTAGTCTCCTCTTTTTCACATTTCATTAGAGTAATATAAATTTTGATTACATTTACAGAACTTTGCGTAATTATTTATTGTCTTTTAGTGTCCATAGTTGATTTGATGTCCAATTTTGTTGTCATGTAAGGCATTGTCTTTTTGTGTCCATAGTTGATTTTAAATGTCCAATCCTGTTCTTCACGTACGGCCTGGTTCGTGGGTCTTTCAATTTTGTTTCTGTTGGTGTCTTAAGCATTTGAGTCGTTGTCACTCTCCCCTTCGCCCAGGCGTGCTCCAGCACTACCGTCCCGGGCTCTGCTGCGGTTTTCAGCCATGCGGGCGTTTCCGCCTCCTCCTCGGGTTGTATTGAGGAGTGCACGAGCCATCATTCTTTGACCTCCGGCTCTATTGATGTCATTGCTTGCTTGTAGCATCGCCTCTCTCGTTGCTGTGATTTCAGCTTTCATGCGTCTCAGCCTCCACATTATTCCGCCGAGGCCCAGTCCCAGGACTGTGATCACTGCTCCAATTGCTGCAAACATGAACACGTCCTCTACGTCCTCAACCTGCAGTATTGCCAGACACACAGCTCTCCATTTATTCCAGCTGTCCATTGCGTACCCAGCTAGGAAAGTTCCATCAGGGCATTTTGGTTCTCCCGGGCCAGCTTGGCGGGTTGAGAAAACTTTATCGATTGCGTTGAAAGCCCAGCTTAGTGGATCCATTTTGAGAATGTCTGCCCCTCTGCAGTTGGTGGGATATATACTGTTGCCCCACATGTCAGACAGCATCACCTCCTTCACAGTCATTGCTTTGGAACATTTTGTCTTTGCTGCTGTCTTGTAGACCAAACACCCCCATTTGTTTACGTTTCAGTATCCTTCATGTCTTGACAAACTTTAGATGCCACACATTTAGCTATTATCATTTTTGTATCCGTCAAAGGTCATTTTGACAATTTTTTTCTTAAATATGTGCAAGGAGCCGCTGCTCCTGGTCCGTCCTTCTAAGCTGTTCCATTGATTAACTCCACTAACTGTGACAGTCATGTCTTTCAATGTAGTTCTTACTGTTCTCTTTTTAAAAATCATTTCCCCTCTCAAGTTATGTTTCGTCTCTCTTTTTGTGAACCTTTTTTGTAGATTCCTCGGTAGCTGACCGTGTGCGGCCTTGTATAATACCTGCACAGTCCTGTATTTTATTAGGTCATAGAATTTCAGGATTTTTGCCGCAATAAATAGTTGATTTGTGTGTGCTCTATAGCTTGCGCGGTGAATAATTCTCACTGCTCTTTTCTGTAGTGTTGATATGCTGTTGGTGTTTGTTTTGTAAGTGTTTCCCCATATCTCACTGCAGTATTGTATGTGTGGTGCCACCAGAGCCCAGTAAACTGTGAGAAGTGTTTTCTGATTCAGCAGTTTTTGTGCCTTCCATAGTATTGACACACTTCTGGCTAATTTTTTTTGTGTATAAGATATGTGGGGTTTCCAGTTTAGCTTATCATCAATAATTACTCCCAGAAATTTGAGTTCCTTAACCCTTTGTATCTTCGTACCGTTAATAGTTATGTTAGCATCACAGTCATTGTGTTTGTTGCCGAATAACATAAAGTTTGTTTTGTCTAGGTTCAGAGATAATCTGTTTATATTAAACCATATTTGTAGCTTGTCCAGCTCCTTGTTTGTTTTAGTGATCAGCTCCTTCAGGTTGTCTCCCGAGCAGAAAAGACTAGTATCGTCTGCAAATAGTATGCATTTAATATCTTCAGGTACCTTCCATATATCATTCATATAAAGAGTAAATAATTTTGGACTTGAAGTGGAATGGTTGATTGATTATTTGTTTTGACCTTTTTTATGCTATTCTGAATTAAGAAAAAAAAATAGTTCCGTTTGATTCATTTTTTTTGCCTTTAAAATTGTGCATCAGATCTGTATCATTTGGTCTGTATCATCCTGAGAAGGTCTACTATCTTCCTGAAGTGAAGTGGTTGATTGATTATGTATAATAGGCATTTGATCCTAGTCTGAATATAAGAGCAGATCTGCACAGTTCCAGGTTTTTTGAAAAGCTTTTACTTTGATATCAAATATAGTCATCAACCGTGTAAGGTTGCGTCACTCACTGACAAACTGATTGCAAAACTTGGGTTGAGTTTTATTTTGAAGTTCCGTCAGACCTACCATGTTACTGCAATACCCAGGATAAACGCGCATCGTAAATTGAATTGAGGGCTGGCTTGACCGTCTTTTCCGAAGTGAGGGCTGGCTTGACCGCAGTGCAGAACAACTGCTGACTGTGGGTTGGAATGAATATCGTCACTAACAGTTTAACCCCTGTGTTAGCTTGTTAGGTGTGTTTAGCTCGGGCTGTATCTCTCTCCAGTTTATCTTTATTCTGCTCTTCTGTCCTTATTCTGTCTGACAGTTAGGCTCCAGTGTCCACCATCACTACAAAATTAATCACAGAAACAGTTCTGAAGTTGAAAAAAGAAATAAACGGAAGAACTATAGCGGCTCTTGGCTTCGCCACGTGTTGCACGCTCGAGCCTTTAATAATGTCCTCAACATTTTACGAATGGTTTGTTTCTTGAGTTCGTGGCCGACGCAGAGAAACGGATGTGGTTTCTGCATGGATTAAATCGTATTAGGTCAAAGCTTACGTCTATCAACCTTAGCTACTGGCTCGATTCCCTGAAACATTATCAGATACATGTTCAGAGACTAACCTGCTCTGTGCAGCTTAAAATCACATCCAGTAGTTCTCTTTGGCGCTGCAGCTCCTCTTCGTAGAAATCTTTAAGATCCTGAAATCTGGACAACTCTTCACATCCAAGAACTAAAACAGACAAAGAAAACTAAACGTAGATGCATTTCCCTGAGGTGAATCTCCTTCTTCGTTGGAGTTTTATGGCGGTTGGCAACCAACTGAAAAGGTGCATTACCGCCACCTACTGAGCTGGAGTGTGGATCTGAATTTCGCAGTTGCCATATTCTATTACTTAGATCTGTTCTTTTGAGAAAAACTTATATCTCTTTCTATATATGTTGCAATTTTTCCCCAAGTAAACACTTTAATGTAAACTTGATATTCTGTTTTTTTGAGTGATTCCTTTAGCCTTTTCCTCTCCTGTTCATATCTGCTACACTCCATAATACAATATTGTACTGTTTCCAGTTCACTGCAATGAGAGCAAAGTCCTGTAGGATGTTTGCCTTTAATATGAAGAGTACTATTTAATCCTGTGCGTCCAATTCTGAGTCTTGTTATAATTGCTTCTTCTCTTCGCGTACTGTAGATTTTCCTATTATCTTTAACCTGTTGCTGTATACCAGGGATGTCAAACTCATGCCATGGAGGGCCAAGAGGCTGGTGGAGTTCTTGGTTGGAAGGAAAACCTGCAGCCTCTTGGCCCTCCATGGCACGAGTTTCACATCCCTGCTGTATACTGTATAAATTCCTTCCAGTCTCACCAATTTCTCAGTATTCTTGCCATAATGTTGAGTGTAGGTCTTCATGATTGATTTAGCTTCTGTTTTACTTAAACTCTTGTGTTTGTGAAGTTTCATGTAGAGAAGTCTGAAACGCTGCAGCGTCCAATCAGAGAGTGATATTCCATATGGGGGGGGGGGTGTCTGTCAGTGAAAAGACTTCCGCAAAGCCAGCTCTCGTGTTTCCTCGATCATAGCTCCTCTGATCAGTCTCCTTCATTCTCTCTCTTTTTTTCATTTTCACACCTGTTTAATGTTGATTAAAAATCCCAAGAGTAATCAAGCCTTTGGTGAAGATTTAAAGAAAAAAAAACGTTAAAATGTTCTCTGCTAAAACTAGAATATAAATGGAATCTTTAAAAGTAGAAAGAAGAAAAATTGATTCATCTACTGTGTGAGAATGACCCAGTTAAACATAATGAAGACGAAAAACAGGACACAGTAAAGAAAGAGCAACGATGGAAAACATCCAGCGATTCGTCTTCTCTGTGATTTGCATTTGGCTTTTTGATACAAAGAACAATCAAGCTTTGTTTCAGAGAAGTCTGTATGCCACCAGGAGAAATACAGTAGCCGCTGTTACACAAGAAGTGACCATTCCTTCCACCAGTTAACAGATTCCAGTGCTTTTAGCGCCACCTCCTGGGGTTGGATTGGAATGTCTGGCATCCTAACAGAAAGGTACCAAAAGTGGGTCGGGACAGGTCGGTAATTTGGGGACCTGTCCCTGGATTAGTTAAAGGAAATGACACCTCCTTACATGGAGAGGAGCAAAACTTTTGTTTTCCGAGTGTACTCGTATCGGTCCGTGTGCTAACAGGACTAAAGGCCCTGTGCTGAAACAGACCAGTGAAAGTATGTGTACCAATACAACCCTAATATGTGTATATGTGTGTTCCCTTTAGGTGCCACCAACTAGCTCCAAAGACAAAGCCATCTCTAAAGCTACTCTAGAGAGTTTCAGAAAAAAAAATACAACAGCCATTTTTGTTGTATGGTCTTTGTTATTGTCTCACTGCCATCTACTGGTCTGAGGGGTATTGCACGAAAGTAGGATAAATACATCCAGGATAAATGAGCAGGCGCGGCTTGAATAAGCCTAGTCGGCGCTTTCTCGGATTAATTGGTTGCACGTTTGCAGAGCCAGGATGAAAAGACGCGGCTTAGTCAAGCCAGGTGTGGATCATTTGGATAAGTGGGCGTTCACAGCCTTCTTAAGAAGACCACGAGATCGATCACAGAATCATAGATTGAAAATGAAACAAGGACGTGCATCTTTCTTCAAGCGGGACGAACAGGCAATACTTCTTCAACTATATGAAGAAGTAAAACATATAATCCACAAGAAAGGTAACACGAAGGTAAAAAAAAAAGTAGAGGGGGGAAAAGCCTGGTAGTTAATGACAGACCGGCTTAATGAGTAAGTAGCGCGAACATGTACAATGAAGAAACAGTACTCCACACACTTATGATTCTTCAGTTTAAGGATGCAGAGCTGATGACTTTTCAAGTCCGCTAATCAATACCTACTTATGTTTTTCTTTAATGTGGCCCATAGAAGTGCATGTAACTCAGGTTATTTGAAGTATAATTAAGTTCAAAGAAAATTTAAACTCTGTGTCCGTGTTATCTATTGAAGCAGTTGTTCTTATGCTGTGTTCTGTTTTATCCCTCATCTGTCATGAAGAACAAACCTGTCTGGCCAAAAAAGAACCTGGCAGCAGGTGTAAACCAAATATAAAAATATTCTGCAGTCTGGTAAGTTACTTATGCGTAGCCCAAAGAGCAGTTATCAAATGAAGTGATACATTTGTTTTCTGCTGAGAATGAATTTCTGTACGATTTTAGCTGTGAAAAAAAGACTCGTCAAACCAGCAGAGGGGGTGGTCCACCAAGCCAGGACCTGACCCCAGCAGAGGAGCTGACACTCAACTTAAATAAAGGGAGGCCAGTGATGGGGTGCTTCCCAATGTGCCAAAATGCAGTCTCCTATCTCCTCTCTCCTCCGCGACACCGGAAGTACTTTGTGAGCAGCCATATTGGAGGACATTCCAAAGCGCCAAATGTGCTCGGAGGAGAGAGGAGAGAGGAGAGAGGAGAGAGGAGACTGAGCTGGAGGAGGCATAATCGAGGAAACACAAGTGCAGGCTTCGCGGAAGTCTTTTCACTGACAGACACGCACCCTTGTGACGTATCAGAGCCGGCCACAAAGCGTCAGCTGTCCACATGTGTGAAACGTGAGCTCCATGGAGCAAGATAAGCTGTCTAAGTGTAAAGCCTGGCTCGCACTTCAGCATTCTCGCCCGATTTAACCCAGATTCGGTCCTCCCCACTATCAGAGAAGAAATCTGGTCGGGACTAAAATCAGCCCCGACGTTCAGCCAAGATTATCTTCTAGTGTGAGCTGTTGACAGATGAATCTTTTGCCCCACGATCGTCTCACGGACTCGTCGGAGCCGCCCCGATAATTTTCAAACATGTTTGATATTTATCTGGATGATTACAACATTCATTCTCACTGAGGATGACAACAAACAGTTAGAAAGAGCCCCAGAGACCAAACAAGTGAAACTGAAAGGCTCCGGGTCAGCTGACTGCGCGCTCCACTGGCCCACTCCAGCCAGTTCAATAATGCCTTTAAAAATAACACATAACCACGCAATTTTCATACAGTAGCAAACTGTTGTTTTATCAGTGATCGGTGTGAGATCATGCCATCATTGGCTGATACAGCAACAGTTTCACCTCTGTCCCTCTGCGTGCGCGTAATGGATGAAAGGCAGCGCTGCAGACAGCTCCGCTTCTCTCTCCTCCTGTCCCACCAGTGCGCTAAGCAGTGCTTATAGCAGAATAAATACATTATTTATGAACACAAAGTGGCCCCAATATAAGAATTAAAAACTATCAATCTGGGCCTGGGAAAACGTGACATTTTTCTTTTTCATTCATGAACATATTCATGTTAAACTGATCTAAAAGTGAATATGAATTTTCTGTGGTCGAGCGCCCTGTTGTTTACATTATTTTCCTTAATTTAGTTTCTCCCGTGCGTTCAGACCGGTTTATCCAGCTGTGACGCCGCCATCACTCCAAGACTGACGTCATGTGACGCTCCGGAGGAGAGGACATCTCAATGCTCATAAAATGAACCTCCTCGTCTCCTCTCTCCTCCCTTCGTTTCCTCGTGTCTCCGGCATGCATCTCTGGTGGGCGGGACCAAGACGCAAGTGGAGGAGGCGAGTGGAGGAGGCGTGGATGGAACTTTGGAGCTTTGAGAAGCACCCAGTGCTTAGATACGTTTGCTTCATGAGCTACGGCGCATGTGTCGGAGCCTCGGGTATCAGCGGACCATCACTACCGTCAGCCATTTCCGAAACTCGCCCCAGAGAAAGACATCGCTGTTTACTTTTTCTTTCGCTCCTTTGATCCTTAGATGTGAGGAGATGTCCAGATTTCAGGAACTTAAAGATTTATTCGAGCGGCGGCTGCTCGCTGCGGTCATCAGAGACATGGATGAAGGAAGAACAGTATCTGGATACGAAGAGGAGCTGCAGCGCCAAAGAGAACTACTGGATGTGATTTTAATCCCTGAGATAAAGCTGCACAGAGCAGGTTAGTCTCTGAAAATGTGTGTGATAATGTTTCGGGGAATCGAGCCAGTAGCTAAGGTTGATAGACGTAAGCTCTGTTTCTTTGCGTGGGCCACGAACTCAAGAAACAAACCGTTGGTAAAATGCTGACGACATCATTAGGGGCTCGGGCCTGCAACAAGGCCCTCTCCCCATAGCAAAGTAATGAGGAGTGTTGTGTTAGCTTCTCAGTGACTACAGTTAGCTTCATATACTCTTGGTTTACTTCAGTATGTTTCGGGAACGTTACACACAATCGCATATACTTCATTGACTGTATAGAGTGGACAGCGTCGCTATTGTATGGTTTTGAAGCCAAAATACCCCCGTCACAGGTGCCACCATAGACTCTATGCACAGATCACTTCCGCATGGCCATTTTCGGTGTTGTGCCATATTCTGCACCCCTCGGGTGTATTGCATCCCCGCATGAAAAGCCTGTTTTGCCTGTCAGGAAATGCATCCCCCTACTATTTCTCACAGAGAAGTGGACACTTTCTGAAAATTGCTCCAGTGGCTGTGAGCGTTTACAGTCTATGCTCTATATCTATGCTTCTAGTGGGCACTCCGCTGGAGGGGGTGCATTTCACGCGAGGGGTGCAGAATATGGCACAACACCGGCAACCAAAAGAAGCAGTAGAAAGTGAGAGTAGACGGTATGATGGCAGGGATTAAATAAGTAGGGTATTTGCTGGACTTTCCTAAAGTTTCTGTTAATGATGTACAGAGAACCGTAGTACAACACCATAGAGCAAGTCGTTTGAGGCTTTAAAATGTACGTGCTCTTGTTTGTTGAGAGCTTTGCAGGTAATTTGCTAACAGTAGGTAGCCTGAGCTAGAAGACTTACTTTCATGTTTTAAAGGGAGAGCTTGAGGTCAATCATACTTTAAAGTAAGTTTAATCATGTCTTTATACCTCTTGTCTTATATGTTTGTACTTCTATGAAAGCATAAGGTAAAACGGGGCTACAAGAGATCTCCCTGAGAGCCCACTAATACATAACTCTCTTACAAGATATATGCCAGAAGGTAGCATAAACCATTAAAACTTTATTTTCCAACAAAAATATCACTTTTTATCAATAAACACTAGGGATGCAACGATATCCAAATTTCACGGTACGATATCATCACGGTATTAAAGCTACGGTACGGTATTATTGCGGTATCGCCAAAGAAAAAAAGATGACTTGGACAAAAGGACACTGTGTGGAAAAACAAGTGCCAGGATAAACACACATACTGTAATTGAACACAAACATAATGCTCAAATGTTTTAACCACATTTATTATCAACATTAATTTATAAGTGCAGAAAAAACTGTGCAGGATTATCCAGCCTTTTCAAGTAACTTTTTGAGTTCAGTTCATATGACTAACAGAGTCCCCCAAGAGATCTTCAAGAGCAGTCTTTTTGGTTGGAGGAGGCACACCCACCTCAGTTGGAGCTGCATTCAGTCTTTGTGGGAGAGCACTTACAGATCCTGGCTGTCCAGCAGCTTGCATGGCTTCTTCCCCCTTACTGGGATTCTGTGGAAGCAAGGAACAATAATAATTGTACCAGACATGTCTCACTTTACCAACAACACAGATCAAAGTTACTCTCATGCAAACATTTTGCTTTGCAGTTACACAACCATAGAATATATTGGATTTCCACTTTGACACACACACACACACACACACACACACACACACACACACACACACACACATAGTAGTAAAATAAGATATATACTTGGTTCTGCATCTGTGAGGTTCCCTCTCATGGACATCCAGTTGTGGAAGATTCCTGAACCGGGGGTCCAATGCACTGCTCTCATGCAGAAACTCCCCTTGCTCCCCTTGGTACCGGCCTGCCAGGTCATCCAGTATGGCTGTCTTCATTTGGGCAATGAGGCCAGAATGGTTGCCTGGTGCCATACTCTCTGCTATCATGTGCTTGAGAGGCATGATGAGTGAGACTGTTGGCTGAGATTCCTCACAAAGCACAGTTGTTGCTTTTTTCAAGGGTGTGAGAAGTTCAACAATGCCCTCAGCGTCTGTAATGTCGGTCCCATCCAGAGAGTCTATCTCACGTGCACTGCGTCTTACTTCATCACTTAGCAGGGCTGCAGCGACTGCCTGTTGTTGCTCCAGGTAGCGCTCGAGCATATCGAGCATATCGAGCGAGCTATTCCATCTTGTAACGACGTCTATCATAAGTCGGTGAACAGGCAGGTTTAACATTTGCTGCTTTGAGGTTGGCACTGCTGCAGCAGTTGAGCTGTGGTGAAAAAACGCAGCCACACGTCGTACTCTACCAAGCAGGCGGCTGACACGGTTAACTTTTAAACCTGCCTGAGACGCCAGATTCAATGTGGGGGCGAAACAGTTAACATGCGGGGACAGCCCGGCCTCTCTCACTGCTACAGCCATGTTTCTTGCGTTGTCAGTGACAACAGCGATGCCATTTGTCTTAATCCCCCACTCTGAAATGGCAGATGTCAGCACCTCTGCAATGTCGTGCCCGGTGTGTGACTCTAACAAAGCCCGAGTTTGAAGCACAAAACTTCTTATCTCCCACTCACCAGTCATAACATGTGCTGTAATGGTTACGTAGCTGTGGGTAGCTCGTGAAGTCCAACTATCCGTGGTGAGTGAGACACTCTCCGCCTTCTCCATGCTCTGTTTCACTTTTGTCTTTGTCTCTTGGTAAAGCGTTGGTGTTAGCGTTTTGCTAAAGTATGTCCGGGATGGAATTTTGTACCTTGGCTCAAGCACGTTCACCAACCTTTTAAATCCCTCATTGTCCACCACTGAAAACGGCTGAAGGCCTTTGACAATAAATTCCCCGATTCGCCTTGAGATCAGTTGAGCTCTTGTGCTGTCATGGGGGAAATGTGGTTGAAATGCCTCACGAATTGTTGTCTGGTCTCGCTTGCTTCTTGGTTTCTCATCTAGAATCTTCTCCGGGTGATGGTTCATCAAGTGGCTCCTCATATTACTTGTATTCCCCGACTTGTAAACAATCGCGGTCTGGCATGTCCGTCGTGTTTTCTCCGCGGTCGTTCTTCTTTACCGCGAACCCAAAGTGTGTCCATACTTCCAACTTAAACTTCGCCGGAGGTTCGACTATTTTAAGTTTTCCGCTCTGCTCCCCGTCTGTGCTCTCCGCTATTTGTTGCTGCACTACGCAGGGGATCATGGGAGATGTGGTTAACTTCTCAGACCGGCCCACTCATAGCGCCAGCGGAAAACTACAGTAGCCAGAGTACTCTGAGTCATTGTTTGATACCGTCACATGCCACGGCATTATTTTGAGGATTTTGAAACAGGAATACCGCGGTATCTACAATACCGTTACATCCCTAATAAACACACAAGCAAGTGTAACGGTCTTGCACAAGAGAGTCATTTTTTGATAATTCAACATGTTATATAGCTCTCAATCTGCCGAATCGCTACTGAACACTCCAAAAATTGCATTGATATGCTAGCAGTTTGTATCAATATCAATATACATCAATAAACTTTGTTTTTTTCAGCAAAATATCAACTTTCTTTTCTGAAAACACAATTGTATGCACAAGAGAGTCCTTTAACCCATTCAACATGTTATGTAGCTCTTAATCTACCAAAAATGATACGGAGCACTTGGCGCTAGCTTGATGCTAATGTACATTGCAAAAATACGTTGGTATACTGCAAAAATAGAGCTTAGATAGTAAAATAAAATAAAGATAATAATAAAGAGCTTCGTATTGGTGGCTTTGGTGCATTGATTTACAAGAAATATCGCACAGTTTAAGCTTCAAATTATTTCCAAACAATAAAAAGAAGCCTTGGTACACTGTTCTAACATCACACAATACATACATGAGCTATTTTTCCCGTTGCACGAGACACTCACTTACACATAGTATAAATGCAGGATGTTATTAGATTCTAAAAAGTTTATTACACTCTGTCAACGATGAATTTTGCACATATTTTACAAATTAGACCAGGAACACTGTTAAAAGGTCATCACACAATACAAGCCTCAATCAAGGCATATACGCATACAAAGTAAAACTAGATAGAGAGAGCTTCATTCATCCTGAAGCTCATCCCATCTAACGTTACCTTTTTCACATGCACTTGCTCCTTCAGATGCTCCTTCACTCCCAGAATCATGCAGAAACCTCAGTGGAGGTTTTATAACCCCGGAGGATCTTCTTTTTTTGGCATTTTGAGGAGACTTTAGTTCCATTCTCTCTGTGCGTTCTATCATGAAAATCTGTAACAGAAAGTGAACAAGACTCTCTAAATCACGTTATCAGGCGCTAAACACCAGGAGCTGTCAGGCCGTCCAAGCCGGAGATGCGGAGCCTCCTTCAGCGCACAGTGCCATCAGGGCACAGAGATTTTTCCTCATTAATATTCCTCGTGTATGAACTGAGTGATCTTATATTTTTCTTTTGTTTGTTTATTTGTTGTTTATTTGTGTCCTGCAGATGTTCAGCTGCTAATGGTGAAGAAAGAGGAGCTTCCCCCTGAGCAGCAGGAGAGGAGCCCCTATCCAGACCAGGAGGATAATGAGTCCCCACTCATTAAAGAGGAACAGGAGGAGAATGAGTCCCCACTGATTAAAGAGGAACAGGAGGAGAATGAGTCCCCACTGATTAAAGAGGAACAGGATAATGAGTCCCCACTCATTAAAGAGGAACAGAATGATAATGAGTCTCCATTCATTAAAGAGGAACAGAATGATAATGAGTCTTCATTCATTAAAGAGGAACAGGAGGATATTAAGTCCCTACTGGTTAAAGAGGAACAGGAGGAAGTGTGGATTGGTCAGGGCAGAGAGCAGCTTCAAGGACTGGAGGAGGCTGATACCAAGGTCCTGTTTCCTTCAGTCCATATGAAGAGTGAAAATGATGAAGAGGAACCTGAGTCTTCACTGCTTCATCAGAGACTCACTGACCACATGGAAACAGCAGCTGGTGTAGAGGACTGTGGAAGACCAGAACCAGCAAGGAGCTCAGATCCAGAAAAGGATTTAGAGAATGAGGTTCAAACTGAAGCCTCATCAGATACTGGATCAGGGTCTGAAACTGAAGCAGAAGACTGGATGGAGACCAGAGACAGTCTTAAAAAATCAAAATCTGCCACAAACAAAAGAGCAAAGACTGTAAAGTCACAAAATTGTCCTGAGCCTGGTAATACCAATGATGTGGTTTCTCTGCCAGAAAAGAGACCTTTCAGCTGCTCAGAGTGTGGGAAAGGTTTTACTCACAGAGTATATTTATACAAACATATGTTTGTCCACACTAAAGAAAAACCTTACACCTGCTCGGAGTGTGGAAGAGGATTTAACGACAAAGGAAGTCTGAAAAGACATCAGCTTGTCCACACCAAAGAATTACCTTTCAGCTGCTCTGAATGTGGAAAAGGATTTAGCATTAAAGCAAATCTGACAAGACATATGTTTGTCCACACCAAAGAATTACCTTTCAGCTGCTCTGAATGTGGAAAAGGATTTAGCATTAAAGCAAATATGACAAGACATATGTTGGTCCACACCCAAGAAAAACCTTTCAGCTGCTCTGAGTGTGGAAAAAGATTTAGCATAAAAGGAAATATAAAAAATCATATGTTGGTCCACACTGCAAGGAAAAACCTTTTAGCTTCTCTGAATTTTGGAAACAATTTGAGTTTGAAAGCAAGGCTGATATCTGGGGATGCACCGAAATGAAAACTTGTGGCTGAATAACTGATATCAAGTACCGAATATTGAATATTGATTTTTTTAAGAAATTAAATGTTAAATATTCTGACATATTTTGAATATTCGAGTAGCCTTTACTTTACAAAGTTTTTCATTTTTACTTCACCTTCAAACAAAACAAAACATGCATTCCAAAAAAACTTAAGTGCATTTAAGTGGATAAACCCACAACAAATGAATTGTCCTTTTTGCACAAGCCTGCTTAGCCACAGTAGATAGGCAAATAACGTAAATAGAAGGCTTAAGTAAATCTCAATTAGAGTGCGCTTGTAACCTCATACTCTACAGTTCCACAACATATTCCAGACCAGAACAGATTTGTCAATAACAGTACTTCAGCTTCTGAAAACTATGACATCTGAAACATCTTACAATTGTGACAACTTAAAACAACTGTGCTTGTATGTCAAGGCCCAAAGAAGATATTTCAGAACTCTGGCCAATGACTGAACCTATGCTGACCCCTGCTGTAGGCATTCCAACAAAAAATACATTCAAGTGCACTGAAAAAATCTAAGTGCACATAACAAATTAACTATTGTTCTTTTGGCCAAAGTTTACTTTAGCCTACACTGTAAAAAAAAAAAAATCTGTAAAAAGAAAACGGTAAAAGCATTAGTTTCCAGACAAATACCTTAAAATTGCAGTCAAATCAACCGACGGTAATTTCCTGTGAAATACTATTTTTCCCATGCACAGTCAAAAATTTGTCATGTATAAAAACAAACTTGACATAAAACTAAAGATAAATGTCCACAGTGTTACAGTATAAATATGTAATTTTAGAGTTCTGCTGAAAAATTCAGTATTTTTATAGGAAAATACTTTTTGTTGTGATGGTGTTTTGTAACCATGAGTGAGGAGAGCACACAGAGGACATAAGACTCTGCTGAACATGAAAGTATTTTATTGGGGGAACATGCTGCCTGTGCAACACTTCATGGACCAGCTGTGTAATTGAAATAACATTGTTATCAAAAATTGACCAACATAGCAAAGACCATCAATACATCTCATTTATAAAAAACAAAACACAACGTAAAAGCCACTGGGTACAGGGTCCGCCCAATGGAGCACAGACGGCCAGTCTGCACTACTGGGCACGGACAGATGGTTCATCCCCTGGGTCGGAGACAGCCTGTGTTTTTAGGAGAAGAGCAGAGTGTTCTGTTTTTTTTTTTTTTTTTTTTTTTTTTAATTGGCCTCTGATCAAAAACAATTCATTCCTGTATTTTTACAGTGTTTTTCACGTAATTCTATGTAACAATGTTTGCCTGGAATTTTACGGTATTTGTCTGGAAACTTTGCTGCCAGTGCTGTTACTGTTTTTTTTACATTTTTTTTTCTTTTCTACAGTGTAGTCCTGTATTTATACAGTTATTTAATGTTGTTCTGTATTTTTTACAGTGTTTGACCGTCATTTCACAGTATCTGTCTGGTAATTTTGCTGACAGTGCTTTGACCATTTTTTTTTACATTTTTTTATCAGTGAATTACAACCATAAGTGAGGAAGGTACAGGGCTAAAAAAAATCCAGGATGTCATTTTATGGATAATTTCTGGAATTTTACAGTTGTGTATAATGTTATTGAAAAACAGAAAAAAATGCTTTAAAATTCAGGGTTAATAACTGTAAAATTCTGATATATTTTTTGACTGTGTAAAATTACAAAAAACATCTGTAAATCTGCTGATATTTTTTTGTTTCATAAGAAAACAGGAATAATCTGTTAAACATTACAGACAATTTCCTGTAAAATTACATTTTTTTTCTAACAGTGTACTCCTTCAAGAACAGTAGCAGTGAGAGGCTCTTGAACACAGCCTCAGTTATCACTGAGGGGCATAGGAGCAGGCTGACAGCACAGCATGTTGAAATGCTTATCTTCTTAAAAAAGAATCTCCACATCATGCTTGGACTGGAGGGAATGGAGATGGAGGGGTAGGAAGGGTAGTTATCAGTTTAGTTAGCAGACTGATTATTGTTTTTTTGCTCTTGTTATCAGAGTGACATGTTTGTTTTGAAATTGGAACTGTGGACTTTTAACTTTGAGCGGCTGGACCATGGACAGTATTGTGGGTTCCTATTTTTTGCCTCTGCCCTCAGTCGGTCCCACCATACACTTACAATAAAAATAGCTTAAGTGAGCTTGAATAGTTATTATTCACTTTTAACGTGTAATTTGTTTCTATTTGATTTATTTAGGTTATTTTCTGGGTCTTCTAATTTATTCTTTATTTTATTCAATTACTAGTTGTTCTTATGATTAATGTTAAAATTTCTGTTACCAATTAGTTAACAATAAATGGGTCAGTTTTTCCTCATACCTACTGTTACTGACTACTGTTCTTTGTTTGAGTAATATCACTTAATCAAGCCTTTTCTAACATGTCAGACATACTACAAAATAAGTAATAAAAGTATGCATGTTTAATGCTGATATCGTATCAGATTAATATCGGTATCGGCCTATACTCAATGCTGCAATATCTGTATCGTATCGGAAGTGAAAATGTACTATCGGGACATCCCTAATAAGCTTGCCCCCTGATCACCTCACCAGAGTTGCAGACTGAATCCTCCTTGACACCTACAGCACCAGTCCAAACTGCTCAACAGGACATTAGACCTCAGAGAGCTCGGAGAGTGCCAACTCATCTTATGGACTAACAGTTAGACCGACACCGCCATAATGGGGCAGAATAATCCCTGGTATTTGTCTTAATGGCAGGGTAGTCCACCCCTCGCCATTCAGGTTTACTTCTGTTTTTGATGGAAAAAAAAAATTAAAGATAATGTGAAAAGTTGTGTGAATTGAAATGTAATTATCAAAATCTAGAAGGAAATGCTTAGGGTGTTTTTTTTTGGCATAAATTTATTTTCTTATATTTCTGTTTGGGCCCAGGTTTATGTGAACTATGCAATAGTACTGGCTATTGATAAAGACATAGTACAGTGAGTGAATACTCAGAAATATTTTCAGTATTGAATGTTAGAGATGTTTTCACAAGGTCGGTATGTTAATAAGACAAGGCGAGATGTTCAAGTTGTTACTAAATGATTTTTATGTTTTCATTAATAATATTAAAAAGTCAAATAAACACGTTATTTGGTATGTTTTGGTTATAATGTAAGTCATCATCTGAGAAAAGGAGGGATGTAGTGTATGCCGCATGTGGAGTTACATGATGACGTGGGTAGAGATGGGGGGCATGTATGTTCAGAGGACAGAGGGATAATAAAGCAGCATGAGACCAGTCTAGCATCATTGGTGTTAATACACACAGAAACACTACACACTCACTAGACTTAATTGGATTGTGGTTGGATGAGAGGTATAACACTGCCTGAGCATGAGTTGGAATAATAAGGCATAGTGAAGTTCTCACTACAACATTTATTTTACCATGGCCAGGTGAACACACCGTGCATTATGACAGTCATAATATAATCATAGGGAAACACTGTGGGTGTTGTGGTAGTGTCCAAGTGAAGTAATCCAACATTTTTGCCTAACCTTAATTAGTATGAAGCAATCTAGCACGTATTTAGTAAAACCCTACACTGTATAAAACATGGACGTAGTCTCCACAACGTTCCCCATCTGTTCCTGACACCATGAGTCAGCATTTAAGATCAAAACTATTTTTTGAACTAGACTCCAAATATATTTTTAATTCTGTATAAGTCTATGTTTTTTCTTTTTTGGCTGGATGTGTACCTGGTTTCCAGTCTTTCTGCAAGCGGATGCTCAATGAACAGCAACTTTGAGCACTTCCTTGTAGGCTTCATTTTTCTAAACGGTATGTTTTGCCACTCGGTACCCTATGGATCGACACCAGCTGCTCCAAATTTTTCAACGTTAACATTTTAACAATGCTTTATAGTCATTATGATCTTTAAATTCTTTTACTTTTTATTTTCCTTTTGGAGGGGGGGCAGCTGACGCTTTTGTTCTTGATAGTATTTGTTCCCCTTACACTTTTACTTTATACTATATATACTTATACTTTATACTTATAAGTATTTTTGAGGCCATTACTTTTACACTTGTGCTTAAGTTAAAAAAACAAACAAACAAAAAAACTAGAGTCATCGTTTTGGCGTCATATATGATCCACGCGATCCACACCAAACAAAAGAAAGGGTGGAATTGACCGACTCAAGGCTCCCGACTGACTCACGGCTCCCGACCGACTCCGGCCTGTTGGTCCAGTCATTACGTACCATTGACACGGAATGGGGTAGGCGGGGCTCTACAATCTTGAGCGAGACAGACGAAAGACGGAAGAGAGGAGAGCGCAACGGAAGTTGAGGAATGAATGAACGGATCTTTTCAGTGGGTGATTCGATTTAGTTCGTTCACCCAGATGACTCGTTTGTTTTGAATGAAGCGTTCAACGAACGTAACATTACTCACCGTCAGCCATTTTTGAAACTCGCCCCAGAGAAAGACATCGCTGTTTACTTTTTCTTTCGCTCCTTTTATTCTTAGATGTGAGGACATCTCCAGATTTCAGGATCTTGAAGATTTATTCGAGCGGCGGCTGCTCGCTGCGGTCATCAGAGACATGGATGAAGGAAGAACAGTATCTGGATACGAAGAGGAGCTGCAGCGCCAAAGAGAACTACTGGATGTGATTTTAATCCCTGAGATAAAGCTGCACAGAGCAGGTTAGTCTCTAAAAATGTGTGTGATAATGTTTCGGGGAATTGAGCCAGTAGCTAAGTTTGATAGACGTAAACTCTGTTTCTTTGCGTGGGCCACGAACTCAAGACAAACCGTTGGTAAAATGCTGACGACATCATTAGGGGCTCGGGCCTGCAACAAGGCCCTCTCCCCATAGCAAAGTAATGAGGAGTGTTGTGTTAGCTTCTCAGTGACTACAGTTAGCTTCATATACTCTTGGTTTACTTCAGTATGTTTCGGGAACGTTACACACAATCGCATACCCTACTAACAATTTTTGGTTCCCAGAATGTTCTAGGAACAAAAGCTCTGACGTTCCCGGAAGAGTGCCTTTTGGTTTGATTTCAGGTTGTCCATACGTTCCCATGGAAAGTTTGCGTTACGTTCTTTAAACGTTCTGTGTTGGTGAGCTGTTTGGTTCCCCCAACGTCCCCCTGACGTTTATTTTTGGTTAAATTGCCATCTCTCAACCTTCCCCTAACCCTTAGGGAATGTTAGTTTTTGGTTATCTTTTGGTTGTATTTTAAAGTCCCCTACAACCTTCAAACCCCCATAATTGTATTCATACCTGTACTATGAACAAGTAGTCAGTAATGGATGAAAATGCAAGTCTAGCAGCACTTTTTTATTACAATATAGTGAAATACAAATAACGCAACAAAAAATAATCAAACCAATTACAATGAAAGGCCATGAAAAGATAGCAAAATACAAACAATAACAATAATGTTCTGCAGTTGGGATGTCTTGTCCAGTTGGTGTCTTCATTCCTTCTTAGCTGATAAAAAAATTAAAATGGGAGCAAAAATAGGCATGTCTGGTCAGGTGTGTCCTCATCCCTTTTGAGCTGGCCTTAAAAGAAAAAGACAAGTTAGAGCATTAGTCCACAAAAGCATGACAAATAACCCTAACATCCCTGATTTTGTGATCACCACAAGTGGTTTAAAGATTTCTAAATAATTTCATTACTTGTTACATTCACCAGCCGAGACAAATAGAGGGATTCTAATTTACCTTCAGTGGGGGACGAATGTAAGTGCTTGCCCAGTGACGTCCTCAATTTCTGCCTCTGGCCAATGGAATTCTTGAGACAGGCCGCTAGGGTGGAAGTGAAAATGAAATTGTTCACTTAAACATCATAACTTTGTCAGTCAATTGGTGTAAGATAATGTGAACAATGCATTAACACATGCCTGTTATAATCTTAAAGAGAGTCAGATCCAGGAAAGGCTTTTTGCAACTTTTTCACCGCAGCAATACATCAGCAGTATCCACTCTACACAGCACATGGCAGCTGTCCGTTTGCACCTCCCAAAGTTCAGAGGAAGTGCTGCTGAAAAAAACAATCATGCAAGTAAGACGAATATTGGGAGCCTTTATATTCTAATTCTGTAAGATAAATCAGTTCAGATAAGATTATTGGCATGTAATTACCATTTTGTTCTCCCTCTCCTGTTGTGTAAGACTTCGGTCCAGCTTCTCCAGTTCACTCACTGTTCTGCATGGTGAAAGCAACAGGTTTTTCATGCAGAAACAGCCTCAACCACTGCTGTGGTTTTGATCCTCTTCATCAGGCAGGCCATGTGTGCGCCTATACTATAGGGACATTTAGAAGAAGTTCATGTGAATTTCTACACACAATATACTTTCCTATGTGAACAACTTAGGTGTGTGTAAAATACTTACTCTTCTAAATGGTGGCCATGACTGAGAAACATTCCTCTCCATCATGAATCATTACTGAATGAAGAAAAATGTAGAAATAAAAAGTTTATTTTAAAATTCCTGGTTCTGAAATTGTATCAAAACTTGGAAATGGAAAACTCTTATACAGCAATAAAAATTACCTAAAAACAAAACATCAAATAACTTGTATTAGATAGGATTTAAATACCTATAGATTGCATAGTAGCACCCACTTTAGTGTGTTGTTAATCTCTCTCAATAAGTGAGTGTGGCAGCTCTAGACTAACTAAACCGCATTGAACTTTTTTAAGATGAACGTAGAGATAAAGTTTAAACGGACAGTGAGGCTACAACAGGAGCTACAGGCGAAAAAAGGCTTGTGTGTTTGTGTTCATTCCAGCCCACATGCAGCAGTTATTCTGCTGTGGTCTGTTAAAACGCGAGTGTCTATAGATGAAATTAAGAGCCAGGTCACGTTAGCTCTTCTGGTAGAACATAACAAGGATTTACTAAAAGTACAAGTTAAGAACACGTCTCACAGCGGTGGGCTGTAGAGTAACAATACATCGACGGTGACTTCAGGACGTTCCCACCCGAGTTTACAAAGTTCATTTCAACATCTAAGATAGCGCCTAGCGACTTCTGATTAATAAATTACCTTTTTCGCGTAGTTTTCCAGTTAAGAAAGTTATCATAGACGAAGAAACGTGGCGAAAAAAAGACCGTGTAGAATGAGCCTCTGCTCTCCATTCATTTGCCTCACTCAAAACAAAGAAGCGCGCCACTGAGGTCTTACGACATAGAGAAACAAGGGCTCATGGGAAACGGAGTCTTTATTGCGAAAAAGCAAGAGCATTTGTGGGTTCCTCTCACAACCCCATTAAATAAAAAGTTTTTCTTCTATTGAAAGACAAACACTTACCGTGTTGATGACCTACTTGGACAGATGTAGAAACACGTAGACACAACGCATTCATTTGACCCAACTTTTCTCCATTCATCTCCCTCTTCTTCTTGAGAGTCTTTTTGTCCTGTGGCAAATCAGCTGAAAGTTGCAATAGCGCCACCTACTGTACTGGTGTGTGCTTGTGGATCAAGCAGTTGGTCTTAAATCCTCAATGAGAAGTGTTCTGTTTTTATGTTTTTATGTTTTTAGCAGTTTTTCCCAATACATACACTTTATTTTATTGCCTTCCTAAAGAGGACTTTGAGGAAACGTATGACAAAGTAGGCACACTGTGCTTACAACAAATATTAAAGAAAGTTTTTATATAGTGCATTTCAGGACATTAAAGCTAAAAACAAATGAAACTAAAAACTAAAAGCAACAAAAATTGGCAAAAACTCTGACAGCATTCATGTGGCAATGTGTAAATCATCATTTTGTTAGCACAGTTACTCATCGTTCTCGGTTAACCAAAAAATAACCAAACGACAACCCACCCAATGTTGTGTGAAGGTAGGACTGCAACCACTGGAGAACGTTTCTGTTCTCTTTACGTTAGGGGAACGTAAGGCTTTGTGTGGTTTCAGTGTAACCAAGGAGGAACGTTCTCCGAACATTAGATCTTGGTTTGGTTGTAACTAACCTTTAGACAACCAAAAGCTAACATTCCCTTTACGTTCTGTGTTACTAGGGTATACTTCATTGACTGTATAGAGTGAGATGCGTTCAGACCGGTTTATCCAGCTGTGACGCCGTCATCACTAAAATACGTCGCTTCATGTGACGCTTCGGAGGAGAGGACATCTCAATGCTCATAAAATGAACCTCCTCTCTCCTCTCTCCTCTCTTGGTTTCCTCGCGTCTCTGGCATGCATCTCTGGTGGGCGGGACTAAGATGCAAGTGGAGGAGGCGAGTGGAGGAGGCGAGGATGGAACTTTGGAGCTTTGAGAAGCACCCAGAGACGCGAGGAAACGAAGAGAGGAGAGAGGAGACGAGGGGTGCTTCTCGTCACGGGAGAAACTAAATTAAGGAAAATAATGTAAACAACAGGGCGCTCGACCGGGGAAAATTCATATTCACTTTTAAATCAGTTTAACATGAATATGTTCATGAATGAAAAAGAAAAATGTCACGTTTTCCCAGGCCCAGATTGATAGTTTTTAATTCTTATATTGGGGCCACTTTGTGTTCATAGATAATGTGTTTATTCTGCTATAAGCACTGCTTAGCGCACTGGTGGGACAGGAGGAGAGAGAAGTGGAGCTGTCTGCAGCGCTGCCTTTCATCCATTACACGCACGCAGAGGGACAGAGGTGAAACTGTTGCTGTATCAGCCAATAATGGCATGATCTCACACCGATCACTGATAAAACAACAGTTTGCTACTGTATGAAAATGGCGTGGTTGTGTTATTTTTAAAGGCATTATTGAACTGGCTGGAGGGAGCCAGTGGAGCGCGCAGTCAGCTGACCCGGAGCCTTTCAGTTTCACTTTAAGCCTAAATTTGTTGACTGTTTTCTGGTCTCTGGGGCTCTTTCTAACTGGCTGTTGTCATCCTCAGTGAGAATGAATGTTGTAATCATCAAGATAAATATCAAACATGTTTGAAAATTATCGGGGCGGCTCCGACGAGTCTGTGAGACAATCATGGGGCTAAAGATTCATCTGTCAACCGCTCACATTAGAAGATAATCTTGGCCGAACGTCTGGGCTGATTTTAGTCCCCGACCAGATTTCTTCCCTGATTGTGGGGAGGACCGAATCTGGGTTAAATGGGGGCGAGAATCCTGTAGAGTGAGCCAGACTTTACACTTATACAGCTTATCTTGCTCCATGGAGCTCACGTTTCACACATGTGGACAGCTGACGCTTTATAGCCGGCTCTGATACGTCACAAGGGGGCATGTCTGTCAGTGAAAAGACTTCCGCGAAGCCTGCTCTTGTGTTTCCTCGATTATGCCTCCTCCAGCTCAGTCTCCTCTCTCCTCTCTCCTCCGAGCACATTTGGCGCTTTGGAATGTCCTCCAATATGGCTGCTCACAAAGTACTTCCGGTGTCGCGGAGGAGAGAGGAGATAGGAGACTGCATTTTGGCACATTGGGAAGCACCTATAGACTCTATACACAGATCACTTCCGCATGGCCATTTTCGGTGTTGTGCCATATTCTGCACCCCTCGGGTGTATTGCATCCCCGCATGAAAAGCCTGTTTTGCCTGTCAGGAAAGGCATCCCCCTACTATTTCTCACAGAGAAGTGGACACTTCCTGAAATTTGCTCCAGTGGCTGTGAGCGATTACAGTCTATGCTCTATATCTATGCTTCTAGTGGGCACTCCGCTGGAGGGGGTGCATTTCACGCGAGGGGTGCAGAATATGGCACAACACCGGCAACCAAAAGAAGCAGTAGAAAGTGAGAGTAGACGGTATGATGGCAGGGATTAAATAAATAGGGTATTTGCTGGACTTGCCTAAAGTTTCTGTTAATGATGTACAGAGAACCGTAGTACAACACCATAGAGCAAGTCGTTTGAGGCTTTAAAATGTACGTGCTCTTGTTTGTTGAGAGCTTTGCAGGTAATTTGCTAACAGTAGGTAGCCTGAGCTAGAAGACTTACTTTCATGTTTTAAAGGGAGAGCTTGAGGTCAATCATACTTTAAAGTAAGTTTAATCATGTCTTTATACCTCTTGTCTTATATGTTTGTACTTCTATGAAAGCATAAGGTAAAAACGGGGCTACAAGAGATCTCCCTGAGAGCCCACTAATACATAACTCTCTTACAAGATATATGCTAGCAGGTAGCATAAACCATTAAAACTTTATTTTCCAACAAAAATATCACTTTTTATCAATAAACACTAGGGATGCAACGATATCCAAATTTCATGGTACGATATCATCAAGGTATTAAAGCCACGGTACAGTATTATTGCGGTATCGCCAAAGAAAAAAAGATGACTTGGAAAAAAGGCCACTGTGTGGAAAAACAAGTGCCAGGATAAACACACATACTGTAATTGAACACAAACATAATGCTCAAATGTTCTAACCACATTTATTATCAACATTAATTTATAAGTTAAAGGATTATCCAGCCTTTTCAAGTAACTTTTTGAGTTCAGTTCAACATCCTGTGTAACAACTGGAAAACAATATTGTTCTGTTGTTTGGTATCTCTTAACTTTTAAATGACAATGAAGAACATGTGTTTCACCAAGAGTAAAAACAATCATTTTTAGTCAAGTATCTTTAAACAATGTAAACGTTCTGTGTAACAAATGAAAAATAGAAATATTCATCTTATTGTCCTTCAGCTTTTAACAATGTAAACTTGTTTCAACAAGTATAAACTTTTCATTTTCAGTTTAGTTTTTTCCGGTTGTAACAACAAAATTGAACTTATAGAATCAGACAGGTCATGGGGTAACATTTTAAGACCCACTCTTTTTGCTTCTGCAGTCAAAAATCTAAAATAGAAGGAAGAAAGAAAGAAAGAAAGAATACAGCATCCTGACATTGTTTGTCTGCTCCCTGATTCACCTTCACAATCCATCACTCAGTCACCTGAGACAGGTTCTTTTTAAGAAAAACTAGCACGTCAACATTGTGAGGAAGAAGCTGGGATCTTTGAGCATTGACAATATCACCTGCACAAGAGAAGACCCTCTCACTTGGGACTGAGGTTGCTGGCACTGAGAGATAGGACTTAGCCAAAGCTGACAGCAGAGAGTAACGCTGTGCATTCTCTCTCCACCACTTGAGAGGACATGCAGAGAGAGAGACAGAGGCCTCTTTGCAATATGAGTCTACCTCTGCTTCTATCCCAGCCTGGGCCTGAGTGTTGCTGTCCATATGACTAACAGAGTCCCCCAAGAGATCTTCAAGAGCAGTCTTTTTGGTTGGAGGAGGCACACCCACCTCAGTTGGAGCTGCATTCAGTCTTTGTGGGAGAGCTCTTACAGATCCTGGCTGTCCAGCAGCTTGCATGGCTTCTTCCCCCTTACTGGGATTCTGTGGAAGCAAGGAACAATAATAATTGTACCAGACATGTCTCACTTTACCAACAACACAGATCAAAGTTACTCTCATACAAACATTTTGCTTTGCAGTTACACAACCATAGAATATATTGGATTTCCACTTTGACACACACACACACACACACACACACACACACACACACACACACACACACACACATAGTAGTAAAATAAGATATATACTTGGTTCTGCATCTGTGCTGTTCCCTCTCATGGACATCCAGGTGCGGAAGATTCCTGAACCGGGGGTCCAATGCACTGCATTGAACTATGAACTGTGAAGTGTATGAACTGAGTGATCTTATATTTTTCTTTTATTTGTTTGTTTATTTGTTGTTTATTTGTGTCCTGCAGATGTTCAGCTGCTAATGGTGAAGAAAGAGGAGCTTCCCCCTGAGCAGCAGGAGAGGAGCCCCTATCCAGACCAGGAGGTGAATGAGTCCCCACTCATTAAAGAGGAACAGGAGGAGAATGAGTCCCCACTCATTAAAGAGGAACAGGAGGAGAATGAGTCCCCACTCATTAAAGAGGAACAGGAGGAGAATGAGTCCCCACTCATTAAAGAGGAACAGGAGGAGAATGAGTCCCCACTCATTAAAGAGGAACAGGAGGAGAATGAGTCCCCACTGATTAAAGAGGAACAGGAGGAAGTGTGGATTGGTCAGGGCAGAGAGCAGCTTCAAGGACTGGAGGAGGCTGATACCAAGGTCCTGTTTCCTTCAGTCCATATGAAGAGTGAAAATGATGAAGAGGAACCTGAGTCTTCACTGCTTCATCAGAGACTCACTGACCACATGGAAACAGCAGCTGGTGGAGAGGACTGTGGAAGACCAGAACCAGCAAGGAGCTCAGATCCAGAAAATAATTTAGAGAATGAGGTTCAAACTGAAGCCTCATCAGATACTGGATCAGGGTCTGAAACTGAAGCAGAAGACTGGATGGAGACCAGAGACAGTCTTAAAAAATCTAAATCTGCCACAAACAAAAGAGCAAAGACTGTAAAGTCACAAAATTGTCCTGTGCCTGGTAAAACCAACCATGTGGTTTCTCTGCCAGAAAAGAGACCTTTCAGCTGCTCAGAGTGTGGGAAAGGATTTACTCACAGAGTATATTTAGACAAACATATGTTTGTCCACACTAAAGAAAAACCTTACAGCTGCTCGGAGTGTGGAAAAGCATTTAACGACAAAGGAAGTCTGAAAAGACATCAGCTTGTCCACACCAAAGAATTACCTTTCAGCTGCTCTGAATGTGGAAAAGGATTTAGCATTAAAGCAAATCTGACGAGACATATGTTGGTCCACACCAAAGAATTACCTTTCAGCTGCTCTGAGTGTGGAAAAAGATTTAGCATTAAAGCAAATATGACAAGACATATGTTGGTCCACACCCAAGAAAAACCTTTCAGCTGCTCTGAGTGTGGAAAAAGATTTAGCATAAAAGGAAATATAAAAAGTCATATGTTGGTCCACACTGCAAGGAAAAACCTTTTAGCTTCTCTGGATTTTGGAAACAATTTGAGTTTGAAAGCAAGGCTGATGTCTGGGGATGCACCGAAATGAAAACTTGTGGCTGAATAACTGATATCAAGTACCAAATATTGAATATTGATTTTTTTAAGAAATTAAATGTTAAATATTCTGACATATTTTGAATATTCGAGTAGCCTTTACTTTACAAAGTTTTTCATTTATACTTCACCTTCAAACAAAACAAAACATGCATTCCAAAAAAACTTAAGTGTATCTAAGTGGATAAACCCACAACAAATGAATTGTTGTCCTTTTTGCACAAGCCTGCTTAGCCACAGTAGATAGGCAAATAACGTAGTAATAGAAGGCTTAAGTAAATCTCAATTAGAGTGCGCTTATAACTTCATACTCTACAGCTCCACAACATATTCCAGACCAGAACAGATTTGTCAATAACAGTACTTAAGCTTCTGAAAACTATGACATCTGAAACATCTTACAATTGTGACAACTTAAAACAACTGTGCTTGTATGTCAAGGCCCAAAGAAGATATTTCAGAACTCTGGCCAATGACTGAACCTATGCTGACCCCTGCTGTAGGCATTCCAACAAAAAATGCATTCAAGTGGACTGAAAAAATCTAAGTGCACATAACAAATTAACTATTGTTCTTTTGGCCAAAGTTTACTTTAGCCTACACTGTAAAAAAAAAAAAAAATCTGTAAAAAGAAACGGTAAAAGCATTAGTTTCCAGACAAATACCTTAAAATTGCAGTCAAATCAACCGACGGTAATTTCCTGTGAAATACTATTTTTCCCATGCACAGTCAAAAATTTGTCATGTATAAAAACAAACTTGACATAAAACTAAAGATAAATGTCCACAGTGTTACAGTATAAATATGTAATTTTAGAGTTCTGCTGAAAAATTCAGTATTTTTATAGGAAAATACTTTTTGTTGTGATGGTGTTTTGTAACCGTGAGTGAGGAGAGCACACAGAGGACATAAGACTCTGCTGAACATGAAAGTATTTTATTGGGGGAACATGCTGCCTGTGCAACACTTCATGGACTGGCTGTGTAATTGAAATAACATTGTTATCAAAAATTGACCAACATAGCAAAGACCATCAATACATCTCATTTATTAAAAACAAAACACAACGTAAAAGCCACTGGGTACAGGGTCCGCCCAATGGAGCACAGACGGCCAGTCTGCACTACTGGGCACGGACAGATGGTTCATCCCCTGGGTCGGAGACAGCCTGTGTTTTTAGGAGAAGAGCAGTGCGTTCTGTTTTTTTTTTTGTTTTTTTTTTGTAATTGGCCTCTGATCAAAAACAATTCATTCCTGTATTTTTACAGTGTTTTTCACGTAATTCTATGTAACAATGTTTGCCTGGAATTTTACGATATTTGTCTGGAAACTTTGCTGCCAGTGCTGTTCCTGTTTTTTTTTACAGTTTTTTTTCTTTTCTACAGTGAAGTCCTGTATTTATACAGTTATTTAATGTTGTTCTGCATTTTTCACAGTGTTTGACCGTCATTTCACAGTATCTGTCTGGTAATTTTGCTGACAGTGCTTTGACCATTTTTTTTACATTTTTTATCAGTGAATTACAACCATATGTGAGGAAGGTACAGGGCTAAAAAAAAATCCAAGATGTCATTTTACGGATAATTTCTGGAATTTTACAGTTGTGTATAATGTTATTGAAAAACAGAAAAAAAAATACTTTAAAAATTCAGGGTTAATAATTGTAAAATTCTGATAGTTTTTTTTGACTGTGTAAAATTACAAAAAACATCTGTAAATCTGCTGATATTTTTTTGTTTCATAAGAAAACAGGAATAATCTGTTAAACATTACAGACAATTTCCTGTAAAATTACATTTTTTTTCTAACTGTGTACTCCTTCAAGAACAGTAGCAGGTTCTTCTTTATGAACAGTAGCTTCTCTTCTTTGTCACGTCAGTCTGTTCCTCCTCTCATCAACAACATTGGATGCGGCACTGAACAGCCTCTCACTATCTGTGCATGGAGCAACCAACAAGCAATGAAAAATAAATAATACAGAAAATAAACCAATCCCTCTGTACTTTCAGCTTATTGGTTTGAATGTTACCATACATCACCATTTCTCTTAAGCATTTTTATTTGTTTGATTGTCATTCCTGGGATGACGACTTCTGACAGGTAACAGTCCAGATGTTGAGCAGTTGCACTTCTCTGCCTGGAATCTGGGCCGTTTTCCTGGAGGATCTCTTAAAACATGTAGAGAGTGAGGACGCACGCACTGCCTCTGAGGAGATAGATAGATAGATAGATAGATAGATAGATAGATAGATACATACATAGATACATAGATACATAGATACATACATAGATACATAGAAACTTTGTCTGCCACAAGTGACAGAAATTCCTCTTTGACAGGCTCCTTCACACATTTAAAAGGGACAAGGGACATTACAAAAAAAGTTGAGAAGAAAAAGTAAATGCAACACTTGAAAAAAAGTCTTGATCAATTGACAGTATTGGGGGGGGGGGGGGGGGGGGGGGGGGGGGGCTGTTACAGCACCATGTGTCTATTTCTGTTTGTTTAAGGTAGCTATTTCGGAGGGAATAAAAGACCTCTTGAAGATATCCAGAGGAAGCTTGAACCGCCTGCCTGATGGCAGCATCTGAAAACAGTGGTTGAGGGGATGGGAGGGGTCTTCTGTGATCAGGGTGGCCTTCCTGGTCACGGACCGGTTGTACAGTTCTGAGAGGGGGGTTTGTGGCGCTCTGATGATTTTGCTGGCCTGGTTAACCGTGGGGGTGAGTTTTGCTTTGTGTTTGGATGAGAGGAAGCTGTACCAGAAGGAGATGTTGAGGGTGAGTATGGACTCAATGACGGACTGGTAAACCAGGGTTAAAACATAGGTGCTGATTAAAATTCCCAGCTTCCTCCGCAGGTGGAGTTGTTGACTTTTATTGAAAATTGTGTCTGCATGCTGTGAAAAAGAGAAGCAGCTGTCCAGTTCAGTTCCCAGGTACCAAAAAACACTCAACCTGCACCACAAGAATGCTGAGTGGCCGAAAGAGGTCTGTGGTTGTCTCTCCTCTGCCCCCACAGCACAGCACAGTTCCTTTGTTTTGGAGACATTTAACTCCAGTGAAAGCTGGTCAAATGTCCGGGCCAAGGTTTTAACGGCCTGCTGATACCTGTCCAGGGCAGCAGCGTCAGCCAGATGAGCCACCAGGGCCGTGCCATCTGCATATTTAAAAAGGTCCATGCCCTTACTGCCACAAGTGATATTCTTGGTGTAGACAGAGAAAAGAACTGGTGATAAAACACACCCCTGTGGTACACCTGCATTTAAAGTCGGCTTTTTTAATTTAAAACCATTAAAAAGCACCTGTTGTGGCCTGTCTGTTAAAAAGTTGCTTATCCATAAAACCAGAGTAGGATGAACCTGGAGATCTAAGAGGGCACACAGCAGGGCATCAACACACGCTGTGTTAAAAGCAGAGGAGAAATCCATAAATAAGATCCTGGCGTGAGGATGAGTAGAGTTAAGCTGTTTAGTGACAGTGTTCAGCAAAGTCAGACTTGCATCCTCCACCCCTCGCTTTCCATCTTGTTCAACAGCATTTTGGTCAGGAGGTCACACATGACCCTCTCCATGCATTTGCAAAGCACAGATGTCAGGGCTACTGGTCTGTAGTCCTTCAGCTCCCGAGCTGGTGCCTTCTGGGGAACTGGAATTATAGTGGATTCCTTCCACTAACTGGGGACAATTCCTGATTCCAAGAGGGACTGAAACAGTCTGCAAAAAACTCTTCCGAGATGGGCAGAACAGTCTCCAAGCACCCTGCCCCCAAGCTTGTCAGGGCCATAGGCCTTATGTGGTTTGACCTGGCGAAGGATGGAAGTCACCTGCTTCTCGTCCATGGTGATGGTTGGGTGGGAGGGGCTGGAGGTTGGATTGTCAAAGCTGGATGAGCAAAGAAGGCGTTGAGCTGCTCTGCAAAGGAAGCTGGGTCTAGAGAGCTGGCCGCTCTGTCCATCATGATGTTTAGGCTCTGCCATGCTTCCCTAGCATTGCCAGATGTTACTTTTTGCTCCACCTTATTCTTGTAATTGATCTTAGACAGCTTTTCCTTTCTTTTGAACTCTTCCAGCTCCCTCACTCGCAGTGTGTCTCACTGTAGAAATGCTGTTCTCTTCTGGGCTAAACAGACTTTCATGTTTTTGTTTTTTTTTCGTTTTTTTTTTCATGTTCATCCATTTTTTATTGTTGTTGTTGTTGTTATTGTTGTAGATCATAAATGCCTTGGAGTGTGACACATGTTGAGTGAGTACAAGAGTATACTGGTTTGTGAAAGTAGCTCTCCATGTTTTGCAGTTAAGATGGTGGATTCATAGTTTGTGGCAATCGGGGTAAAGAACCAGAGAAGAAGTCCACATCTGAGAGTTTGAATGGCATAAGCTAACTGTTGAATGTTGCACACAACAACCTGCATTCTTCGTTGAAAGCTACACTTGGTTCTGTCTTTGTATTTAGATACAGTGTATAAATACTTAATGTTAAGTTCATTGAAGGTGAATATTATAAGGACATTTAAAAGACACTAGTAGGGCTGCACGATGTGGCCAAAATCCAATATCTCGATATTTGTAGGCTATATCTCGATATTCTTATTTCTCATCTAAATCACTATATCAATGGTAAATCGAACCCTTTGATGCATAAAATGACATCACTTTAATGATATAAGCAGACTTTTCAGTGGGATTTTAAAAATTTAATGCAAAAAGGGGAAAATCTCACTCAGGTAGAGTTAAGAAAACCTTTTATAAGGGTCCTCGGCCAAAGGTGGAGGGCACTATTTTTAAACCAAACTTTTTGTAGCTACATATTTTTAGTTCCAGTAAAACAATTCATCTCGATATATTCAGCTGGCTGATTATATTATATTATATTATATTATATTGTATTATATTATATTATATTATATTATATTATATTATATTATATTATATTATATTGTTTATTCATTCATTCATTCATTTTCCATACCGCTTGTCCTGTTCTTCGAGAACTAAAGAAAAGGGTTCACCAGAGGGCACCAAAGAATATTCCAGATTTAAAGACAATCTGTGCAGAGGAATGGGCCAAAATCACACCTGAGCAGTGTGGGCCATTAGTGAAAACATACAAGAAGCTTCTGGAAGCTGTCATTGCAAACAAAGGCTTCTCCACTAAGTATTAGATGAGTCTTAGTTAGCGTGTTCAATACTTTTTTCCTGTGTTATCGTACTTAATTCCACGTTCTAGTGGACACTAGAGGGGGATCTCACACTAAAATAGACAGGAGGAAGTGAGTTAAGTGATGACGTGAGACCAGGGCTGGGGATTAATCAGTGTGCCTGTTGAGCTTTGTATTGTTGGAAGTCGCACCGTAAACTTCAGAGCCTCCAAACTCTAGTCTGCTCGTCTCTTTTGTTATCGACCTCCACAACATAATCATTATTTTTGGACCTGAACGTTGTGATTTCTTTTCATGTGTGGATTATTTGAGTTAATACCAATGTCTGGTAGAAATTTTGTTTGAATTGCATCTTTGGAAATAAATGTGATGAAAAAAAAAGGTGACTCATTCAATGCTTATTTTCCCCACTGTATATAAGATTCTAACAGCAGCTTAACTACTGTTTGCCCCTAAACTTAGAATTTCCTACTGGGAACTCAGGTGTGCTGTGGGTGTTATAAATAAATAAATAAATAAATAAATGAATGAATGAATAAATAAATTATATATATTTATTACACGGCATTGTCAAATGCTCGATCCTGATTGGTCAATTACAACATTCTACAGTCTGTTATTCTGAATAGCGGACCACAAAGGACGCCTCTGAACTACTCGGGCGAATCACGTCATATGTATCAATCCGCCGAACGTTTATACCTGCGGCAAGACATCTTTAATTTTCTGTTGTTTCCCGTTGCTCCATCAAAAATGGAATATTTTCCCAAAATCACTTTTAATATATTTGGAGAAGGCGAAACATTGGATTCATGGTTGATGGCTGACCAGTCACCGCTAAAGAAAAGAAGAAGAGAGGAAACCACCGAAGAGAAAGAAAGAGAGGTGAAAAGACACAAGGAATTAGATGACACCGAAATTGACAAGATTGAGGAAGACAGACACGAAGTTAATACTAAACGAAACACGGCATGGGCCATGAATGTGTTTAAAGACTGGCTAATTGAAAAGAAAATGTCAACAAACTTTGACGGTTATTCCGCAGAAAGCCTCAACCAGATGCTGCGATCATTTTATGCATCTGTTCAAAACTCCCGCGGCAAGACCTACTCAGTTGCCAGTTACATTGCAATTAGGGCTGGGATATCTCGAAATTTCTCAAAATTTGATATTATGAACTGTGCTACTTTCAAGTCCAGCAACGGGGTATTTAAATCAGTCATTAAAACCCTCCGTAAAAACGGGAAAGACGTCAGCCAGCATCACCCTCCCATTTCAGCAACAGATTTGCAGCTCCTCAGGTGCTCAGAGGCGTTGTCCCCACATACAGCGGTCGGACTGGTCCGAAAAGTGTGGTTTGATGTACAGCTGCATCTCGCAAGACGGGGGAGAGAAGGCACTCGAGACCTGACAAGAGACTCTTTCATTGTGAAAGAGGACAAGCATGGTAACGAGTATATTTCTCTCACCCACAACGCTGAGACAAAAAACCATAAAGATGCCAAAGATCCATGCAAAGAAAATTACAGAGGATGCATTTTTGCTGAGCCTGACAATCCAAACTGCCCCGTTGCCAGTTTCAAGAAATATCTATCCCTTTGCCCTCCCAACGCTAAAGCGTTTTACCTTCATCCACTAAGAAAGGATCAACAGCTACTGAAAAGGCAAGCAGTGTGGTACTCTCGTGAACCCATGGGGCACAATTACCTCGGGAAAATGTTACCCCAAATCAGCCAGGCAGCCGGGCTTTCTAAGAGATACACGAATCACAGCTTGAGGAGCACAGCTGTCCACCTCCTCTCTCAGGCAGGTCTGGCAAGTAGGGAGATCATGTCTGTGACAGGGCACAGATGTGAGAGCAGTCTGAGAAGCTACTGGGCTCCGACCAGTACAGATCGGGAAAAGTGGAGCAAGATCCTGTCCTCTAATTCTGGCAGCAGCAGCAGATCGGGTGAGTGCCTCTCTTAAAGCGTTAGTGATGAGATAATATTGAGAGCAGTTGTAACGGTGAAAAACTATTTCTATAGGTATGCCAGCTGCAGGGCCACAGCAGGGAGGAAATATGGACATGAATGAGGACAGAGACGTCAGCATCAATATTCCCAAAGATGTCCCATTCACCTTGTCCCACGTCACCATCAATGGAAACGTTCAGTTTAATGTGAATTATAAATAAGCTAATCTTCGCTTCAGAGTTACCGTTGCTTTCCGTTACTGTTTTAACCGTAAGAAGGAACGGACTATTTTTTCAAGCGGATGCAATGACAACTTTTGTGAATCAATAAAATCATATTTAGATGAGCATTTGATGTCAAATTTTTGATTTTTTTAGTGAGTAGCCGTGTAATAAGCGGGATAATGTAGAGCGAGCCGGTCACTATAGAGAAATAAACCCCTTCAGGGTGATGCAGGACCCCTCTGCTTCGCGTCGGGGTCCTGCATCACCCTGTCGGTGTTTATTTCTCTATAGTGACCGGCTCGCTCTACATCATCCCTTACATACATACATATATATATATATATATATATATACATATATATATATATATATATATATATATATATATATATATATATATATATATATATATATTTACAGATGCTGATGGCAGGATTACAGCGCTTGTTCAGCTGTTCAAAGGCAGACATTGTACGATGTATTATCATTTGAGACGAAACATACAGACAGTGGGCAATCCTTTGGAAAGGTGACGTGTAGCCATTCAGTAAATGTAGTTTTAGGAGACACAACTTTTTTTCAGTGAACAGATGAGATAAGAGAGACAATTGAAATCTCAAACTGATGAGGCTAGCTGCTGCCAGTTTTTTGATTCACTCTTTGCTTTTATACCTTCCTAGATTTGTGGTGAAATGTTGGGGTTCATCAAACAGCTTAAAGAGTTATTTCTATTCATTCTATTCTATTTATTCATTCTATTTAACATATTTCATTTCTATTCATTCTATTTGCTAGGCGCTGCCCAAGTAGCTTCCTGTTGCAGCAGCTCTCTCTTTCTTCTTGTAATCTCTCTTGTTTCTTGTAATTTTTTTGTCTCTTTTTCGTCATCTTTGTATTTGGAGTGGATCATCACTTTGTATGGTTCATTGTTGGTCATGGACACCAAACTTTTTGTGGCTTCATCAATATTTTTACCACTTTTCTCCTGTGTTTGTCTGGAAATCCTTCATGTAACCATGGCTGCATTGTTCACATGTGAAATTAGCTGTTAGCAGCCTGTAGCATGTCAATGCTAACTAGTGTAGGGCTTGATGATTTCCCTCAAGGTGAGGAGGTGGAGGTGAGGACGACATGCTGGTTCTCGGGTGTGAGCTGGGAGGTGATGACGTGGACCTGTCCTTCCATCCATCGTTGTTGGGAACGTGGGATCTATCTCCGGTGGGATGGACGAGCTAGCCGTGCTAGCCCATCAGCAGAGGGGCTGCCGGAGGGCAGAGTGGCATCGTGCTGTTCATGGACGTAGCTGACGGAGCTGACATTGGACACCAGCGCCACATTGAAGGAGCTTCGCCTGCTGTGAGCAGACAGGATCCAGGAGACACAGACTGAACAGACTGCTGGGGAGGCTCAGTCCTGGACCCTGTGGAGGTGGAGACTGGCTGGGCTGGAGAGTGGTGGACAAGCTGTCAGCATCCAATTTCTTGTGGACCTTTTTGCACTTTTTGTACACTTTCTTACTTCTGTTTTTTTGATTGCTGCTGTGACTCCTGAATTTCCCCTCGGGGATACATAAAGTATTTCTATTCTATTCTATTTATTGAGGTACAGCGGCATTGCTGCAGCGCTTGTTCCTCAAATCAGCTTTCATGCCACTGCTTTTATTTTTGAGGTTTTCTACTGTACGCTTGGAAACACCTCACACATTTACTCTGTTTGAGATTGCCAAACTTTCTCTTTCTTTGTTTACCAGATTGACTCGCTGATAAAAGCTGTTTGTGTAAAATAAAATCTCTGTCTCTTCTGCTGAAAAATGTTTTCTTGACCTTTTCTCAGTCACACCGTTACCATTGGTCAGGTTTATTGCTGTTTGAGTGGTGGATATGCAAATTCAAGTTTGTTTCATGGGGTTTTCTAGGAGGTTTCCCTTAATTATGATGTTACCTGCACCTGCGTCTCTTTCATGGTGTAATTAGTTAACTGAGTGATTATTTGCAGTTGTGCATGCGGCTCACACCGCAGCCAAACCATAATGGTATATTAGGACTAATGGTCCCATTTGTTTAATGGCTGGACATGCATACAGGCCCACTTAATAAAACAAGCAAAGCATTCAGAGAGCGCAGACTTCCACCAGGCATTTTTTGATATTCACAGGTATCATGTTTACAGACACAAATTTATTTTGATATACTTCTCCCATTCTTTCAACGTCTTTAAATACACATACTGTATAACTCTCCATTCAAAACAGCTGAGGCGGTCTCCCCTGAAATGGTGTGTTGACATGTAATGCTTCAGCTGAAGGTTTCTGTGTAAATGCATTGCCAAGACGCAACTACACTTTTGGTTTCACCATAAAACTGTTGTTGTGTAAATGGTCCCTAAGAGTAAATCAAGAACCACACCCAAAGAGCTGAGAAGTGCCCTTCAGTTATGAACAATCCTGTGTTGTTAGCCTTGCTTTGTGGTGGACAAGCATATGTGTCGTCAGATTCTCTTTGTGGCTAAATCTTTTCCCACATTCAGAGCAACTGAATGCTTTTTCTTGAGCATGGACAAACATATGTCTTGTCAGAGTTTCTTTACGGTTGAATCTTTTTCCACACTCAGAGCAACAGAATGGTTTTTCTTTGGTGTGGTGGACAAGCGTATGTGAAGTCATAAGTCCTTTTTGGCTAAATCTTTTCCCACACTCAGAGCAGCTGAAAGGTTTTTCTTTGGTGTGCACAAGCATATGTCTTGTCAAAGTTTCTTTACGGTTAAATCTTTTTCCACACTCAGAGCAGCCCAAAGGTTTTTCTTTGGTGTGGACAATAATGTGTCTTGCCAGATTCTCTTTTCTGTTAAATCTTTTTCCACATTGAGAGCAGCTGAAAGGTATTCCTTTGTTGTGGACAAACATGTGTCTTGTCAGATTTCCTTTTACATTAAATCTTTTTCCACACTCAGGGCAGCTGAAAGGTTTTTCTGTGTTGTGAACAAACATATGTGTAGTCAGATGTTTTGTACGGCTAAATCTTTTTCCACACTCAGAGCAGCTGAAAGGTTTTTCTTTGGTGTGCACAATCATATGTCTGCCTAAAAATCCCGTATGAGTGAATCTCTTTCCACACTCTGAGCAGCTGAAAGGTCTCTTTTCTGTAAGAGAAACCACATCATTGGTTTTACCAGGCTCAGGACAGTTTTGTGACTTTTCAGTTTCTGCACTTTTGTATGTGGCAGACTTAAATATTTCAAGAAAGTTTCTGGTCTCCATCCAGTCATCTGCTTCAGTTTCAGACCCTGATCCAGTATCTGATGAGGCTTCAGTTTGAACCTCATTCTCTAAATCCTTTTCTGGATCTGAGCTCCTTGCTGGTTCTGGTCTTCCACAGTCCTCTCCACCAGCTGCTGTTTCCATGTGGTCAGTGAGTCTCTGATGAAGCAGTGAAGACTCAGGTTCCTCTTCATCATTTTCACTCTTCATATGGACTGAAGGAAACAGGACCTTGGTATCAGCCTCCTCCAGTCCTTGAAGCTGCTCTCTGCCCTGACCGATCCACACTTCCTCCTGTTCCTCTTTAATGAGTGGGGACTCATTGTCCTCCTGTTCCTCTTTAATGAGTGAGGACTCATCATCCTCCTGTTCCTCTTTAATGAGTGGGGACTCATTATCCTCCTGTTCCTCTTTAATGAGTGGGGACTCATTCTCCTCCTGGTCTGGATAGGGGCTCCTCTTCTGCTGCTCAGGGGGAAGCTCCTCTTTCTTCACCATCAGTAGCTGAACATCTGCAGGACACAGTGAACAAATATTAATGAGATATTAGATCATCTTCCTGATGGAAAAGAACATCTGGAAAAAAAAAATCAGGATCTTTATTTTCAGCTCTGCTGCTAAACTGTAATGACAATCTCATTTACTGGACCAATGATTACAGGAGCCTCCTGCTTGGGAGACCCGCCAACAGTAATCTGGAGAGGTACAAAATCACCTCTTTTTGGAAGTCAGCACCTTCTGTTCTTTGCTTTGTGTTATTGGTCATATGATCAAGTCTGTTCTGTTTGTTCAGGGACTATATTTCTTGATATTAAACATGAGTAATGACATCTGCCAGTGTGAAAGTTGTGTCACTTAACGTAAATAGTCTGAATAATGCCATTAAGACGAAGTTAAAACAAACAAAAGGGCCAAATACTGTTTCTACAGGAAACAAAACTGAATCAAAAAGAACATGAGAAACTGAAACAACTGGGGTATAGGTATTTCCTTTTACATTAAATCTTTTTCCACACTCAGGGCAGCCCTCCTCTAAACAAGTAATTTAGAGGAAATATGCTGAAGTTCTAGCATCTCAAAGTTGAGTGAAATTTGGGAAGTGAGTTGGAGTTTTCTATTCATTTTCAATGGGACTTTTTCTTGCTGTTATTCATGAAAAACTAAGCCAAAAATTTGCAGAATAATGACGCAAGTCATATTACACCATTCCTGATTGAACCCCACGTTTTGATACATAATTTGTGGGGGTTATCTCAAAGCTCTAGGAGGAGAAATGAATTAATGTTGTCCAGAAGATGAAGAAAAAAGAAATGAACGGAAGAACAAAAGTGGCTTTTGGCTTCACTCTGTGTCCCATTCCCTAGAGCTTTACTGTAGGGAGAGGGGCTTGTTGCAGGCCCAAGCCCCTAATAATGTTCTGTAATAATCGTATGCTGACACCCCTTTCCTATCTTCAACAGGAAGCCTAAACATTAACTAGCATTCCCTTTGTTTGTCCTATGGTTGTGGGAACATTATGAAAATAAACCTTGGTAATCCTCAGTTTAAGTTGTTCCTTCTCATATTTGTCATGGAGCCAGGTTATGACAATGTATTTATATCCTTATTTGACCTGTATTTTTTTTTTTTTTTGACTTTTCTATAGCTCTTTGCCTCACTTTCTGTTGCTCTCCCTCTACAGTTACTACAGCTACAGGCCAAACTTCAATGAAAATCACTTTTTTATTTCTGATGAAAACCAACGTCCTGAAACCTGTGCAGCTCCCTTTTTGTTGTCCTCTTTTCTCTGTCTCTCTCTCAACAGTTGTTTTTGCACCTTAATGTGTAATGAAGGCTCTTGTTTAATGTAAGACAGGCCTCTAACCTATCCAAACCACCTCTGCAAGGAGACACCAAACTGCTTTAAAAATAAACACGTTCATATGTATCATGTTTATAGACACAAATTTATTTTGATATGCTTTTCACATTCTTTTAATGACTTTCAATAACACATACTTTTTAACTCTGAACACAAATACAGTTTGCTTCATTCAAAACAGCTGAGGAGGTCTCCCCCCAAACTGTGGGCTGGCATGTGAAGTTTAGGCTTCAGGGAAAATCTCAAACACCCAAACATCTGAGAGGTGCCCTTCAGTTATGGACAATCATGGGCTGTCAGCCTCGCTTTGTGGGAGACCAGCATGTGTGAAGTCACATTTCCTTTATGACCAAGGGCTCTAATTTTGTAGACCAGGCGCAAGCGCAGGCGCACCTGCCCTGCACCAGCCTTCGCCGCACAGACAGGGTGTGACCAGCACACTTTGCAAGTTTCCTGCAGTGCCAAGAGAGGTGCAGTCAAGGTGCAGAGGAGCGCAGAGGAGCGCAGAGGAGTGCAGAGGAGCGCAGAAGAGCGCATCCACGCCTCCCTCTGCGCAAATGGCAGAGAGGGAGGAGAAAAGCCGTGATTGGGTTTAACACAGCCCAGCGCTGTTTTCACCAATCAAATGAGCGCCTCTCCTCGCCTTTAAATGCCCTGCGGCCATAAATGTATATGCTGGTTCAGACAGTTACATTAAGTAGTGATTGCTTTGATTGTTTATTGCATTAAAATGTGCCTGACACTCTGGAAACCTGCCTCTGAGGCTTTGTTGACATGTGCACACATGTGCGCCTGTCACCAAATTGCAGCTGTGGAGGGTGCGCTCCGCTTCGCGCCGAGGTTAGACCAGGTTGGAGCTGGCGAGCTTTCAGCGCACTTTTTTGGCACGAAATTGTCACTGCGCAAACATGAATCTGCAGACACCTCCCACCTGGCGCGCAGTCACACCCATCTCTGCGCAAACGGTCTACCAAATTGTCAAATTGGCAGTGCACGGCGGTGCGCAGCACGAAATTAACACTGCGCAGGGTGCGCCAGGCTTGCGCCCCCTGAAATTAGAGCCCTATATGGTTTTTTTTTTCCAAATTCTGAGCAGTTAAATGGTTTTTCTCACATAGGGACTAACATATGAGGTCAGATTTCTTTTTTTTTCCTGCATTCAGAGCAACAGAAGGGTTTTTCTTAATGTGTGGACAATCATATGTCAAATTTCCTTTTCTGTTAAATCTTTTCCCACATTGAGAGCAGCTGAAAGGCATTTCTTTGTTGTGGAAAAACATATGTCAGGTCAGATTTTCTTTGTTGGTAAATCTTTTTCTCACACAGAGGAGCAGAAAGGTTTTCCTTTGATGTGAACAAGCAAATACCTAGTCAGATGTTTTTACCAGCTCAGTCTTTTTCTACATTATGAGCAGCTGAAAGGTTTTTCTTTGGTGTGGGCAATAATATGTCTTGTCAGATTTCCTTTTCTGTTTAAGTGTATTCCACACGAGAAGCAGCTGACAGGATTTTCTCGGCGTGGACATGTATCTCTCTTGTCAGAGTTTTCTTATGGTTAAATCTTTTTCCACACTTAAAACTAGGGAATTTTTTTTAGAGTGGTAGACTAGCATATGTGAAGTCAGACTTCCTTTTGGGCTAAATCTTTTTCTACACTCAGAGCAGCTGAAAGGTTTTTCTTTGGTGTGGACAAACATTTGTCTTCTCATACACCTTTTCCACCAAGCTGGTTCCAGGGCTGGTTCGGAGCTAGAGCCAGACTAAGCACCAGTTCTATCCCCAACAAGCAAATCTTTTCCACACTCTGAGCAGCTGAAAGGTCTCTTTTCTGTCAGAGAAACCACATGATTGGTTTTACCAGGCTCAAGACAATTTTGTGTCTTTACAGTTTCAGCTTTTTTGTTTGTGGCAGATTTTAATTTTTTTAAGACAGTCTCCTTCGAGTCATCTGCTTCAGTTTCAGACCCTGATCCAGTATCTGATGAGACTTCAGCCTGAACTTCATTCGCTAAATTTCTTTCTGGATCTGAGCTCCTTGCTGGTTCTGGTCTTCCACAGTCCTCTCCACCAGCTGCTGTTTCCATGTGGTCAGTAAGTCACTGATGAAGCCTAATTCTAAACAGCTAAGGAGGTCCCCCAAGCCATGGATTGACGTGAAGCTTTAGCTTAGATGAAAACCAGAACCGCCCCAAGTAACTGAAAAGTGCCCTTTATTTATGAACAATCATGTGTTGTCAGCCTTATATTGTAGTAACATCCTTTTCCTGAGCAGTGGCTAGGCCAGTTTGTTGTGTTCAAGCATATGTCTCTCAAGACTTCCTTTGTGACGAAATCCTTTCCCACAATCAGAGCAGCTGAAAGGTTTTCCTTTGGTATGGACAAACATGTGTCTTGTCAAAGCTTTTTGTTTTTTAAATCTTTTACCACACTTAGAGCAGCTGAAGGGTTTTTCTTGAGTGTGGACAATCATATGTCTAACTAAATCTCTTTGAAGAGAGAATCGTTTTCCACACTCAGAGCAGCTCAAAGGTTTTTCTTTGGTGTGGACAAACATATGTCTGCCTAAATCTCCCCTACGAGTGAATCCTTTTCCACACTCTGAGCAGCTGAAACGTTTTTCTTGAGTGTGGACAAACATGTGTTTTGTCAGATTTTCTTTGTGTCTAAATCTCATTCCACACTCAGAGCAACTGAAGGGTTTTTCTTTAGTGTGGACCAACATATGTATCCTTACCTTCTCTTTTCGGCTAAATCCTTTTCCACATTCAGAGCAGCTAAAAGGTTTTTCTTTGGTGTGGACAAACATATGTCTACCTAAATCTACTCTGCGAGTAAATCTTTTATCACACTCTGAGCAGCTGAATGGTCCCTTTTTTGGCAGAGAAACCACATGGTTGATTTTACCAGGCTTAGGACAGTTTTGCGTCTTCACAGTCTTCCCTCTTTTGTTTGTGGCAGATATAGATTTTTTAAGACTGTCTCTGGTCTCCTTCCAGTCTTCTGCTTCAGTTTCAGACCCTGATCCAGTATCTGATGAGGCTTCAGTTTGAACCTCATTCTCTAAATCCTTTTCTGGATCTGAGCTACTTGCTGGTTCTGGTCTTCCACAGTCCTCTCCACCAGCTGCTGTTTCCATGTGGTCAGTGAGTCTCTGACGAAGCAGTGAAGACTCAGGTTCCTCTTCATCATTTTCACTCTTCATATGGACTGAAGGAAACAGGACCTTGGTATCAGCCTCCTCCAGTCCTTGAAGCTGCTCTCTGCCCTGACCGATCCACACTTCCTCCTGTTCCTCTTTAATGAGTGGGGACTCATTGTCCTCCTGTTCCTCTTTAATGAGTGAGGACTCATCATCCTCCTGTTCCTCTTTAATGAGTGGGGACTCATTATCCTCCTGTTCCTCTTTAATGAGTGGGGACTCATTATCCTCCTGGTCTGGATAGGGGCTCCTCTTCTGCTGCTCAGGGGGAAGCTCCTCTTTCTTCACCATCAGTAGCTGAACATCTGCAGGACACAGTGAACAAATATTAATGAGATATTAGATCATCTTCCTGATGGAAAAGAACATCTGGAAAAAAAAAATCAGGATCTTTATTTTCAGCTCTGCTGCTAAACTGTAATGACAATCTCATTTACTGGACCAATGATTACAGGAGCCTCCTGCTTGTTGACACACTGGACCTCATTCACAAACATTGCGTACACACAACTTTGTGCTTTTATCATGGGTACAAATATTGGCTAACAAATCTGTGATTCATCAATATTTTCTTCCTTGAATTTGTTCTTACTCTGTGAACAAATATAGAACCTCCTCAGACCATGTGTACGCACAAATGATGATGACCAGTTCTCTCAGAAAATGTAATCACAGACTCTTTTAACTAAATGCCTGACATACTTCAACTACTTTCATTAAAAGAAAAAAGCCTTAATTAGAATTCAGTAATCAAAGAACAAATTTTCCTAAATTTATGTTCTGTCTGTTTTCTGAAGCCTGTAAGGTTGTCTAATGAAGCACTTAAGATTTCTGTGCTTTTTCTCCTCCAAATGCAGCTGCCACAATACAGACGGCTGTGGCCTGATACATTATATATATATATATATATATATATATATATATATATATATATATATATATATATATATATATATATATAAGGAGCTTAAACAATAGCCTGCCCCAATAGGCCACTTCGCTAGATATATTGTCCACAAACAAGAGCAGGCTGGCTAGTTATGCCTTGACTCTGCCCAAGCTGGGCAGAACTTTTTTCGTTGGCACATGTTTTATTGATAAGAAAAGTAACCAAGAAATAAATTGGTTTTGATGCAAGGAGGCTAAGAAGCTCTTTTGATCATAAAAATCCATAATTTAGAAGCACCATTGTTTAAGCTTTAAGGTTTAAATCGTGTGAAAAAAAAATCACCTGATGACAACAATAATAAATGATAGTTAATTCTTTTGAGTTTAATCTCTTCTTGACTCACCCTCCTGAAACGTTTTACAATCCCTGAAAAAAATGCACAAGAACGGCAGCTGTCACAAGGCAGCCAATTAATATCTTCAAATCACTACAACTGGGGATTCACCGATATGTAAATTTTGGCTGATACCGACATCAATATTGCTGTTATGGCCGATAATGTATATTTACCAGATTCGATATTGGTAAAAAAAAAAACAAAAAAAAAAACAATCTGAAATGATGTGTCATTTCATTCAAAACAGCTGAGGAGGTCTCCCCCCAAACTGTGGGCTGGCATGTGAAGTTTAGGCTTCAGGGAAAATCTCAAACACCCAAACATCTGAGAGGTGCCCTTCAGTTATGGACAATCATGGGCTGTCAGCCTCGCTTTGTGGGAGACCAGCATGTGTGAAGTCACATTTCCTTTATGACCAAGGGCTCTAATTTTGTAGACCAGGCGCAAGCGCAGGCGCACCTGCCCTGCACCAGCCTTCGCCGCACAGACAGGGTGTGACCAGCACACTTTGCAAGTTTCCTGCAGTGCCAAGAGAGGTGCAGTCAAGGTGCAGAGGAGCGCAGAGGAGCGCAGAGGAGTGCAGAGGAGCGCAGAAGAGCGCATCCACGCCTCCCTCTGCGCAAATGGCAGAGAGGGAGGAGAAAAGCCGTGATTGGGTTTAACACAGCCCAGCGCTGTTTTCACCAATCAAATGAGCGCCTCTCCTCGCCTTTAAATGCCCTGCGGCCATAAATGTATATGCAATAAATGATGTGTCAGAGTAGTTCAGAGAAAAAGGGTGGCACATTTGTGAGAATTTGAGAAGGCGACCATGGAGAGGATCAAAGGATGAAGTGCCTGGGATGAACGTGGTCAAAAAAGTACTTTTTGTCAAATTTTGGATCAAAAACAGGAAGAGAGAAATAAAAGAAGAGGGTTCACTCTTCTAAGGTAGTTTTGGTGTTTACATAGTCAGAGAAAACAATATAATTTGGGTCTTGAAAGATTGTTCAAGATGCTCTGAAAATGCTGGCAGCTAATGAGTAAATACTGAAGAGATACTGAAAACATACCTATCGATATATTAAAAATGATCAACATAGGTCGAAACCCGATATTGATACCAATATATCGTGCATAATTTTTTAAAGTTTGACCACAGATCAACTGGAATGACTGGGGAGAAGGAGACGTGTTAAACTGATTATTCTCCGACTTTAACAGAATTATTCAAGAATGATGGAAAAATCTGAAGGTTACCTTTCAGTTTGGCAGGTTAGAAAACCCTGAGAGTGATCCCTTTTATTGTAACACAACCGTTCATTACTCACATACAGCACCTGCAGTTGACCCCCTGTCCAGTTGGTGGCAAGTGTGAATAATTAATTAGGTGTTGTATTGTCATGTTGTTGCCACAGGTTGAGGCTGAGGTGCGCTTAAGATTTATGGAGTTGATGCGTTGGGGTGCATCTGTTATCACATGCTCCAGGATTTCCTTACACTGAAGCGTGTTATAGTAGGAAACCCGTCTTTTCAAGGCCGCATTTCCACCAAGCAGTCCGGGTCGGTTCAGTACGGTTTGGGACGGTTTGGTACAGTTAAGCCTGATCCCGTTTGTGTTTCCTTAGCAAACTGTGCCCTCTAGTGGTAGGGGTGTAAGCCGGATGCCAGAAGCCGCAGCTGTTAAACAATAGCATGACGTCGTAGCAGTTTACCCCGCTATTAAATCCAACAAAGAAGAAAAACGCGACACAGTAAACAAAGAGCATAGATGGAAGACATGCAGCATTTCGTCCTCTCTGTGATTTTCATGAAACTCTCTGTTACAAAGTGCAATCAAGCTTTGTTTCAGAGAAGTCTGTTTGCCTCCAGGAGAAATGCAGCCGCTTATGGGGTAAGTGACGATTCTTTTGACCAATCAACGGTCTGCAGTGTGTTGCTCCACCTTCCGAGAGTGGATCGGTTCAGTCTGGCACCCATACGGAAGGGTTCCAAAAAAGTAGGCCGACTCGTTTCGGTTTTTAGGGATCCGTCCTGGGATAAGTCAGTGGAAACGCAGCAAAATGCACGCCGTACCGAGACGAACCGAACTGGTCTGCTTGGTGGAAACGCGACTTATGGGTTGCGCCGACTATTCATTACCCCACTCTTCCCAGACATTAAAACCATGACTGAAGCATCAGTGGTCATTCCAGTCTGTGGTGTAGCAGCAGAACGAGGCTTCAGCCTCCATAAAATCAAAACAGACGCCAGAAGTCGGTCATCTGAGGCAAAGACACGAAACCTGATACTGGTCTCCTCTACCCGCTTCGCTTTCGAATGATGCGCTTCTAGCGGTAGCAGCAAAGTTTGGCAGCTCTCTGTTATTACTCTGCTTTTTTAGCTATATTTTTATCTTTAATTGTTTCTTTTGCTAATTTTTGCTCAATACTGGACTTTTTTGACAACAACTCATGGATATGTCTGCTGGAAGGAGAGTTTATTCAAGAGAGGAGCTTCTTGCATTACGATGGAGCAAATCTGGAGGACATCACCCTATTCCTGCTGAGATAAAGAAGCCTTTCCGAGGATGTCGTGCTGGTGCAAAGTTAAAGGCCAGGAGATGGAGATACAAGCCCTTTCTTCCTTCAGTCATCATGGGGAATGTCAACTCTCTGCCCAACAAAAAGGATGAACTAGAGATACTGGTGAAGACACAAAATGTATACCGTGAGTGCAGCCTCATGTGCTTTACTGAGACCTGGTTGAATCAAAACATCTCTGATTCCTGTGTGGATATCCCTGGCTTCACGCTGATACGTCTGGACAGAGACACCAAAGCTAGTGGCAAGTCAAAAGGTGGAGGACTGGTTTTATACATCAATCAGAGATGGTGTAATCCTGATCATACTACAGTCAAGGTGAAGATGTGTTCTCCGGACATTGAACTGTTGGCAGTTGGGATGAGGCCATATTACCTTCCCAGAGAATTCAGTCATATAATAACAATCCTCGTGTACATTCCACCCAAAGCAACTGCTGAAGTTCCATGTGATGTTATCCAAGAAACTGTTGCCAGGCTACAGACTCAACATCCTGAGGCTCTCATAGTAATATCTGGAGACTTTAACCATGTTAGCCTCTCCTCTCATCTCACTGGATTTAAACAGTTTGTTAATTGCCCAACCAGAGTGAACAGAACACTTGATCTTCTATATGCCAACGTCAAAGATGCATACAGTGCCACTGCATTACCACCACTGGGCAGGTCGGATCACAATCTGGTTTTACTTCAGTCTTGTTACAGACCCTGCGTATTGAGGCAGCACGCAACTACTGTAACAGTTAGAAAATGGACACCTGAGGCCAGTGAGGCTCTGAGAGACTGCTTTGAGTGCACAGACTGGAATGTATTGTTAGAAACAGATGAAAATAGTATAGATATTGATAAACAGGTTGACTGTTTTACTGAATACATCAACTTCTGTAAAGACAATATCATACCATCAAAGACTGTACTCCGTTTCCCCAGTAACAAACCCTGGATCACAAGTGACATCAAGGATATCCTCAATCAGAAAAAGGAAGCCTTTAGAGATGGCGACAAAGAACGGCTCAAACTGGTGCAAAAAGTGCTGAAGAGGAGATTAAGGGAGGCTAAGGTGAAATATAAAAAGAAAATTGAGAGACAACTACAAAATAATAACATGTGGGAGGTGTGGAGAGGAATCAACAACATCTCTGGATATAACACAAAGACAAGGCAGCCAATTGTGGGTGATGTTGAACGTGCTAATGAATTCAACCAGTTCTTCAACAAGTTTGACACAGCGACCACTTCCTCTTCTACTGCTGCTCCTTCTACACATCTGTGTCTCTCCACCACTCCTGCTACATCCCCTCTTACACCTGTGCCTCTTCAACCGTCACCGTCTGTCACAGCTTTAGGAGTGAGGTTAGAGTTAGGAAGACTGTGCTCAGGGAAGGCTGCTGGTCCAGATGGTGTGTGTCCAAGACTGCTTAAGGACTGTGCTGCCCAATTGTGTGAACCCCTTCAGAGGATCTTCAACCTGAGTCTACAGTTGGGTCAGGTCCCGGCTCTGTGGAAAACATCTTGTATTGTGCCGGTACCAAAACTCAAATGCCCAGCTGAACTCAACGACTACAGACCAGTTGCCCTCACCTCACATGTTATGAAAACCTTTGAGAGGCTGCTTTTACGTCTGTTGAGACTTGAGGTCAAAGACACACTAGAACCTCTGCAGTTTGCATATAGAAATCATATTGGAGTGGATGATGCAGTTACATACATGCTCCACCGTGCCCTGTGCTATCTAGAAGAACCTGGCACCTATGTAAGAATTATGTTCTTTGATTTTTCAAGTGCATTTAACACCATCCAGCCCATGATATTGAGAGATAAGCTCAAAGACATAGGAGTGAACCCATCCTTTGTCTCCTGGATCACAGACTATCTCACAGAGAGGCCACAGTTTGTCAGGTTGGGAAACTGCGTCTCTGGGACGGTCATGAGCAGCACGGGGGCTCCACAAGGAACTGTTCTGGCTCCATTCCTATTCACACTTTATACTGCAGACTTCAAATACAACTCTGAGTCCTGCCACATCCAAAAATACTCCGATGACACTGCTATTGTGGCGTGTATCCAAAATGGACAGGAATCTGAATACAGGGATCTGATAAAAGCTTTCTGTGACTGGAGTCATAGAAATTGTCTCCTACTGAACACCTCAAAAACAAAGGAAATGATTGTGGATTTCTGAAGGTCTGGGCTCTGCCATCAGCCAGTTAACATCCATGGGGTGGACGTGGAGGTGGTGCCAACCTACAAATATCTTGGTGTACATCTGGACAACAAGTTGGACTGGTCCCTTAATACAGATGCACTCTTTAAGAAGGGGCAGAGCCGTCTCTTTTTCTTAAGGAAGCTCAGATCAATTGATGTCTGTGGAAAGCTGCTGCAGATGTTTTATCAGTCCGTGGTAGCCAGTGCTTTGTTTTACGGTGCAGTCTGCTGGGGAAATAGTTTAAAGCAGAAGGACAAGAGGCGACTGGAAAAACTGGTGAAGAGAGCTAGCTCTGTGGTTGGATCCAGTTTGGACTCACTGGAGGCTGTGGTGGAAAGGTATACACAGAAGAAAGTGGAGGCCATCATCCGTCACTCTGATCACCCACTTCACAACATCATAGTCCAGAGGATCAGCAGCAGGGGACGCCTTACCTCTGTGCGCTGCAGGACCGAGAGGTTCCGAAGATCATTCCTCCCTGCAGCCATCAGAGTGTACAATTCTCTGCTTGGAAGAGTGCCCAAACAACTTGAATTTCCCTCCGGGGATTAATAAAGTATGACTTATCTTATCTTATCTTATCTTACCCCTCCCTTGCTTGATGACCTTGATCACTCCAGATCGAGCATCCACTTTGAATCTATGCAGGCCAGGTTAAAACTCAGGCAAATCAGAACACAAAAAGGTGGCAAAAAACTTGTCCTTAAACTAGTGCTGCACGATTTGGGGAAAAGGTGCGATTTGCGATTAGGTGGACAATATTGTGCTTGCGATTTAATAAAAAAAGTTGTGTCATGATGAGTCTACAGATTTGCTTGAATATCATGGAGAAAAATCTGGATTGCATGTGCTGACATTGCGAATGCGATTGCGATAACCTCCTTTGCGATTACGTAATTGCATGTGCTGACATTGCAATTGCGATATCCTCCTTTGCGATTGCGTAATTGCATGTGCTGACATTGCAATTGCGATAATCGTGCAGCCCTACTTTAAACTTATCATTAAAACAGTTCTGAGTTTTTCAGTTTGATTAAAAAAGGCATGTTCCGCCTGCTGCAAGAGCCAATTTTTCTTTTACTTTACAACGCTCTGGGCACAAGGGTTGATATCATTATACTTTTTTTCTATTATTTCATTAAATGTGTTGATTCTCTGATCACAACTGTTGAAGTTTGTCCAAGAAGACCAACAGTAGTGACTGGAGGATCATGAACGGTCAAGTACAAAGAAAGATTGAGTTTGGGGTCTTGAGCCAAAAAAGAGTTTGGGAACCCCTTGTCTATAACTATACACTTTCAGAAGATCTAAGAAATGTAGTGTGAAAAACATGTGATCAAGTGTGTTAAATGATTGTGATGACACTACACCTCTCCTGGGTGAAGGTTTTTGATATTTTTGTATCGTATTTTATCTGTGCTACAATTTAACAAGAGCCACTCTGCAGAGAGGACAATGAAAGTTTCCCAGCGCAGAGGATGATTTGTTTTAAGAAAAATAGATTTTTAACTGGCAGACTACCTTGCTGTGATTGCAGAGAGGTGTGGATTTTGCAAAAGCAATGTTCCACAGATGAGTTATTGATTGGGAAAGGTCGAATCTGTGAATATCTTTCTGACTCTACCAGAAAAGACCAGTTTCTTGTACCATGCAGTCGCACATGACCATGTCAAGTTGGGAATTGTTAGAAATGAAGTTGGCGTAAGTTCATGGAAGACACGGAAGTCATACGCCCAGCTATGAGCAGCTGACAGGCTGATGTTCAAGCTCCAGCCCCTCTCAACCAATCACAGTGTATTTAACTCATGTCTCCACTCTTATCTCTGCTACCTCTTTGCTACCCAGCTGCTGCTGTCTCGTGTACTAAGGTATGAAAACATTATTTTTGTGTTGGCTGTGCTGCTTCCTTACCATCTCTTCAGCCGTGATGTCTCATCTGGAGCTCAACTTCGGAGATGAGTGCATGAGTCATTCTTCGGTCGAGGAAGAAAGGCCTGAAGGAAGCTGTAGTATTCCCTGTAGCTTTCTGCCGGCAAGTAAAACAGCCATTCGTTAAAGGATGGCCCGTACCTAAGATTCCAGAAGCTACGTATCGCTGGAATATGGCTGCTTCTCCCTGAGCCAGTCATGAGGAGCTCTTTCACTTCTTCCTGTCTAACATCCTCGAAAAGATCAGGTCTCTACTCCTTCCACTACTCCTCCTTCGGGTTCGAAGAAAAGTTCAGGAAAAAAGATGCTAGCTTAGCTAGAGCTAGGCTACAGTCCAACATTGCTCTCCAGGAACAAGCTCCATCATGTCACCTCTGGTTATCAGCTAAACTCCCCTCACCAAGGTTGACACTCGTTTTCAAACTCTGAAAATTGCTCCGCTGGCCTCTCTCTCGATCCTACACCCAGCCCGTCTCCGGTGTCTCCAGTCACCATGGTAACCATCATGACTCATGACCCCACACTCTTTCTGCATTGGAGAAGCTACCACTGCTGCTGAACTGGATCCTGCATCTACTTGGAAATTGTGGAACGCTGGTCATCTTCATCTTACGAAAGCTACATTCCCGCTTGCTTGTATAATTCAAACCTTCATCAGAAGTGGTTGGCTGGGTTTGGTCAGCAGTTAAACACAGTCACAGGGTGTACATGCATCTCTGTAAGGGTCTACATTATGCCAGCTTAGGCCTTATTATAGAATCTTATTTTCAATTCTCTTAACTCATGTAACCCGTTTATTCACATACAACTAAGGTTCAATTCTAACCAGTTAGGATGCATGCTGTCATCAAAAAACTCCCTGGGTCAACTGCATGCTGCTGTTTCACAAAGAGTTTATTCACCTACCATTTAAAGTTAGTAAGGACCGTCAAAGATGCATGCTGCATCATTATTTTCTCAGGGCCAAAAGCATGCTTGCTGTATCACATAGTTTTATTTATAATCACTGTAATTAATTTCTGTGCTTACACTAGTCCTTGGAGGGACTGCTGGAGAGTGCTCCATCTGGGGATTCCCTCGTCCTACTGGGGACTTCAATGCTCACGTCAGCAATGACAGTGAGACCTGAAGAGGGGTGATTGGGAGGAACGCCCCCCGATCTGAACCCGAGTGGTGTTTTGTTGCTGGACTTGTGTGCTTGTCACAGATTGTTCATAACAAACACCATGTTCAAGCATAAGGGTTTCCATATGTGCACTTGGCACCAGGACACCCTAGACTGCAGTTCAATGATCGACTTTGTAGTTGTGTCATTGGACTTGCGGCCGCATGTCTTGGACACTCAGGTAAACGGGGGGGGGGGGGGGGGGGGGGGGGGGGGGGGGGGGGGGCTGTCATGGAGCAACAAGTAAATTTTATTGCTATACAGAGTAATAGAAGCAACAGCTGTTCTACATACAACTCTATAAGTTAGTATAAATAAAAGGTAAATACAGTAATGAAAAAATCTAGCTATTCTAATGTCAAAATTAAGAATTTTGGAGCATTTTGAGATTAAATTATGATAAATGAGGACCTGGATTTTATACTAATAAGGACAGTGGAAAAAGAAGCCTCCTCTGCTCTTGACCTCATGCAGCCTGAAGCAGGAACAACCCAGACAGACTCTTCAACAAGTTACTGTAGTTAGAGTATGAACACATCAGACTTTACTCTGGAGGGACAAATGAAAAATAGCTACTTTGCACAAATTTACCTTTTCGGGAATAATAACTTTATATACATTTAAAATACGTATGTGTTCCTCATTTTATTGTGATTGATACAGCTAAAGCTAATCCTTTTTACTGAGCTGTAGATGGATACCTTGTGAATTCCCAGGGAAAGATAGTTTGACAAATACTGTTCATCCTATCATACATTATAAATCTGAATCTAAGAAATAAACTGGCAACAAACTGAAGGTTTTCTATAAATTCAGTGGATGAAAATGTAGATATTTATTAAGTACAAAAAGGCTTTTTTTCAATATCTGGACATAAATTATGCAGTACTGTGTTTCACAACTCTGACTTCCTCAGTCACTAACAGTAAAAAAGTAAACTAGCTTGTTAAGCTAATATACCATGTGTGAATGATGTTGTCAAATGGTCCACTTTGAATCTGTTTCATGCCACACGGTGCTCTGTGTGGATAATGTGTGGTATCACCTGATGACTGTCTCCTCTGCCTGCAACAATCCATAATCTTAAAGATTGTTATTCCCTGGTACTTCTTTCGTAGGTCAGGTAAATAAATTGCACACCACAGCATAAAGTAAAAGTCCAGACATGACAGGCAGTGCACGCTGATTGCTTGCCACCACAATAAAAGCCCTAAACACAGAGCAACATTTTTAATGAAATTAAGACATTTAAGGCCTTAATTTTAGATACATGAATTTACAGGGCTTGAAGCAGGAAAAAATCCTGTGCCTGAAAGCGGGGGGGGGGGTTACTGCGTTTAATATTGTTTTTATTAATAATAATAATAATAATAATAATAATAATAATAATAATAATAATAAGAAAAACAACATTAAACACAGTAACACTAATTTTTTGTTCACACAAACGGTCAGTCAGCGATACAGCATAAGTACCTGTGGCCATTGCTTCTGGTAGGGTCCACAATTTTGTTGTTGGATAAATATGTTTGATATGATCAAGGCGGATGATGAAATGCTAAAGTTTACCTGAAATAGATTTAAAACCTTTTTAAATATAAATGACCGCTGTGTACACTCAAATAAAGACTACCTAAATCAGGTATTCAGCTCTGAAATGGTTGTGCTCCTTAAATATGAAAATATGCAGACTATTGAAACAAAGTAATTAAAGGAGGAGCATAATATTGCATTCAATGAAAGTTGTGAAGGTTGAAGATTAATTGAAAAAATAAAAACTAAACTGAAAAAGCTTTCTAGAAACACTGTCTACTTTAATATTTATTTACAACAGTAATTTTTCACTAATAAACTAGTACCATACTTTCTGGACTACAAGTCACTTCGTAGTACTATCATACATTTTTTGAGGTCGTATCAGTCAAAAAAATGCGTCATGAAGACGAAAATAACGTAGGCCTACATAAGTCACACTGGACCATAAGTTTCATTAATTTAGAATGATTTGGTTTGTTTACACTATTTCCAGAGTGAACTTTTTACATATAACTTTTAAAATGTTTGTTTATTAGGAGGTTTAAATACTGTTCCTACGGCTTCTCATATCTATGATCAGTTTCTCTTCTCTACGTGTGCTCCTGTCTTCTCCTCCTCCCCTGCTCAAGGTGAGTGTTACTGGTGAGAACGGTGCACTGTGACCTTAAATGAGCTCCGTCTGATAAATGTCCTCACTTTTAACAAGTTACGGAATATTTGGCGCTAGATTGTGACTTAAATCCCGGAATCCGTTTACCATAGAGAGCAAATAAGACGCGAGGAAGTTTTAAAACACGTTATCAGGCGTTAAACACCGGGAGCTGTCACAGTGTCCGAGACGAAGGCTGGAGACCAGCGCGTCTGGGGCGCCTCTCAGTAGAAGACTTTGCGAAGGGACCAATGAGCAAACACTGTGTGCAGGCAGTGCTCGTGGGAGTTGTGGTGTCGTAGTCTCATACTGCAATGGGTTTAGTATTTCAGATGCCGTTTCAGAAAACTACAATTAAATAATTCAACCCGCCGAAGTCGCTAGTAGGAGTGACGGTTTTACTGAAATTCGCATGGATGAAAAATACATCCATGCGCGCCCGATTGCGTGATTACAGACTCGCTGGCGGCGCAGTTTTCGAGCGGGTATCCCGATTACGTGGTAAACTTGCCCTCTGAAGCCAAGCTTCTTTGTTGTCCAAAAACATCTCTCAATATCACTGCTTCGTTATAAGGGGTTGCTACTCCGCTTCTGCTCTCCGCCTCCGTCATTAATTACTCTCTTCACGAAGCACATTTATCTGACAAATTAGACGGACAGTGCCATATTGGACGATCGTTCTGCCAGTCACACTCATCATAGACCAATACGCATCAAGCCACAGTATGACGTAGCGGATTTGGGCCGCTGCTGCTTGTTTGTCAAAGAGAGGCGGGAGCTGCTCTCTGCAGCTCCCGCCTCTCTTTCCTGATTGGTTCAGTCGGAACTCGATCGAGTGAAATCAACGGAGGGCAGCCAGACCGACCTGCAGGATTTCACAATCTGGCAGGTTTGTCTACGCCGGATTTCCGGCACTATGCCGGAGGTCTTCAAGCCCTGAATTTAAGACCTTTCAAGGATGCGCAGACACCCTGGCAACAGACAAAACCAAACTGCTGCCCAACTGGAAAAGCTTCCTGTGAGAGCAACAAGACCAAGCTCTTCAGGTTTCTAGCTGACAACAATAGTGACCCTGTGATCTGATAATGTCATAGGTGTGACCAAAGGAGAGCAGACTCTTTCAAACAAACTCATCAGCTTTGTCCTAAGTCCTTGCAACAATGAAGAAACTGACTCCAGAATTTTCACTAATACTCTGGATTAAGGCACATGACACAAATATTCTTGTTGCTGCATCCAGTGTTTTAGTGACTCTTCAGGATGCAGGCTTAGACATAATTTGAGTAGAATTTGGCCAGGGTCAGTCCATTCTGTGGTTGCCGATTCATGATATGGTGGTGAATCTTGACCCAGAGCAATCCAGTGACATGCTGTTCTTTAACACCTTCACTGACTGTGACGTTGTGTCAGCTTTCCGTGGTAAAGGCAAGAAAGCTGTTTGGAAAGCATGTGAGGTTTGCCCTGAAATGAGCCCTGTCTTCAAAAAGCTCAGCCAATACCCACCTATCATAGAAGATGCAGACCTCAACATCCCTGAGAAGTTTGTCATCACCATGTTTAAAGGGGACATATCATGCGGATCCCTGATTTAATACTTACATATAATATAATAAATTTGAAAACAAGACCTTTCACCCCCTGAATTTTCAAAAAATGAGATATTGTATTTTTTCTGATATCCTAGAACGAGATTTGATGCCTCTGAAAATAGGTCATTGCCATTTGGCCACGAGATTTTGACCTTCGTGACGACACAAGGATCCTTTCTTTTTATTGGAGTAATCTGATAAGGCAGCTCCTCCTCTGTGATGTCAGTTAGTCACACAACCGCCACCGAGGGATACACCCACCAAGAGTGGACTGACTGAGTGCTGGATGCAGGGACTCTGCTCTGCTGAGCAGCTCGGCTTTACATGGTGAATTAGCAGTTAAAACACTGTAGTTTTAGCAGACGTTGTAATACTTGTGAGACTGTGATATTTGCATGCTTGTTCTGACATGCACTGTGAACCTGGACCACAATAATGCTGCGGTAATAACATAGTGAGGAACTGACGGTAGAGGTGATCTTTAGACGACACTTTCAGCATGATGGATAAAACAGACAGAGAAAAGTGAAGGAGCAGGATGGAGCCCTGTTATAGAAATAGTTTATTGGTGAAGTCTGCCTATATTTCCACGTATAAACTCTACATGTCACAGTATCGCTTTGACTCACAACACTGAAGCGTCCTGAGATGATCTGTGTCCAGGTGGATTTTCGTCCTCCTGAGCTGCAGAACCGTCCGGGTCTGACTCGGGGTCCAATACAAAAGGACGTATCCTACACTCTGCCATTTTATTAGCGCTATCAATGCCTTACGCTGAAGTTTTGGCAAACAGCAAACTTGCTCGGTCTGCCCCATCCAATATAGGGATTTTATAAAAACTGCCATGCTGCAAAAACCGCCCCCTGGCTCTACCCCCTCCGTCCCTCTGATAGAACTGACCAATCAGAGCACAAAGGACTGTGACGTTGCGAGGTTACTGGAGGTCATTCTCTAAACAGAGCGTTTCAACAAGATCTTCAGAATGGCCTAAAATGAGGATATTGAGAACGCTATTGTGGGGCAATGAAGGAACTAAATGACTTGTACTGAGGGCAGAAATGCTTTACAGGCATCCTAGTCTGGCATAGTGAAAAGAAGAAACAAGCATGATATGTCCCCTTTAACAAGCACAGACCTACAGGCAAGGCTGATGAGGCAAGACTGGACTTGTTTGCTGAGAAGCAAAGTTCTAATGATGCCGATCCACCAACAGGTGCAACCCCTCGTTCAGCATGTGAAACGTCTACCTTCCAAGCTGCCTGAATATGGGGCCAGGAGGCTACAGTATGCAAGATGCAAGTCCTGCCAGCTGGGGCTGGCAAAAAAGATAGTAAGGTCTGGCAAGTTTTCTGGACAAAACTTACACCCATTGCTTAGACTTGTGAGCAGTCAACAAAATGCAGCTGCAAGACTGAATGCAGAGGACATTGCAAATGCTATCACTTCAGCCTGAAGTGTACACAGTTTGGTGCCTAAATGTGAGGACTAAAATAAAATCGGATCCAAGCTGTACCTCAACAGCAAGTCATTTTAACAAAAATAACACACAAGTCAATTAGGGTTTTCCCATTATTTCTAAAACACAGAATCTAAGTTACTATTACCTTATATATTGGCGAGGCGTGATCAGCCCCTAGTCAGCCATACTACATCCTACAGTGTTGAAATGCAATACGCACAGTTTAGTGCGCTGCCTCGTCTGTACATTGAATGATCATGTACAAAGGAATCACATCAGAAGAGAGTTTTTCTTTGTTATATTTCCATTGTATTATCATAATATTCAATTTTTTTTCAATGCATATTTGAATGCCTCGTACTCAAAAACATTAATTGTAATGTAAAGGCCATACAAATAGGATAATTTAATCAAAATATAGCTCAAACACTGTTCAAAACCACTTCAGATGACGGCCATCTTGGAAAATGGCCGCCTTTTTGTTTTTAAGTGGACAACGTACTTTTCTGAGTAGGTTCTGAAGCACTTTTGTGCCAAATTTGGTATTGTATCACAAGGAGAACTATTTTCAGTTATCTGCTCCACTATAGGGCTCCGGTGTCCACCGTCACTACAAAAGTAATCTCAGAAATAGTTTTGATGAAGGATAAAAAAAAAAAAAAAAAAAAAAAAAAAAAAAAAAAAAAACGGAAGAACGATTGGGGGTCGTGGCCCCCTCCTCATAGCTTTGCTGTGCGGAGACGGGCTTGTTGCAGACCCGAGCCCCTGATAATGTCCTCAACTTTTTTACCAAAGGTATGTATCTTAAGTTCGTGGCCGACGCAGAGAAACGGATGTGGTTTCTGCATGAATCAAATCGTATTAGGTCAGAGTTTACGTCTATCAACCTTAGCTACTGGCTCGATTCCCCGAAACATTATCAGACACATTTTCAGAGACTAACCTGCTCTGTGCAGCTTTATCTCAGGGATTAAAATCACATCCAGTAGTTCTCTTTGGCGCTGCAGCTCCTCTTCGTATCCAGATACTGTTCTTCCTTCTCCCAGGTCTCTGATGACCGCAGCGAGCAGCCGCCGCTCGAATAAATCTTCAAGATCCTGAAATCTGGACATCTCCTCACATCAAAGAATAAAAGAAGAGAAAGAAAACTAAACTGTGATGTCTTTCTCTGTGGTTTCTCTGGAGAGTTTTAGAAATGGCTGACGGTGAGTGATACTACGTTCGTGAACGCTTCGTTCAAAACGAATGATTCATCTGGGTGAATGAACTAAACCGAATCACTTACTGAAAACATCCGTTCATTTCTTCCGCTGCGCTCTCCTCTCTTCCGTCTTGTGTCTGTCTCTCTCTAGGCCGTAAGCGTACCCCCCCCCCCCCCCCCTTTTATCTCAATGATGCGTATTGACTGAACTGAAAGGATGGAGTCGTTCGGAAGCCGTGTGTTGCTCATCTCGACCCTTCTTTTCTTTGGTGTGGACCAAAGGGTCTGAAAGCTCCAAAGTTCCATCTTTCCTTCCTCCACTTGCGTCCTAGTCCCTCCCACCAGATGTGCAAGGGAGAAACACGAGGGAAAGAAGAGAGGCGAGAGGAATCGAGAAGATTCGTTTTTAGAGCAATGAGAAGTCCTTTCCTCCGGAGCGTCACGTGAAGCGACGTGTTTCAGTGATGACGGCATCAGCTGATCACCTCTGGATCATCAGTCAGTCATCTCTAACAGCTGTGTGTGTCTGCACATGTGCTCTGTAATAACTCTGATCAAACAAAAACAGTCAGAGCAGCAGCGGCTGGTCCATAGGGGGCGCTGGGGCTCCGCCCCACCAGTTGTGGAAAAGGGAATATTTTTTTTAAATAATTTTTTGCGTTTTTTTAAATCAATGTCAGTTTTACTTAATGGTGTGTATGTGTGTGCCGACATGCAACCGCGTCATTTAAACAACATTTCCACCAGCTGACAGTCATTAAACAGTGAATTTACACTGACAGACAGTGTATCATTCTCTCATGGGGCGCTCGGCAAAGTGCCCGTGACTTGCAGCTAAATAGCCAATCCGGTTATGGTTACTAGGGGAAAATGATGAATAATCGGCCAATCAACGTCGCTAAATTCTATGCCTGAAGGGCGCTAGAAAAAGAGCCCCTACGGCTACGTAAAATACGTGACAGTTTATGAATGATAGAGCTATGTGAGGAGCCAGCGAACGTTTTTTTTCGTAGTGCGACTCCCAGACTCTGTACAGAGGGAAAAACATACGGCGACGAGGAAGAGAGATGATGGCGATGACGACTGTGGTAGTTCAAGCTCAGCTTCGACCAAATTCGGTGAGATCCTTATTAATGTACCCTTTTGAGAGACGGACGACGGAGGAAAAACTGCTCGTTAAGGCGCTAGGACCCGACACGCCTGAAATCCAAATTTCCCAGCAATCCAAAGAAAAAGACAAGACGTACAAACGGAGTTTTTGCCGAAGCTGGTTCAACCGTAAGACGTGGCTGACAGGTTGTGGCGCAGGCAATGCACTTTTCTGTTTCCCCTGTATCCTCTTCAAAAGCGACCGATGTGATTCAACTTGGACAAGGACTGGACTGACGGACTTAAAGCACCTCTCCGAACGGATCAAGAAGCATGAGAGATCCAAAATTCACATGGAAAACTGCGTAAAGCTAGCTGTTTTTGGAAAGATTAGCATTGCAACGCAGCTTGATGACGGGCACCGCATTGCTGTAAGAAGACACAATGAAGAGGTAGATAAAAACCGTAATATTTTATCCAAAATCATCGATTGTGTCAAATTTTGTGGTGCTTTTGAATTAGCAATGCGGGGACACGATGAAAGGGATTCCTCAGACAAGAGGCCGTCAGGCAACGGGGGACGTAGCTGGCGGGACAGATCACGTGATCAATCTGTCCCGCCGGCTACTACCAGAAACAGCTGATAAAAAGACACGCCACAGCTTTCAGGATGACAGCTTCTGAAGAAGACGACAGAGTACGTCGAAACATGTCAAGGTAACCATACCTTTTTGTCTTTAAAAAAGAACACTGAAACACTTGTGCTCACCACTCGATATAGTAGTCCAGATTCAGTTGTTTATTGCCATGTGATATATATGAATGATTAAAGTTAACAATTTTGGTTTATCACCCAATATAGGCTAGCTATCCAGAACAATGATTGTAGTGAGACATGTGAAGACCTAATTTTTCTTTAAATTTGTATGTTTTTGCATAGGTATGCGACACCATCATGAGCCATGCCAAGCAGAGGTTTTCTTTCACCAAGCACCTCATCAGTGCCACTCTCTTGGAAGGAGACTTGTTCCAACAACACAGCAGAAAGTTCCCAGATTCAGCACTGGAAACCACGGTGGAAGCCTATCCCTCATTGGACAAGGCCAGACTTAAAACAGAACTGTCCTTGATCTACGAGAATGAGGAGTTCCGGAGTTGCAAAGGTGCTCTGGCTCTCTATCAGGTTTTGATGGAAAACAACCTTGGAGAAACATTTACTGAAACTGTAAGTCTTCTTAATATCATTATCACTACACCAATGACAACATCAGAGTCTGAGAGGTGCTTCTCTACCTTAAAGAGGATAAAAACGTTTCTTACAAACACTATGCTACAAGATCAGCTAAATGCTCTGGCTATGCTCTCCATTGAGAAGAAAATGACAAAAGACATTCCTAATTTCAACAGCAAAGTCATTGAAAAATTTGCCTCTCAAAAAGAAAGGCGAGCAAAATTCTTGTACAAATAACTCCTGGAATGAGAGAGGGACACACAGAGAAACAGAAAGAAAAAACACTGGGAACAGAGACAGACCAAGGAGCAGACACACCGAGAAACAGAGACACTGAGGAACAGAAACACTGAGGGACAGAGACACTGAGGAACAGAGACACTGTGAAACAAACACACTGAGGGACAGAGACACTGAGGAACAGAGACACTGTGTAACAGAGACACTGTGAAACAAACACACTGAGTAACAGAGACACTGAGGAACAGAGACACTGAGTAACAGAGACACTGAGGAACAGAGACACTGTGTAACAAACACACTGGGTAACAGAGACACTGAGGAACAGAGACACTGTGTAACAGAGACACTGAGTAACAGAGACACTGTGAAACAAACACACTGAGTAACAGAGACACTGAGGAACAGAGACACTGTGTAACAAACACACTGGGTAACAGAGACACTGAGTAACAGAGACACTGAGTAACAGAGACACTGAGTAACAGAGACATTGAGGAACAGAGACACTGAGTAACAGAGACACTGAGGAACAGAGACACTGAGGAACAGAGACACTGTGTAACAAACACACTGGGTAACAGAGACACTGAGTAACAGAGACACTGAGTAACAGAGACACTGAGGAACAGAGACACTGAGTAACAGAGACACTGAGGAACAGAGACACTGAGGAACAGAGACACTGAGTAACAGAGACACTGAGGAACAGAAACACCGTGTAACAGAGACACTGAGTGACAGAGACACTGGGGAACAGAGACACTGTGTAACAAACACACTGAGTAACAGAGACACTGAGTAACAGAGACACTGTGTAACAAACACACTGAGTAACAGAGACACTGAGTAACAGAGACACTGTGTAACAAACACACTGAGTAACAGAGACACTGAGGAACAGAGACACTGAGGAACAGAGACACTGTGTAACAAACACACTGAGTAACAGAGACACTGAGGAACAGAGACACTGAGGAACAGAGACACTGAGTAACAGAGACATTTTGTAACAGAGACACTGAGGAACAGAGACACTGTGAAACAGAGACACTGAGGAACAGAGACACTGTGAAACAAACACACTGTGTAACAGAGACACTGAGGAACAGAGACACTGAGGAACAGAGACACTGAGTGACAGAGACACTGAGGAACAGAGACACTGAGTAACAGAGACACTGAGGAACAGAGACACTGTGTAACAGAGACACTGAGAAACAGAGACACTGAGGAACAGAGACACTGAGTAACAGAGACACTGAGTAACAGAGACACTGTGTAACAGAGACACTGAGGAACAGAAACACACTGAGAAGCAGACATACTAAGGCCCCGTTTACACGGAGACTCCCGCAACGATTCTTCCTTTGCGTTTTCAAAAGCCACCCGCGTTTACATGAGGACGGCGTGAAAACGATCTGCGTTCATACGACTCCAGGAGGACAAGTCTCCTCTTCTGTTCTTTCTGTTCCGTTTTCGGCGTCGTGTAAACGGGGCCTAAGGAGCAGACACACTATTGAGCAGACACACTCAGGAGCAGACACACTAAGGAGCAGACACACTATTGTGCAGACACACTAAGGAGCAGACATACTAAGGAGCAGACACACTAAGGAGCAGACATACTAAGGAGCAGACATACTAAGGAGCAGACATACTAAGGAGCAGACACACTATTGAGCAGACACACTAAGGAGCAGACACACTAAGGAGCAGACACACTAAGGAGCAGACATACTAAGGAGCAGACATACTAAGGAGCAGACACACTAAGGAGCAGACACACTAAGGAGCAGACATACTAAGGAGCAGACACACTATTGAGCAGACACACTAAAGAGCAGACACACTAAGGAGCAGACACACTAAGGAGCAGACACACTAAGGAGCAGACATACTAAGGAGCAGACATTTTTTATGCAGTCATTATTTAGTTTCAGAGACTGCTTTGTGTTACTCTTTGACTTTCATTTATTATGCGATTATAATTTTTGATGCTCCCATGGCACTGTTGCTGTTCTTTTCAATTAAATGTTGCACTTTTTGCTTGATTAGTTAGGGTATAAGAAAACCATTTGTTCATGTTTAACTTCTGAAGTTTGTTCTCAATTCTTTGTACGTCACAATTGAATAGGAAATGTTCTTGTTATTCTCTCTTCATAAAACTCAAACCTCCCTTATCTAAAATAAAACCCATGTTGTGAATTTGTCCCATGAATGTATTGTACTGTATTTTATTTTGTAAAGACTAATACACATGTAAGTTGTTCCTTTTTCTGTGTAACTCAAAGCTATGAAATTAAATTATTTTGGAACTGCCGTCATTTTCTGACTGTTCATTTGAATACTTGTGCCTGATAAGTCAGAAAAAATCTGTTGGCACATCAGCCCCACCAAAAAAAAATCTAACCAGCTGCCACTGCTGGTATCCATGCATGGTCCACACCAAAGAAAATGAAAGGTGGGCTTGACCAACTCACGGCTCCCGACCGACTCCCTCCTTTCGGTTCAGTCATTACGCACAATTGACTTGAAAGGCTGAGGGAAATCAGGGTTTGGGGACCCTTGTGGTCTAGAGAGAGACCGTTTCCGAAACTCGCCTCGGAGACAGTCATCGCAGTTTGGTTTACTTTCTCTTCTTCGATTCTTGGATGTGAGGACATGTCCAGATTTCAGGATCTTAAAGATTTATTCGAGCGGCGGCTGCTCGCTGCGGTCATCAGAGACCTGGGAGAAGGAAGAACAGTATCTGGATACGAAGAGGAGCTGCAGCGCCAAAGAGAACTACTGGATGGGATTTTACTCCCTGAGATAAAGCTGCACAGAGCAGGTTAGTCTCTGAAAATGTATCTGATAATGTTTCGGGGGATCGAGCCGGTTGATAGACGTAAACTCTGACGGAATACAATTGAATTCATGCAGAAACCACATCCGTTTCTCCGTTTCTGCGTCGGCCACGAACTCAAGATACATACCTTTGATAACTGCTAAATAAGGCTCTAGTTCTCATCATGTCTCTTCGTCCTGGCAGACTACCTGCGTTTGTTTATATCTGGCGCGCCGCGAGCGTGGACTGATACACTAAGCGGCGAGCGCCTCGTAGCCAGCTGTGGCTCTGCAGCGGAGGTAGTGCTGTTTTACGGCACAAAGAGAACTAGAGCCTTATTTAGCTGTGTTTTTGTGTGAAAGTAACGCACTGAAAATTCTCTTAATAAAGTGTAAATGCAGACCAATATCAGATTTTTTTGGTGGGACTCCGTTTATTTGTGTTTTGGGTCAAGTAAAATATGGCCCCGTCTGAGTGCAGAGGAAACCGGCAGAGGAGCAGGGAGGGGGTGTTTGGTGTGAGCGCTCTGGGCTCCTGCTGCACAAAATCACTGCTGTAGGGGTAATTTCTGCCCTAAACCTTGTGAAAGGACCCAACTTGTTCCATCCCGGAGTATCACTTTAAACTACTTTCAGTGTAAGAAAAAAGCTTCTAATAGAATTCAGTGATAAAAACTGTGAATTGACTTAATGTATTAAAAAAAACCATGAAACTCAGGCATATTCACCTTTATCATACATATAATAATGAATCTTCAATTAAATACTTGGTTTTACAATTCAAAATGCCACAATGTTCATTTTAAATGTCACAGTTTTGATGTTAATGAAATGGTCGGGTGTGGTAAATGTCTCTAATAGAGGTCAGTTATAAAGCAGGTTTCAAAATGCAAACTGAGTGAAGAAATGAAATAACTGCTTCTCTTCATGACTTTACACATTTTCTGAGCACATGATTCACACACAGCCTTACTTCACTCAGACTAGGGCTGTCACTGTCTATTGGAGTTAACAACATTTGTTGGAACATGATGTAAAATAGTAATTCTGGAACTCTAATAACCTGCTGAAACACCGGCTGCAGACTCTACAGATGAATCAGACAATGTGATGTAGTTTGCCTCGTTTTCCAACAGATGGTGCTCCAAGAACTTACTACCATGTTGAAGCATGCCCTGCTGAGCCATCACTAAACAAAGCTACACGAGTGAACTCGAGTGGGGCAGCTGCCGCCCTGGGTGCCATGGGGAGCCTGTTTGGGGACTTGTATCAATGGGATGACTTTGGTAAAGGCTGCCATGACGGTATCCTGGAGATACGAGCCTATGTGAAGGATCACACACAGACATCAACCTGCTGCTTTGGTGGAGACATAGTTTCCAACAGGTACCCACAACTCTCAAAGCTGGCCCGTAAATACCTACACTCAGAGTGAGGAGTTGAACAGTCTGATGGCCACAGGCAGGAATGACTTCCTGTAGCGCTCAGTGCTGCATCTGGGTGGAATCAGCCTCTCACTAAAAGTACTCCTGAGGCTCACCAGCACATCATGGAGTGGGTGGGACACATTAACCAAGACGACATGCGACTTAGACAGCATCCTCCTCTCAGACACCTCTGTCAGAGAGTCCAGCTTCACTCTAACAACGTCACTGGCTTTCCGGATCAGTCTGTTTAGTCTTTTGGTGTCAGCTACCCTCAGCCTGCTGCCCAAGCACACCACAGCATACAAGACAGCACTGGCCACTGTATTACCATATATCACAGTTTACTATCACAGTTACTTTGATAGTATACCACAATTTCACTCTGAACATAAAACCTGTTTCTGATAGATAGATAGATAGATAGATAGATAGATAGATAGATAGATAGATAGATAGATAGATAGATAGATAGATAGACTTAGTCTGCCTGACATGACATGGCTCAGAGGACAGCATGTACGGCTTTCATAAAAACAAAAACACATTCAGATAAAAACAACACATAAAAACAGAAAAGGCAGAATTTTCGTCTTTTTGTTGTTATTCAGGAGGGTTATGGCTGAGGGGATGAAGGATTTTTTATAGATGTTTTTCTGGGCCAGTGGAACTTCATGCCGTCTGCCTGATGGCAGTAACTGGAAAGAGTGATGAAGGGAGTGAGAGGGGTTAGGGCAGCACGATATGGCCAAAATCCAATATCTCGATATTCGTAGGCTATATCTTGATACATGATATATATCTTGATATTCTGATTTCTCCTCTAAATCACTTTATTAATGTTAAATCCAACCCTTTGATGCATAAAATGACATCAGTTTAATGACTCAAGCAGACCTTTCAGTTGGATTCAAAGTTTGAATGCAAAAAGGGGAAAATGTCAATCAGGTAGAGTTAAGAAAACCTTTTATTTTAAACCAAACTTCATGTAGTTACATACTTTAAGTTCCAGTAAAATAATCCATTCAGATAAGTTTGACTGTTGTATTATATTATATTATATTATATTATATTATATTATATTATATTATATTATATTATATTATATTATATTATGAACTAAAGTTGGAGATAATATGACAAATCATTTCCATAAATCAGCTACCTGGATACAGTTGGTCACGCTAAAAGGACTCTAGTGACTTCTGTCTTTGAGCCTGAGGTCTGGTTGAATTGTAATGGATTTGGGTTTGGCTTCTGATAATATTCCAGCTAGCAGTATTTTGTTATTCATCAAACTCAACTGCCGTCATGTTTCGAGCAGTGCACAGCTGATTGCCGTGACTTAATGAGAGCAGGGGAGCGGACAGACTGCAAAGAAAAGTGAAAGTGAAAGTCAAGAAAAGGACGCATTTGTTTCTTGCTGTGGAGTTGGAAGAGAATCAGGGATCATACGGACAGCTAAGCAAACCCAAATAAGCAACAACACTCTAGAAAACAAGCCCAAGAAACCCACAACCCCTGAATGACGATACGTGTCAGTGACTTTTTTTTCGCCTCTCCTAATACCAAAACACTTGTGCACAGGAGAATTTTTCTGGATAGATGGGGGGAGTGTGGTGCTCGCTCTTAGAGGAGTACTGGCTGGGCAGCAGAGAGTGAAACGAGCAAATCACTGAAGAGATTTACGTTCTGACGACTAAAAAAATGTAGGTTACTGTTTATACTCAATGATTGCGATATTGTCATTTTATATATCTCACATGCAAAAACCTGAGATACATCGAGTATATTCGATATATATCCCCCAGCCCTTAGAGAGCTCCTTGATTTTTGCTGCTTTGTCAAATTTTGCGGCCCCTGTTTTTTCCTATAGCTGTGTCAGTTATAGTTATGTCAATCTAATCATGCTCACGTTAACATGCTGAAAAAAGAACCGAGCATTTCCATCTGTTTTTTATCAGAATTGTAGGGGGGGGGCATATCTTGATAGTTCAATTGCCCCCCATCAAATGAGCACTGCTACAACTTAAGACTTTTTGACTGATGTTGGCTGACATGACCAAGCCTTCTCTGAGGGCGCGGTCACACTGGCCATCCAAACCGTGCCGTGCCTAAGCACGATTGGCCCCCCACAGCACTGTTCTCCAGCTGGAGAGTATGGCCAGCAGTCACACTACCCCAATATGAACCAGACTTTAGCAGATATCACACATGTGCACGGCCCGCCTCCGTCATCATGAAGCATCTGTTTACATGAAGCGTGATCTCATCAGAGTCAGCACAATGAGACACAGAGAGCACTGCTGCAACTTTAGAGACTTTTGGACTTATATTAAGTCATTTTCGCCCGACACAGCCCTCTAACACCCCTGCTTTGTTTAAAAGGATTGTCGAGAGATGCGCTTGTGGTGATCAGACCTCATGGATCACACGTGCTGTCCGCGTGCTTGTGCTCGTGCATGAAGTAAACCGTGCCGGAGCCCACCTCTCCAAAGCATGCCGAAGCACGGAAGCCAATCGTGCTTGAGCACGGCATGGTTGCGGTCACACTGGCCATTCCAAATGTGCTTTAGGGCTGAAGCGTGCTTAGGCACGGTTGGCCAGTGTGTCCGCATCCTTAAAAGAGCCGTTTTGGGAGTGCTTGCATACTAGGCGATGTCCGGCCACAGGACCGCTCCCTCTGCAGAGAAGTAGGCTGTGAAGGTCTCCCGAACCCTGATGGCTTCCGTGGCAGAGTTGTTCACAGCCACTCTTCCCAGACCAGGCAGGGGCTACAGATCACCGTCTGGGAGGCCTCTCATCGCAGACGCTGGGTTGGTCTTCTGCAAGAAGTTGTGCAGGACATAGGTGGCCTTGACACACCTGCCTACAAAGTTCGACTGGAGTTTCATGGGACACTGGTACATCCGCAACTGGGATGCAAGGATCCCAAAGGCATTCTTCACCACCAGCGGTGCCTGGGACAGAAGGCAATTGTAAACCCACCGGTCTGTGGGAAGTGTGCGCCCAGGAAATGGCCTCATTAATTTTTTTCTGAGTAGAACACATGTGGCTGTGGTCCCCTGTAGTCAGCTCCTGGTAACAGCCGGACAGCAGGCTGTTGGAGGGTGCTGTCACGGAGTGCACAACCAAAGGCTGAGTTAGCCAGGATGCCGCCATCACTGGTCCTGCCGTAGCCCCGACATCGATGACCCTGAAGCTGTGCTGGGCGTCCACAACAGCAGGGAGGACAATGGAGTTATGGAACATGGATCCGGGTCTGCTCTGATGGACCAATCAGGTCAGACTTGCTCCTGATTGGTCAAAAAAAGGAATCGCTCACATCGGCAAATCCCCAAAATCTAAACAACTCGTTTTAGGTCAGGATTTTCACAAGAACTAAGTGCAGGTTTTGTCATTAAATATCACATTTTTTGGGCTGGGAGGAAAGACAAAGACCCACAAATTTCCCTAATAGACTTAATTAAGGGATTTTTGCACAATATGGGACCTTTAAGTTTCTTTTGTCTTTTCTATGTTTTAGCTGTCATCATTTATTTTCTTACAGACCTTTTTGCATTTTCTATACACTTTCTTACTATTGTTTTCTTGATTGCTGCTGTGACTTCAATTTCATTATGCTTGTTACAATGACAATAAAGTTCCATTCTATTCTATTCTATTCTATTCTATTCTATTCTATTCTATTCTATTCTATTCTATTCTTTATTTTCTTTTTTTCTTTGTGTATCTGTTTCCACCTGAAAAACACGGGCGCTTGTGTTATTGAATGATATTTGATTTCAACAGAGGACAAAAAATTAAAGAAATCACATTTATTACAGCCCGGAGGTCAGTGGGTGATAAACCAGGTCGAAAGAGTGCCCGACCGTATGTGACGCTTTGTGAAGAACGGCGAATGCCCCCATAGGGAAAATCTGATTGGTCAATACTAGGCCTTCTATGGATTGATCTGCAAAAAAATTTGAGAGCAAGCAGAGATCTATAAGCAGAAATTCCCTCAGCGCAAGAGGAAGAACCTGGGTGTGAGCGCAGGAAATCTGTGCAAGCAGCATTATAACCAAACCAAAGGACATGCATGTGCATGCGCAGCAATGTAACAGAGCAAGAGGACACAGTTTGAGCAAGTGCAGGACAAATTTAAGCGCAAGAGCAGAGTTTTGAGAGACAATATCACTTAATCTGAGCATGAAATTAATAAAATGCTGCTCTCAAATCAATTAAAAATGCCCTTGATTTAGGATAGGAAATTCATTCCATAGCACTCTGTCAGGGAGGGGGAGTGTGTTGGGGACGGTTTGAAAAAGGCCCTTATGGTCTGGGGAGAGACAGACACAAGACGGGAAAGAGAAGAGCCCAACGGAAGTTAACGAATGAACGGATGTTTTCAGTAAATGATTAGGTTTAGTTTGTTCACCCAGATGACTCATTTGTTTTGAACGAAGCGTTCACAAACGGAAAATCACTAAATATGGCTATATAAAAGACTCACCCGGAAAATTCACATAGGAAAGATCCAGAGTAAATGTGAAAAGGTGATAAACATCTTTCGGTGTCTGGCTGGTAGTGAATGGGGAGCAGAGAGGGGGACTATGCTCATGATGTACCAGGCAATGATCAGGTCAGCAATAGACTATGAGAGCTTTGTTTATGGGTCTGCTGCAAAGTCCACTTTGGACAAACTAGATGTCGTCCAAGCGAGGGCTTTAAGAACATGCTGTGGGGCTTTTTGTACAACGCCCACTCCTGCTCTGCTAGTTGAAATGGTAGAGTGGCCACTCAGAATTGGGCGCAGCAAATTAGGATTGCATTATTGGGAAAAACTAAATGGTAGTAGCCTGAGTCTCTCAGCCAAGTGCCTAATAAATGAAAATTGGGAGTTTTCTGGTGGGAGGAAAAAAGGAAACTTCCTATCTGGAGTTGGAGAATTGGCCAGGAGAGTGGGACTAGACAAAGACAAAGGCCTGATACAGGCATTCTGGTCAGTTGTGCCAATGTGGCTGCTCCCAGAGCCTATAGTAGACTTAACACTGTTAGACTGGAAGCAGAAGGAAGGCATCACTAGCTCGCAGGTCAAAAGCTACCTAAGCAATACATGGGGGGCGCATTTGCAAATGTTTACAGATGGTGTCTAAGGACCCAGACAGTCAAAGAACTGGGTGTGGAATATATGTGGCGGGCCCTCAAGTCCATCAAGGTTTACGTGTGACAAATGGGACATCTGTGTTTGCCCCTGAAATAATGGTAATAATTTGGTCACTATGGTGGGTTGAGCAAGTCAAGCTAGACAGAGTCATAATTTGCTCTGATTCAGCTGCTGCCTTGATGGCCTTGAGGAGCAGAACATCACAAGCCAGGGCTGACCTCATAAATGAAGTTTTGATAAGCCTGCTCAGGGTGGAAAAAGGGGTGTGTGTATAGCGTTCCTTTGGGTCCCAGCACATTCAGGTGTAGAGGGGAATGAAGTGACTGACAAGCTCGCAAAGAACTCGCTCTGGAGAGATAATGTAAATGTTAAAATGCCTTTAGGCAAACCGGAGTTTTATAGTGTCATAAAGGAGGGGCTTGAAAAACAGTGGCAGGAAGAATGGAGTAATGAAGTGAGAGGGAGGCTGTAATACTTAGCACAACCATCTGTCAAAAAAAAGAGTGTGTATATGGGAAATGACAGGAGAGACACGGTCAAACTGACCCGACTGAGATTTGGACACTGTGGGCTGGCCAGCTGCCTAGAAATAGTCGGGAAACATCCAGATGGGCTATGCGAGTGTGGAACAGAAGAGACTGTGGTGCATGTCCTCTTTGAATGTGAGAAATATAGGGCAGAGAGAGATCAGCTGGCTGAAGAACTGGAAGGATTCGGAATCTCCACATTGGATTATAAAACTCTGTTCAGTCGGGGGAAGGAGAGTCGAGCTGTGGAGAGGAGAGTGCTGGCTTTCCTTCACTCCACTGGCCTCTACCAGAGGATATGAGAGAACTCTAAGGAGTGCAATCTTGCTCTGAACTGTGGGGGGCAGTAATACGCAAATAGCGTCTACACTGCCGGAAATCTCACAGAAGAAGAAGACTTCGACGTTCACATGTGTTACTGTGGTGTAGGGCGTATGAAGAATATAGGAGAGAATTGAGGAGCAAAATGAGGAGTGTGGGGATTCTGGGATTTGAAATGAAGGATATACTTAGTGAGGGTGGTGGAGATACTTTAAAGATGGTGGTGGAGTTTCTCAAGAGCATAAGGATTTATGATAGATTATAAGGATTTTTTTTTTTATTATTATTATTTTTTTTTTTTATTATTATTATTATTTTTTTTTTTTAAATGGTGACTATTATGTATTTGATCATATTATTATCAAATTAAATAGATTTATTTGTTTATTTATTTATTTTAATTATTATTATTATTATTATTATTTCATTATTTTATTTATTTGTTTGTTTATCAAATTCTAGTATTTTGGTTATTTAGTGGTTAATTTCCATTTATTTACGTAGGACAAGAGAGAAGTAGGTAGGGTCATTGGAGCCTGGCCCACTCCGGGGCCAGAAGGTGGCGGTAATGCCCGTTTTTAAGGTGGCCAACCGCCGTTAAACACCACAAAGAAGAAGAAGAAGAAGACTTCGACGTTCAGGTTTCTTTCTTTGATTCTTAAGCCGCGTTTCCACCAAGCAGTCCGGGTCGGTTCGTCTCGGTACGGTGCGCTTTTAGCGGCGTTTCCACACACTCATCCCGGGACGGATCCCTAAAAACCGAGACGAGCCGTCCCACTTTTCTGGGACCCTTTCGTATGGGTGCCAGACTGAACCGATCCGCTCTCGGGAGGTGGAGCAACACACTGCAGACCGTTGATTGGTCAAACGAATCGTCACTTACCCCGACAGCGGCTGCATTTCTCCTGGCGGCTCACAGACTTCTCTGAAACAAAGCTTGATTGTACTTTGTAACAGAGAGTTACATGAAAATCACAGAGAGGACGAAATGCTGCATGTCTTCCATCCGTGCTCTTTGTTTACTGTGTCGCGTTTTCTTCTTTGTTGGATTTAATCGCGGGGTAAGCTGCTACGGCGTCGCGCTATTGTTTACCAGCTGCGGCTTCCGGCATGCAGCTTACACGCCGCCCACCACGAGAGGGCACAGTTTGCTGTGGAAACGCAAACGGGATCAGACTTAACTGTCCCAAACCGTCCCAAACCGTACTGAACCGACCCGTACTGCTTGGTGGAAACGCAGCTTTAGATGTGAGGAGATGTCCAGATTTCAGGATCTTGAAGATTTATTCGAGCGGCGGCTGCTCGCTGCGGTCATCAGAGAACAGGGAGAAGGAAGAACAGTATCTGGATACGATGAGGAGCTGCAGCGCCAAAGAGAACTACTGGATGTGATTTTAATCCCTGAGATAAAGCTGCACAGAGCAGGTTAGTTTCTGAAAATGTTTTTGATAATGTTTCGGGGAATCGAGCCAGTAGCTAAGGGTAATAGACGTAAGCTCTGACCTAAGAGGACATTATTAGGGGCTCGTGCCTGCAACAAGCCCCTCTCCCCACAGCAAAGCAATGAGGAGGGGGGCACGTGGTGAAGCGATGAGCCGCTGTTGTTCATCTGTTGTTTGTTATTTCAACTTCAAAACGATTTCAGTGGTCAATTTTGTAGTAACTGTGGACACTGGAGCCTAACTGTCTGACAGAAAAAGAACAGAAGAGCAGAAGAAAGATAAACAGGAGAGAGATACAGCTAGAGCTAAAGGCTAAAACAGGAGCTAAATGCTAACACAGGAGCTAATGGCTAAACTGTTAGTGCTAATGTTGACTCCAACCCACAGTCAGCAGTTATTCTGCAGTGCTCTGTTCAAACTTGAGAGTCTATCAATAAAATGAAGAGTGAGGTTACGTTAGCTCTGATTGGTAGATGACTGGCAGGACATAACCAGGATTCACTAACGTTACACATTATGGACATGTCTTGTACCCCTTTTCCACTTAAGTGGTGCTGGTGCTAGTTCCAGACCAGTGCCTGACAATATGTGGTTCTTTGTGTGGCTGTACAAATGTACAAATGCCATCCCGTCATGTAAATTAGATAAATAACAAACGGCTATTTAGTCTGTTAAATAAAAAAACAAAAAAAAAAAACAAGGTAAAGACCTGATTTATGAGAGAGACTTATGAAGTGCATCTGTGTAAAAAAGATAAACATTTTTGAAACTTTGATATTTGACAATGAAGTCATAGTAAACAGCACATACCTACTTGGAAACCCACTTCATTATTGCACCTGAGCTGCATAACAGCCTCTAACTGTCTACACAGAAAAATGTGTTCATCTTTCTAGATGCTGATGCAATAACAGGGTTGTTATTATTTGTAACTAAAACTGTTGATATTTTTACAAAATTCTGGACCAGTTTGATTTCTCAGGAAAAACATTAAATGCAATTGCAAACCCCTGCAAGCTGTATGAACGAACATAGGAAAAACAGCCCCTCTTTATTACTGCATATATTACTGAACTTGATTAATTCAAGGTAGTACCTTAAAACATGGCATGTCATGATAGTAGTAGTGAATATTTATTGATAATAAAGCAAACCTTTGAAAAGCTGAATTCCAGAGGTTCTTAGGTTTGTTTTCTCTTCATCAGAGCAGCAGGGCAAGTGTGCTTCAAACTATTTATTACAATATTTGTATTTGAAACTAGCTGAATGTTAGCTTACAAAATGCACAATGATGTTAATAAGAAGCAGGACTCTAATGATACCTGCCTCACAAAAGAAAAACTGTAGTTCTACACCTGGTTATTTTATCTACACATATAAAAATGTTTGTTCACCTGGTTAAAAAGTAGTGAAAATCACTGACGTTATTTTTATTAGAAGTTAGGACTTACACAGTCAAACGTGACTACTAACTGATAACAAGCTAGCATAACTGCGAGTAAAACTTCTAAATAACATGACGCACATACCTCTGTCTTTTTAGCGTTTCTCCTCCTCCTCTCTTCTTCTCTTTCACCCCTGGGCTCCTGAAGGCTTTGGCTTTTTGACGTGATTCCTGTTATTTAGCATACTGTCAGTCAGTATCATTTAAGCAGCATAAACTGCCTGTCCATCACAAATGAGCAGGTGAGGAGGAGCGGTGTTGTGATCATGCGCCCTTCAGGGTCAAGCCGAGTGCAGGAAAGTAGGGCCTTTTTAAGGTTATTGTCATGTTTTGCTGGATTCTTTTGTAACATTACTAAATAAAAGTCTGGAAATTCTTTTACACAAAAAAAGTAACCTCAAATCGTTGTAGACATTTTTTCTTCTTTTCTTTTGATCTTACACTGATGATCTTATCATCCGCCGGCAATCATGAGGGTGCGACGCTAGCGCCCCCTTGATTGCCCCTAGCATTTGCCTGTACTGCCTATGCCATGGGCCCGCCCTGGTGTTCATTCTGATTGGATGACACAAGTGTTATGTCAGGAAAAAAAACTATTATGGGTTTTGGCCGCAGCATGTGGACAAAAGTATTTGTAAAAACCAATGAGGGGGGGGGTTATCCATTTTTGAAAATACCCAGCTACATGTGTACAAGGCCTGAGTGGTCTTGAAAAAGTCTCCCTTCTAGATATAGGGGAGACCCGGTATACTTGTGACATGGGGAAAGTGTAACACCACCACTTTCACCAATCAGGGTTAAAAAAGGAGTCATATGATCATTTCAATATTTACCCACTTCCACCCTGATCACACATGGTGACTGTTGGGGATGGGAACAGCTGAATGCAGATTCTACAGAGTAAAAACTTTTGTGGTTAGAAAGTTATTTTTTTTACTTTACGCACAAGCGGAAACACAAGAGAAGCAGACGTCTGACAACAACAACAAGACACAGGAATAGAAGTGGACTACTTTCTTAAAGATCCACCACCATGCCTTGACCCAAGTCCTGCAGCATGGTGGGAGGTAAATGAAGGCATGTTTCCAAGAGTGGCAAACCTTGCACGGAAATACCTGGCTATACCTGGCAAGTCTGTCCCTGCTGAGCCAGTGTTTTCAGCAGCTGGCCTAACTGTGAACAGGCTGAGCATAAGGCTCAGTCCTGACCAGGAAGCAGAGTTAATTTAACTTTCCATTGAGCAATAGATCACAACAGAGGTGATTCAGTTACCTTTCTCATAAATCAGGTCTGTACCTTGTTTTTTTTTTGAATTTGACTAAATGGCCATATCCACATGACGTGATGTCTTTTGTACATTGTCGCGTTCATATTTCTCCTCGTGCTGTTTCGTGCACGGCGAAGTTCCGCCCCAAGGAGTTGACAGACACTGAAACACCTGTGCACATTTACACACACAGACAAGCCCTTTCCGTACAGAGGGATTGCTTGTTTATCAACGTTTACAATGCACGCGCAACTTGGGTGCAGAAGCACTGCAGAGTATAATGGTTTGTCAACTGACGTGGAGGAGTTAACCACCAAAAAAACGCATTTTTAAACTGAATACCATCCCTTTGACCGATGGTAAACTGCTCCTAGGTTTGTGAAATAGCAGTGAGTGGACAGAAGAGATCAGCAAGTGGACGGGTATTAGATGGACAGACGTTTTTAGTTGAGAAATCTAGCATGTACCCAGAGATGAAACACAACTCTCACTTGATGCTCAGGACAGCATTATCCATGGACACTTACCAGACTGGGACAGACCAGGATGTAAACATCGTTTCATAATATTCCCTAATTTTACTTTGCTCATAAAATCTGTTTCTGTTAATCATAATTTATAGGTTCACTCATTATTTACTGTCCATATTGAGTCCATGTTTAGTCAGAACCTCAGCCCCAAACCAACTTTTTTATTAAATAAGCAAAGTCAAATCTGGATTTTTAGTATCAGCAGTTATTATTGCTTGTTTGCAGTCAAACCTGGTTGACTGAGGTTGGATAAAGAATACACATTTAATTAATTATTTTAATCAATTAATCGGATTCTGGAATGTATGGTGGCTGAGACCCGCCACCGATGCAAACAAAAGTACCTGCAACCAAAAAAAAAGCTGGTACAAATTAAAAAAGAATCGCCACTGCAAATGAAAAAGTTAACGCTGCAAATAAAAGATGGCATGCTGCAATGGAGGTGGATTACCGGGGACTATATTTGCGGACGCACCGGCAATTCTTGAGAGGAGAAGTTGGCGACGAAGAAGAAAATGGGTGGAAATTGTTTAATGAAAAAGAAAACAAGTGAGAATGCTAGTGTTTTATGTCACTGTGTGAACTTTCTACTGTGTTGTTTGGTTAGGCCGTATAGCCCCAGGTTTGACGTCCAACTGGGGGATGCCGGTGTACTGTTAGCTTCGGCTAACACAGGGAAACACAGTGTTCGGCTGCAGTAGGACTACTAAAAGAGGAGAACAAAGTTCGGTAACTTCAATCGTATATGCAGCAGAACACCGTTACATGCACCAACGCACACACTCACTCCAGGGCAGACTGTACCTCACACAAACTCAGCTAACAACAGGTCCGGAGAGTCCGGAACAAAAACACAATCGAGTGTTAAACAACTGACGGCTACATAGTTCCGATAACTTATTACTGCCATCGTTGTTGTTGTTTTTATGTTTCACAAGCTTGCCAACAATAATCCAAGGCATGGGTAACAATAGATATTAGATGAATGTGAAGTTGAAGCTGTGTTGGGTGGCCAGGGACTTTTGAGAAAGTACCATAACAGCAGATTGAGGTACAGAATTAATTTAATTTGCCCTTTACTGAGGGTAAATTTGGACTCAAAAGAGTTTTGTCAACAGTACTGTTTATCGTCAATAATTGTGGGACAATAGATCATCCAAGTTAAATTTCCGTACAGCACGACTAGGTGTGCACAGAATATACATGTATAGTGAATACACTCATAAATATGGTTTTATTCACACTAGAGAGGTTTTTGTTGTGGAGTCTAACAGCTGCAGGAAGGAATGACCTGTGATACCTCTCCATCACACACTTCAGGTGGAGCTTCCTGTCTCTTCTGGAGCTCTTATTTGTGAATGAAGCCCAGTGTGTCAACAAGCAGGAGGCTCCTGTAATCACTGGTCCAGTAAATGAGATTGTCATTACAGTTTAGCAGCAGAGCTGAAAATAAAGATCCTGAGGGGTTTTTTTTAGATGTTCTTTTCCATCAGGAAGATGATCTAATATCTCATTAATATTTGTTCACTGTGTCCTGCAGATGTTCAGCTACTAATGGTGAAGAAAGAGGAGCTTCCCCCTGAGCAGCAGGAGAGGAGCCCCTATCCAGACCAGGAGGAGAATGAGTCCCCACTCATTAAAGAGGAACAGGAGGAGAATGAGTCCCCACTCATTAAAGAGGAACAGGAGGAAAATGAGTCTCCATTCATTAAAGAGAAACAGGAGAATAATGAGGCTCCACTCATTAAAGAGGAACAGGAGGATGAGTCCCCACTCATTAAAGAGGAACAGGAGGAAGTGTGGATTGGTCAGGGCAGAGAGCAGCTTCAAGGACTGGAGGAGGCTGATACCAAGGTCCTGTTTCCTTCAGTCCATATGAAGAGTGAAAATGTCCACAGTCGTGCAAAACCTTTTAGCTGCTCTGAGTGTGGAAAAGGTTTTCGGCAAAAAGGACATATGAGAACACATATGTTTGTCCACATGAAAGAAAAACCTTTCAGCTGCTCTGAGTGTGGAAAAGGATTTATCCGAAAAGGAAGGCTGACTTCACATATGTTTGTCCACACCAAAGAAAAACCTTTCAGCTGCTCTGAGTGTGGAAAAGGATTTCGGGACAAAGAAGATGTGAGAAGACATATGTATGTCCACATGAAAAAAAAACCTTTCAGCTGCTCTGAGTGTGGAAAAGGTTTTCGGCAAAAAAGACTTCTGACTTCACATAAATTTGTCCACATGAAAGAAAAACCTTTCAACTGCTCTGAGTGTGGAAAAGGATTTGTCCGAAAAGAAAGTCTGACTTCACATATGTTTGTCCACACTGAAGAAAAACCTTTCAGCTGCTCTGAGTGTGGAAAAAGATTTGGCCAGGAAAGAATTATGACTTCACATATGCGTGTCCACACCAAAGAAAAACCGTTTTGCTGCTCTGAGTGTGGAAAAGAATTTAAATACAAACTTAGTCTGACTTCACATATGTTTGTTCACACAAAAGAAAAACCTTTCAGCTGCTCTGAGTGTGGAAAGGGATTTAGCACGAAAAGAACTCTGGCTGGACATATGTTGGTCCACACTAAAGGAAAACTTTACAGCTGCTCTGAGTGCGGAAAAGGATTTAACCACAAAGTAAGTTTGACTTCACATCTGTTGGCCCATACCAATAAAAAACCTTTCAGCTGCTCTGAGTGTGGGAAAGGCTTGAGCCGAAAAGGAAATTTGACTGCGCATATGTCTATCCACACCAAAGAAAAACCTTTCAGCTGTTCTGAGTGTGGAAAAAGATTTAGCCGGAAAGAATATGTCACAAAACATGTTTGTCCACTCCAAGAAAAATCTTTCAGTTGCTCATAGTGTGGGAAAGGATTTAACTTCAAAGTAAGTTTGACAGCACATATGTCTGTCCTCACCAAAGAAGAAGCTTTAAAGGTCCCATATTATGCAACATTAACTTAAGACTGGGTTTGAAACAGTAATATGCGTCCCCAGCCTGTCTACAAACACCCCTGATATGAGAAAATTCTGGTCTACTTCTCTTGCTTGCTCCTGACAAAGTTTGCTTTCAGAACGTGTGCTCAAGCATGCAGAGTTAAGATCTGCCCTGCATGATGTCGGGAACCTAAAAAAGTAACTCCTCCAGGACTGCTCCTTGTACTGTCCTTTCACTAATTTCTCTCTCCCTAAGGATTCACACTTGCTATGCAACAACATTGCAGAACAGGCCTCATTGCAGACATCAATGATGCACACGCAGGTGATATCTTTGCAACATCTTGGAGATACAATACTGCAAAAGTTTCAGTCATGTTAAACTCTGGTGAAGTCCAACAATAAACACAGCTCTCAATAGATTGCAAAAACTGAACTGCTTGCAAGGCTCTGTCATCAGGTATTGTCAAAAACATCCAATCTGGAGTACAGTGAATAGAAGTATGCAATTTGCACAACAAATCTCTTCCCATCAAACTAATAGGGCAACTTTGAGTTATCAAAAATGAGTGTTGCACATCTGAACCTTCAATTACCACATTTGAGGTTTTGGAAACTGGCTCTGCAATGGGAGTTCCTGAAACCCCCATAGTAGTGACAAATTCTGATGACGGGGTACACACATGCTCACTAGATTGCACAGCAGAAAGAGTAGCAATCCAAGCTGCATATACACTCTGTGGAGGACCCTGATGTGCTTGCTGATACTGGGTCTGATTTGGAGTTTGCGGTAGAGTGTGTTTTGGGGCTCTACACTCACGATACCAGGGACCGTATTTCCCACATCTTCTGCAACATCCCTTTCTTTGCCTGTTGTTAAATCTACGTTGTTTGCTGTAATTTCTCATTTGAGACTGAGCCTGATCCTGCGGCACTTGTTGTAAAATTTCGTTTTAGCAAGCAGATTTTCTCGTACTGAAAACTTGAAAATCTGTACAGTCCCATCATCTCATTCACAGTATCTTTCCACGGCTTTGTGTACCATGCAGGAACTGCTAACTTATGACAAGATGCAATGTCTGGTTTCACTTTATGAAGAACAGTCTGTACCGCAATAAAACTGTTTTCTTCTCTGTCTATTCCGGCATTTTGATCCCATTCTTTCACAAAACGTGCAATGAAATCAGGAAGCAACTCATTGTTCCTTTGAGTACAGTGGACAACTGCCGTGAAATTACTGTTGTTTAGCGCACATGTTCTTGCGTAATCACCAACCTCATTCAACCAGATTGCCAAAGGTTTGGCATCAGGCCATTTTCCACCTTCATCAGGATCAGGTAGCTGGAAAGTGTCTTTACACAGAACCCATTCAGATCCATATGTGTGTTCCAGCAATTGTTCCACGTCTGGTATCAAGCAATCATAAAGCTTGCATAACCGTCTGAACCATGTCAAGTATGTTTTTGGACATGAAATAGGATCAGGGGCTTCTTTGATCATGTCTCTGAACTCTGCAGGAGTCCAGGTTCTGCTCACAGCTGTATCACCAATCATATTTTTTGGAGCGTTCAAATTTGTAGACTGTGAAAGTTCTTGCTTCTTTTTCTCCAATTTTGTGGAATCGTCACATTCTGGTGCACTTACTTCTGGTCTGAGTCTGGACTTAATCGTTTTGGTGCTAGAACTAGCAACAGCTGAATGAGCCCTGCTCTCTTTTCTTTCCTCAGATTTTACTGCACCTCTGGTGGCTGTGTGTGCGGCTATCTCCTCCTGTCTCACCTCTTCCTCGTCTGAGTCTGTGTGTGTGTCTGCTTCGCTTTCACTCAGTAAAGGACGCCTCTCTGCCTCCTTTCTTTTCCTTTCCAGAATAGTGGCTACATTCATCCATAACTCATCCTCACTTCGTCTCACTCCATCTCTGGCTTCTTTATCCTCCCCTTCTCTCTTGTCTTTCACTACAGCTTTTTCCTCACTGCTAGCTGGAGTTATCTTGGGCAGAAGATGGGAGGCATGCTGCTGTATCAGGTTTTCTGGAAGTGGTACCCCAGCAGTAAAACTCAAGGCACAGAGAGTTTCGGGGGAAGCTTTGTTTTTACCCTGTTTCTTAGCCCACATGTAACACATTGCTTTGGCACATGGTGACCCTTCACTGTGTCGCTGTTTAATTTTCTCAAAGTCTGTGTTAGATATGTCCAACTTCTCCTTTAGCTTTGCCAGATGACAAGTGGCAACATAGTCAATGCACTGACTTACGAAAATCTTCAACTCATCAGACAGCCATTCACATCGCTCCTCATTCACACTTTCATTCTTACTGGGCCTTATCATCTCGTTTTCACTCCTGTCAGATTGTTCACCAGTGAGTGCTCTCTTGAGGTTTTGAGCGAGATAATGAAGGATTATATTTAGCCCTTACATTGTGTGCTTTAGATTTTGGATTACCATTTTTTTGCTTAGGCTCAACTTTTTGAGTCCTGTGTCCAATTTCTCTTTTTTCCCCTGTTGTGGACTGATTATTACCCATTTTAGGAACAAACAGTAACAAACAGTCAGATTAATTAGCACAGAACACAAACAAGCACTTAGCAAACATGAACAGCCATTTCAACAGCATCTTGAGTCTTTTGCAACAACAACTACAAACACTTTGTCTGATCTGGTGTTGGGGTATTTCAAAATATTCAGCAATCACCTACAGGCGAATTGCTCAGTGCGCATACCAACATAACACTGCTCTAAAGTCACCGACTAAAGAGTCTTACTTTCCTGACGAACACAGATTCACAAACTGGTCTTGCTTTAAATGAAATGGATTCTAGACAATAATCCACTCCAGAACGTCTTCCCAAGGAAGAAAAGCTCACAGTTGCTCCGTCTGTCAGTGGTGTGCGGTCAGGGAAGGCATAGGCTAACAAAAAAAAAATAATAATAATTTTTATTAAAAAAAATTTTTTTTCAGTTGTTTGTATGTGTGTCGCGCTGGCTTCATGCTTGTAATGTGCGATGGAGGCAGAGAGTCTGAGAGAGAGAGACCGTTTACTTGAAATCACAACGTTTTGCAGGTTTGTGCATGCGTACAAAGGTCTAACGCTGATTAATGTGGGCATTGATGAGGCACAGCTCTTCTCTGCCTCCGCAGGTTGTAATACCGCACCCTCTTTGAGGTCTCGCGATAATTTGTTAGTGCAGACGTTTAATAGAGTATACCGGAGGTGCCTGGCCTGTGTTCTTGTGTTGTTGAGATACGAGTTATTTTTGTTCGTATTTTGCTCTTTCTCCTGTGATGTAAATCCTGTAGAAATGCAGGTGAACGTATGTTTGGGGTATTAATTGTCATTTCGTCATGTTGACTCCGGGACTTCAGTCTGTCTCCCGTAGATGGGAAAGCTTATTAACATTTATTTGCTTGGCTCGTTGCTGGTAACCGGTGTCTAAGAGTCCGGGCCAAAGTGAGGGAAAAGACTAAAGAGGAGGAAAAAAAGGTGCTCCTTGTGCACAACCGCACATTTACTGAGGAAACAAAGACCAAAATAATGTACTCCTGCCCCACACACACACCATGCGTGCACTCACACCGTCTCTCCTGCTGCTATGTCACACACGCACGCACACACACACATACACAGCACAGACTGTCACCGCGTTAAAGGTGCAGGGCTGGCCAGTAACAGTTTGTATTAGTGAGCAGTGCACTGTATATATAACACACACATACAGAAATTTCAACTTTAGCTGGCTGCCTGCCTCCCTCGTCATGGACCTCACCGCACGTTACTGGTCTGTGTTGAGTACAGCTTTCAGCTGCCCCAGGAACTCCCCCTTTGCAGGGTGCTGTGGTGGTAAATTCCACACATAGTCTTCTGTATCCATAACTCTTCACCAACTTCAATGAAACTCACAATTCATCATTATCAGTTTTAAATCTCATTTTCAAATTTCCAAATTTTAAATTTAAATTCAGGATTCCAGCTGAGAGATTCCATTACACATTTACAATCCAATTTTGTCAAGCTCCAACCAATCAAACATTTACAGTTTCTTTCTGATCTTGTCAAACTCAGACATGGCAATTGCAAAAAAAAAAACACAATTTGCACTTACAGTTGTTGTTGTGTTGAGATCCTGTTCGTGACGCCAAATTGTTGAGGAAATTTCAGGAATCTTGACACTTGATGAAGAAGACTCAGGAGACTCAGATGGCTTAAGTTGAAATAGTTTCTATAGCTCGATCGAGGAGAAAATGACAGACAGTACACATGTTGCCCAGTGAAATGCAAAGTCAATTCTAACAGACCAGTCTGTGTGCTCAGTATTTAGTATTCTTGAGATTGGGATTGTTATGTCTATCTATCAGCCAAGGGGTTCAGCCTAGCATGGGAACTCAATGTGAGAAACAGCGTTCAAGGAGATAAGAACATGGGAATCGGATCCAACCCAGACTAGAAAAAACACTGTCTCTGTGTGCAGATAACTTTAAGGCAAATACAAGTATCACTGTGGCACATATAGAGGCAATTTAGAGAATCGATTAAGGAAAGGCATTAAGCAATATGAAAATTCCACCACACTGTGCAGCACGTTTTTCACTTTGGCTGCTCAGCTGCTTCGGTAAAATAAACATGGGGTAGGTACGAGTGAAGCACAGCGGTTGCTCTGTTGTTGGCTGCACAAAAGAGCACAGAAGTCTTTTTTTAACTCCATCATCTGAGGTTTTGAAGAAGCAGTGGATTGATTTTATTTTTAATGGAGATGCACCCACAACAACTCCCAAAATGTTGTATGTGTGCGCTCACCATTTCACTTCTGACTGCTTTTTCAACGAGGGCCAGTACAAAGCAGGATTTATGTTGCTTTACTATATGCTCTACCAAGCGCGATAGCCTGATAAATGTGGTTCTAGCATGGCAGCTAACGTAAGTTACGGTTTGTAACTTGGTTTCTTTACACAACGTTAACACACATGAGTAAATATTTTCAAGGGACATTAAAGAGAAGATATATGGACATATATTTCATGTGAAGCTAGCTTTATATACATCATGTTATCTTCCGTTTGGATGAATGTGACTACTAATCGTGGCAGCCCCTGGCAGAGCTACAGTTGTGCTACAGGGTAGCAAACGCACTCTCAGCTGTTATTATGGACGCTAAGACCACAGTCACCACTAATGTGTGTGTTACTGCTGCAGTTTAGTTTGTTTGATAGATGTCCCTCATGGTACTGTCTCTAAAAACTAACAGTCCTGGCTGCACGCAAGGTTATAATAGTTTTGGATTTGTCATTATAGTTTAGTTTTAGTTAGTTTTGACATTTTATTTTCCATTACAGTTTAGTTTTAATTAGTTTTAGAGCAGGCATTCTAGTTTTTATTTAGTTTAATTTTTGCAACAAGGCTTAGTTTTAATTTAGTTTTAGTTTAGTTTTAGTTTTTCATACCTTATTAACCAGGCGCAGGATTCAAAAAGGTCAGAGTAAATATTTTGTCATACTGTTTATTTTCAAGTCCAACATAGTGCTCACTGCTTAGTCAATGCTGATACCGAAATGTTGGCTGCTGCCTTAAACACAAGAAAATAATATAAACTTAGTATAAAAAATATAAGCATAAAATATATCAACTAATCTTAAAATAAATTACAAAAAAATAATATAAACATTAATTATAAAAAACAAAATAATATGAGCTTCAATAAATAAAAACTTGGACTCTGTAACAATAAAACTATTACAGATGCTCTAATTCATTGCTCCACTACGTTTCGTCGCAGCACAGAGCACAGCCAGTCAGTGCAGTAAACAAGCTCGTCCCTATACACTGCTATGATGGTGCCGTACGGCGCTGACAACTGCTGAAAACTGTCGTAAAATTGGTTGGGAAAACGTGTCAGATTAGTTTAAATCCTAAAGGCTATAAATATTGTCAAAAACTATAACTAAGGACATTTTGTCTATCATTTTAGTTAGTTTCAGTTAGTTTCTGAACACAAGATACAGTTTTAGTTTACTTATCCTTTTTGTTTTCTTTTCTAGTTTTTATTAGTTTGAGTTAACTGCAATGTATTTTAATTTTAGTTTTAGTTTTTAGTTTCGTTTTAGTTAACTATTATAACCTTGGCTGCACGTAGTTCTTTCTGCTGAGTATGGTCATATAACTCTGGTTAGTACCAAGCTGCTAACATTAGCTTTATTTACCTGATGGTAACTGCAGCAGCATATCAAGACACATAATATTTGTTACTAACCACTCAGAAACATCCTGCTGCAGCCGTAGAGTTTGGGTTTCTTCAGGCGCCTCTCCTTCTGGGTCAGACTCTGGATCAAACTAGTTTGACTGAACCGCGGCGCTTTTATGAGCTATATCTACGCACTCTGTGTAAACACTGCGGCATGTTACCGGAGCAAAAGCCACACCCTCGTCCAAAGAAGTTGTGATGGAGGCTTGGACAGGACAGCTCATTATCATTTAGAGCTACGCCCACAGAAACAGTTTGTTTTACAGGACTGCTTGGGAGAAGGGATTTACAGAGTGGCTGAAGTCCAAGAAACAACTAGATTTGAAGGCAAAAAAAATTTAAATTGACTGTCCTGGGACTTCTGAGACCTATTTGAACTTGTTGAAAAGTTAAATAATATGGGACCTTTAAGCTGCTCGAAAAGTATTAATTTCGTAGTGATTTCAAGCAATGATCAATTTTACAGTCATCTGATTAACATTTTACTTTCTTTTAATACAGAAAGTTAACAGGCTCCATCATTTATTTAGCTAAAAATGCAAATCATATGTTGGAATTAGCCGTTTTTGTGCTCTCTGATTTCTCAAATGTCAAGTTTGCTCTTCAGAATTAAAACTCCAATTTGTGTTTATTACTTTCTGTATTATTTGTTCAAAATCATCATCAAAACATGACAAAGGTGTTTTAAAAACTTTGTAGAAAATGTACAGGAATATGAGGTGATAGAGGTCAGGTGTTGGCATGTTCAATGTCTTCAGTTAGCACAAGAGCCAAAAAATGGAGAAAATGTCGACTGTTACCCTGTGTTGCCAACCGTGCTACATGTGATTTTTGTGCCATAATTCTTTTAAATTTTGTCTGAACTATGAAATAAATAATGAGGGACATTTCCAGGGAGAATAATCTGACAGAGAAATGTTGAATAACTCTGAATTCAGTATATGGATTTATGTAAAAAAAAAAAAAAAAAAGTCACAACTTTTGTCCATAACACAGTTGACAAAATTATGCTCCCAGTTTTTTTAATGCCTAAATATTTCAGAATTCATTCGAGCTTAAGCTTGCCAACTGATGAAGTTAGTACACTCCAGATATATCATTTGCATCAAAGAGAATATGAAACAAAAAAGCACAGACTTTTTTAATACCTGAAATGTTTCCCTAATCATAGAATCACTCTGTTATTAAAAGTCATTGAAAATTTGTGTAAAGCATATTAAAATAAACTTCTGTCTGTAAACATGATACGTATGAACGTCTTTATTTATCAAGTAGTTTGGTGCAACATGTGACCAAAAACTAATATTTTTTCTTTTCTTTCTGACAGGAAAAACTTTTCTTTTGGCAGGCGCATCATCTCTCTGTCTGGTCTCTCCGTCTATCGTGGTCTAAACCAATAATAGTTAATAGTAGTACATTGCTTCAGTCTGGGGATGGGCTTATTTTAACAGACACAGCTGCTTCTTCACTGCAGTTTGACTTTCTGTTGAAGACATTTAAAGTGTTTGAAGACGATGGCTGAAGTCATTGGTTTCTGAAAGGCACATTTGAAGCAATTGGACACAGCAACCTCTGGCTTCAGATGTTGCAATTGGAGTTGCCATTTTCCCTTTAGTCATAAAAACTCAAGGCCCATTAGTCAAACAATCAGAAGGTCTGTTAGTTTATGAATCAAAAGGCTTGTTTGTCAGAAAATGATTTTGGACTGAAGAATACAAACTAAGTTCAAGCTCATTTACTGATGAGACTTGTGACTAACAGGCCTTGTGATTTTCGAACTTAAAGGTCCCCTTACTTTCTGACTGGAAGGAGCTTCTTGGTTCCTGTATTTTTTTACAGTCTGAGAGGTAGAACCTGGAGGCATCATAACTCCACCTGTGCAGCACCTGAAGGCATCATTTTAATGTACTCACATGTTTCTGTAGCTCTAGGAGAATTTTGGGTTCTCTTTTTAAGTTGCTAACGCAAATTTCTCACATATTTCTGTGATGTGCTGCTGCTCCTGCTGCTCCTGTGCTTCACTACTGGGCCGTTTGCAGACCCTGAAGGACAGAAACAAGAGGTAAACTGAGACTCTATGAAATACTGTAACTCTTTGCCTGGACACCCCCCTCACTTTAAAGAGCACAGTAACAGATGAGAGCTCAGATAACAGTGGTGCGTGGCTGTAAGTGAGTCTCAGTGCAGATCAACAAAGGCAAACTTGGAGGCATGTCTGAGAGCACATTTAGCCTCTGAGCCACACAAATGTCTGATTTGACACCTTGATTTATCTTCACATCAAGGGTGTAGGTTTGCATAGGGACGGTAGGGACATAACACTACCAACTTTTCAGGAGGCACAAATTGTCCCAACCAATTTTTAAGCAACTTTTTGCATTTTATAATGAGTTCAGTTTTATAGGGATTTTAGATTGTCTTCCCATATGTTGTAAGGATAGAATTGACGCTTCCGTTATTAAGTGAATTATTTTCATAATGTTCAGACTTAAATTTACCCCTTTTCACTCGCTGAATGTGCCGGTCCATTTTTTTTCCTCAAACGCACGTTAGGTTGGCTATGGACTCCGCCCCCGACACACACACACACACACACACGCACACTCACTCAGCCCCGACAGAAATACGTGTCGACTCGACAACATGCCGCCTCCTTCGACGAGGGGGGATATTAGAAGTTTTTTCGGCCAGCAGCAGCCACTGTGTGTAATGTGAAAAGACGTCCATGTTGTGGAGGTGGGGAACACGTACCACTAAATTTGATACTGAAAGTCCGACCTGCATCAGAGTTAGCATACTGCGCATGCGCAGTACTCTCTGTAGAGCGGACTCCTTTCTTTGAGAGGCAAGCGTAAACAAAGTCTTCGTCAGTTCAGAGGTCATTACAGCCACACAGCGCTGTCTGGAGTGACACAGACTGCAGCAGATCATCGATATCAACCCGGAGCGGACTATGATGGAATATTGGTGAAAAACACGAGTTTTTGGATGATTAATGCAGTTTTAGGAGCAGTGCTGTCTATGAGTTTGGCTGTGCTTGTGGACAAAAGCAGTAGTGTTTTACCTGAAGGAAGGCTCCATTTTTATCTTTTTTTGTTATTCTCTGTCTAAGACATTTTTTCAGTTATATTTAATTTATTTATAAGACAGACAATGTTGAGTGGTCTTAAGACAAATGTTCTTTTTTTTTTGCATTCAGTTAAGAGATTATCAACAAGTTTGTATTGTGTATGTTAATATAATTTTAAGTTATGTTCAAATATTGCAATTTAAATTTGCTAATAAAATCCAGACATTTATTCTGGAAGTTTTCAAAATGTTTCTTTAGTAGTCTTTGAAAATAAAGGTTTGAATCGAAAGGTGTATCAGGTGAACCGATACACATGAAAGTTAGTATAAGTCAATATAGATTTATTTTGCATTGATCATTTAGCCTACCAATTAATTAGGTTCATATTAGTGAGAAATGTAGCCCTGACCCCTGTTCACCCAATCTGTTTGGTCTTATTAATGTCCCGTCCCCAGCAAAAAGTGTTGCATGCAGGTTATGCTGTTATATTGTCCCTACCAATGTTGAGACCAAACCTACGCCCTTGCTTCACATGGTGAAGATTTCCTTAGTGTGGTTTTGTCTGTGCAGTGTGTGCAGGTTTCATGCTCTGGAGGTGATAAATCTCTTACGTTTGGAGATGAGGACTGAAAGTAGCACGAGGAGCAGCAGCCTGATAACACTGACCATCACAGCGAAGATGACCTCAGAGCCAAGAGCAGGAAATATCAAGATGTAATCAAAGAGGTTCAAGGTTCTATATTGGGACCACTGTTATTTGGTCTTTACTTAAATGATCCTCCAGCTGTAGGCAATGAGTCTGACACCCAGATGTATGCAGACGACACGGTCATTTATGTAGATGCAGCAAGCTGCAGACAGGTTAACGGCAGCCATGAGCCCTGATGAAACATCTATTGACAGGCATACCAGATGTGGAAGTGAACAGGAGGACTGCTTTGGTCAGGCAGCCTTTTTTGGTGAGAGCTACTCAAACCTGGAATATTCTTCAAGTGCAGCTCAGGGAGCATGATACTTAGCTTTCTTTAAAAGAAATTTAAAATGACGGTTGAGAGATGCTCAAGTGTATGACCATCTGCTCTGAGAGTGCAATGTATTTGCATTTTTTTTCTTTCTTTTTAAATGTATTTGCATTTTACTGCATGTGTGTAATATATCATATTGTAATGAATCTCCTAGTGTTGGTATAGTACTGTTTTTTTTTTAAAGCATTTTAATTATTGTAGTGCTCATATCACCTGCCCCAGACTACAGCTAAAGATTAGCCTACTTCAGTGATTCCCAACCTGTGGGCCGCGGCCCCCTGGTGGGCCGCGAAGGTACTGCAAGTGGGCCGCCAAAGCTTTTCCAAAATAGTTTGATTTTTGTGGGGGTGGGCATGTAATTATGTAAAAATAAAAACGTTTCAACATGTTATAGATGCTGTGTTAAGGACTGTGGAGCCTCCAACATGTTTCTCTTGTATTCAGTTCAACCCTTCATATTCAATCTTTATTTTAAAAAAGTGCTCTCAGAACGCATCATATGGCTGGGTTTCTGCTACATGTATAGGATCGTGGCACACCGCCACGACATAGTAAAAGCTGCCATGCCTTCTGAATTATGATCTTTTCTTTTTCTGATGTTTCAGACGTAAATTACATTGCACATGGCTCTTATATGCAACTAAAACTTTCAGAATTCCACAAACATTTTTTGACGCTGCCCGTCAAAAAACAGTTATCTTTCAGAAGCGAATCATCTCTCCGTGTTCTCATGTGAGCTCACACTCATGGTTGGATCATATCACAGTCTTGAATAATAAAAGACAGAGCTCTGGTGGGTATTTGCCGTTCACAGCTCTCAGCCCTCAGCATTGCGCACAGCGCAGTTCCGCTCCGATGCGCACAAGACGCACGATTACTGGAGAAAAAACAATTCCACGCTGACCCTGATCATTCATCTGTGTTTACAGATGCACGTTTTCTGTGTATAAAGTCAGGGTAAGCAGAAGTGCCCCTGTTACTCTGTGGTTTATATTTGCTTTAAACTTCATCCTGATCCGCTTGTGGAGTCTGATGATGATCGGTGCGGTGCTTACGCTGACTTCATTCGCGCACACAGCAGCTGATCGCTGTTCCTTCTCCCGCTCATCCAGGAGTCACCTTTCTGCTCTCTTTGGGACAGAAGTTGTAGTTTTGCTGTTTTCTTCTCATTCCTTAAAAATCAGCAGAGGAGTTTTCCTCCAGCTTTCAGAGATCAAACCTGGAAGCCTTCATACCACACTGTACCTCTGTGCAGGGGCGCGTCCAGACTTTCAGACTGGGGGGGCACAATGAGAGCAGCAGCATGGGTGGGTGGGTGTGGTGGTGCAAACATACAAATTATTACCATTTGTCTTGACTCACTACTTTAACTATGAGTAACTATGATTGTACAAATATTATTACCCAAAATAAAATGTATAATATATTACTGTGCATCAGCCTGTCTAATAAATTTAAGATACTTTTTTAAGCCCAGATAAAAAGATAGAGCTGACTGTAAACTGTGCCATTAGATAAGGCTGAACTATGTTTGTGTTAATTAATAATTCATCTTTAAAGGTTTTAAGTTGTAGTATGTTTTTATGTATTTAGCAGTCGGTGGTGGGCCGCGAAAATGTCTGAGACTTAAAAGTGGGCCCTGAGTAGGAAAAGGTTGGGAACCACTGGCCTACTTGGCTAGTGCAGCGTATTTACAGAGATATTTGTGGATGTGCTATCTGGTGTTAATTATTTCCTTAATGTGTCCTAAAAAATGAATGTATGATTTAAAAAAAAACAAAAAAAAAATCTTAAGTCTAAAAACTGCTGTCTGTTTTTATTTCTAGAGACCTTCAAGCGTCTTTGGAAGCAGGTGGCACAGAATCTGGACACCTAGAGGCTTTTTCCTGGACTGACAGGAGGTGAGCAGAACCTCCAGAAGCCCAATAACTCAGAACAAAGGCGTGAGAAGACAGAGGCTCAATAGAAGTCCTGTCTGCAGGCTGATAGAATAGAATACAATAGAATAGAAAATACTTTATTTATCCCCGAGGGGAAATTCAGGAGTCACCGCAGCAAACAAGAAAACAAAAGTAAGAAAGAATATAGAAAGTGCAAAAATGTCCATAAGAAATTAGATGACGACATCCCGTCCACCACTCGTCCACCACTCTCCAGCCCAGCCAGTCTCCACCTCCACAGGGTCCAGGACTGAGCCTCCCCAGCAGACTGTTCAGTCTCTGTCTCCTGGATCCTGTCTGCTCACAGCAGGTGAAGCTCCTCCAATGTGGCGCCAGCGTCCTATGTCAGCTCCGTCAGCCACGTCCGTGAAAAGCACGATGCCACTGGGTTAGCACAGCTAGCTCATCCATCCCCCGGAGCGAGATCCCACGTTCCCAACAACGATGGATGGAAGGACAGGTCCACGTCGTCACCTCCCAGCTCACATCCAAGAACCAGCACGTCGTCCTCACCTCCTCCTCCTCAGCTCGAGGGAAATAATCAAGCCTTACACTAGTTAGCATTGACATGCTACAGGCTGCTAACAGCTAATTTCGCATGTAAACAATGCAGCCATGGTTACATGTAGGATCTCCAAACAAACACAGGAGAAAAGTAGTAAAAAATACCGCCGAAGCCACAAAAAGTTTGGTGTCCATGACCGACAATGAACCATACAAAGTGATGATCCACTCCAAATACAAAGATGACGAAAAAGAGACGAAAAAATTATAAGAAACGGACAAAGACGAGAGAGCTGCTGCAACAGGCAGCTACTTGGGTGGCGCCTAGCAACCGTTTGATGATTTTTGATGCAGAGAGGAGTGACGGCTCAACGTGCGGTTAGGACGTCTCCAGACAGGAAGTATTCAAGTAAAGTCATTCAGACTTTTGTGATTCATGGATGTGTTTTCTGTCACAGAGTGTGGAGGGAAGAACTTCCACTTGGTCCACACGTGTGTTAAAGCTGGGAGCGTGGCCAAAGGCACGGTCCACTCAGCGTTCCAGTATGGAGGCGAGAAGTGTTGGGCCTGCTCCAGGATGTACGTACCTGACAGCACGTGGCCCAAAATCAAACAGGAGCTGTTGGTCTGCCACAAAAACAACAAAATTGGAGACATGAGTCAAACACACACACAAACACACACACACACACACACACACACACACACACACACACACACACACACACACACACACACACACACACACACACACACACACACACACACAAGGGGGGCGGTCAGTGTCTGGGTTAGGCTTCGGCAGGGTGTTTGGCTTGGTTGTCTGGGGGTGGCCTGGTGGGGCCCTCCCAAGCAAGGGTGCATTCCCTACCAAGGGCGCCAGGTTTTTCGGGGCTGGACCAGTGGGTGTAGTCTGTGGAGGGGGTGCTTGAGGTTGAGTTCCCCGGGACCAATCGGAGTGCAAGGCATGGGCAAGGGTTCCTGGGAGCTGGCAGTGGTCCGGGTCCAGAAGGCTTTCCCGGGACCTGAAGGCACCCTGGGTCCCAGCAGTGGTCTGGGGTACTGAAGGTTCTGACGTGTCTTTCCTAGAGTGAGGTTCACTCCTGGTCCTCTTGATCTGACTGCGTTATAAATTTGTGGGCCACTTCCCTAATACTGGCTGAAGAAGAGACGGAGTTCAATGAAGAAGAGGAGATCCAATGGCAGCTTCAGTCCAACATCTTTATTTGAAGTTGACACAATGATGGCACACAGACAAAAAAAAAACCCTTTCCTCTCTCTAACCTGATGTCCTAGCCCCCTTTATACTACTGGGGCGTTCCTAAATGCATGCATGCTATCTTTGTATGGCCAACAGACTCTCTGTCTCTAGTTTTTTTAGCTGTAGCCTGCAGTCATTGAGCAGATCTTGGTCAGGACAGCTGAGGGCACTAAATCTATCAATCCTGGCAAAATGAAGTCGTCATCTCAAGTTCACGGTTAGGCTAAACTTGTCAAAAGGTCAAAGGATAGCTCCTGCAGGCCCCTCAGACCTTTGCAGGCTGCTCTGCATTTCACTAAATGAATCCTCAACAGTTCCCCGGGACCTGCAGGGTCAGGGTTGGGATTAAGGGGATAAAAGCAGGATCAGTCAAATTTACTGCTCCTCTAATCCTGACTTTTCTCCTCCAGCTCCTAAGTGCTGCTCTGGTTTAATGAGGAAAACTGCAAAACTCACATTGAAGAAGCTCCCTTTCAGAACCCGTTTTTGCCCAGACCCACCACAAACAGATTAACAGGTTGACCGGCTGGCTGGCTTTAAAGATGGGCCCCTCGTCTGTCTCACAAGCGTAACACTGGTGTAGTGTCACGCCTCCTGAAGATAAGGCAGACTGAGTGTTTTCTCCTTTTAAATTCAGTTTGAAGTTGTTCCTGAAACACACTCTGTGAGCAAAGCTCATCTGATGCTGCAGATGTTTCCAAAATGCTGACTGAATTTCTTTTTTCCTCTTCAGCCTGTGGAGGATTTCAGCACCTTCTTCTCAGCTGTGATGGACAACAAGGTGACGCTCCCTCTGCTCTAACTCCTTCTCTGAGCATTTTGTTGAGAAGTAACCGACCGTGTTTCCTCCTCCGTTGGCTCCCTCAGTCGTCGGCTCGGAACAAGCAGTGGCCGGATCACACTGAGTCCTCCCCAAACCTGAAAGTCATGGCTGGCAGTAACTGTGACAGCAGTAAGGCTTACTTTGTGGAGCCAACAATGGTGGAGAGTGCAGAGCCTCAGGATCCCATGGTGAACCAGGTGTGGGACTTAGTTTCAGATTCACTGCTTAAAATCTCTGCCACATAGCCTGATGTGTCAGGTTACCTTTGACATGTTGCTGAAGTCATCATCTGATGAAGAATGTCTTTGGGAAAGCTGAATATTCTTTAAAGCAGCAGAAAAACTCCACAGCACCACCAAGTGGAGCGCAAAAGCTATTGAATTTATTTCTCCTCTTCATTCCATATTTTCAATTGAAGCCATGAAAATATCAACCCTCCAAAGATAACGCTGTGTGAAATATCCTCCATCTGCTCTGACTGAATGTTTGGAAGAAGTTCATCAGAAACACTTTACCTACCCAGAGGGAGATTTGCTGGTTACACTTTCTCTTTTACACAGTAAAGTACTTCTGCCTCTGCCTCTTCTGCCTCTTCTGCCTCCACCTGCAGAAATGTTTCAAACACAGAGGTCAATAATATGTAGGTATTGTTTGGTGATGAGTGTTGCTCTCTGTTGTGCAGGAGATCCTGGGACCCGACCTTTGTGTTTCTGTTAACCCTGAGAATCGGTACAAAGAGGTCCTGCAGCCCATGGACAACACATCTCTGTATGCCCCGACAGTTGCAACAGTTGCAACTGTCCCCATGGTACCAGTCATGGCAAAACACCATGTGCTAGCTGGCCACATTGACATTGACACATGCTCACCATGTCATTTAATATTCAACAAACAGTGATTCAAGCTAGATAGGTTTGGATTCATTCATACATAAGGTCAGGACAGTATGACAAAAAAACAGCTCATGAAAAAAGCTACTTTCATACCTCCAAAACAACTTTACTTGATAGAAGCAGGACCAGAAGCTCAATGTGGCCTCTCTCTTCTTGGTGGGTAGAGGGTCTAACTGAGCATGTGCAGTGTGAGGGTCATCACTCTAGCATGTTTCTTATTAGAGAAATAAGGCTTGTTGCAACCGTCCCTTGTTGCAACTGTCCCCAGTCTCCCCTATCCTTATAATAGTATGGGATGTGTCATACAAAATGGGATGACTTTCCACTTCAAGGATGAGTCTCTCGTTGTCCATTGCTGTCAAAATGTGACCTCGTGTCACCGGGTGTGATGTAATGTTTACATTTACTACTAGCGCGACTGTGCTGTCAAAGAAGAGTCAAGTTACATTTGTTTGTACACTGATTTTATTTTAAAAAACAACGGATCTTCATGCCACCCGGCAATTAACTTCCTGTATAGCTCGTCATATTTCATGCAGCTTGATGCAGAACCTCTCCAGCGTCCGGAAAAGATAGACTTCTTGCGGATTCTTTCTGTAGTGCCGTACGGCTCCCGCAACCGGACTTGCACCACGCGGGGCTAATGTGAGCCTACAACAGTGATTTTAATGATACGGATTACATGCAGAAGCCGCACCGGATTCAGTGTGAGCCGGGGGTGAGTCTGGTCCTGCTGCCGTCTGCTCGTCCAATTAGAGCCGCTTGTCTATCAGCCTCCTCCTCGTCCTCCTCCTCCTCCCTGTCTTTGCACTGAACCTGGATGAATGTATCAGAGTGAGTGGGAGCAGAGCCATGAGAGCGTCTTCCACCCATAAACCGGAGCTGCCTCCATTCACCTCTCACATCTCCCCGTCTGCGCTCTTATTCAGAGAGTTCAGTTTGGAGCTGTTTTTAGAGCGTGTGAAGCAGACGACTCTATTTTGTGCTCACAACAATAAAATGGTTCAATTGTGACCTGCAGATGTAAATTAGCTGTAAGCTAACTCTGGTACAATGTATCAGATAGTGACATTTATGTTAAATATTATAAATAAATCAAGTAGATAAACAATATTTGTCATGGTCATGGAGCCAGGTTATGACAATGTGTAGCAGCCCTTGGCATCAATGATCACGCTGAGAGTTCGACTGGTGCATACTCTTCTTTATTCATCCATTTTTTGCACCGTGAAACTATAAATACATCAGTTCATATTAATATTTAATTCATTTTACATTTTCTTTCAGTAATACAGTATTAAAACACATCACAAAAGGTAAACACTCGCACACACGCACGCACGCACACACACACACACACACACACACTTCCATAAACACGTTTAAATTGCACCACCCCAAAATACAAATATTGCATGATCCCAACACACAAAATATTGCCACGTCCCGACACACATAAACAAACTTGAGAGCAACATACCTCGCTTCGCCTGCCAAGAGTGCAAACTTTTATAAGCGATCATCATCCAGCTCCGAACCCGACTCTTCCCGACATAATGCACTGCTCCGCAAAATAAGAATATATTTGAAATTTACCTGACCGAGCACCAAAGAAACTTTCTTAAATGAGACACTTCACATAGGCTTACCGTGTTGCTGTGATTCTCTGAACGCGAGGAAGCCTAATCAGATTGATGCAAACCCGGTGTGAGAGAGCTTTGCCCTTTAAATCCGTTCCAGTCAGGCTACTCAACCAGGAACATGAATAGATACAATTTTATTGGCTCCAGTGGCCACTTACACTCCCACCAAATCAAGTTATGGTGAAGGGACGCAGCAATACAAACCAAACAAACCATAACCATAACATGATTTCAGAAACGAATACTGTATCACAGTGATGTGTCTGATTTGAGGGTTACTCTTCATTTCAATTTTAGTCTGGATTACTCTTGAGTAAAAGTACAAGCTTTTGAACAGGTCGTTCAATAACTGAAGGTGTGTCCCGTTTTGTTGACAGTCTCCTTTCTCCTACTTGAACTTTGACCCTGTGAACCAACCCATCCGACCCTTCTGTGGCTTCAATCACCCATCCCAGACGCCATTCACTTCTTGGAAGAGTTTCTTCTTTTACAAGAACAATGTCATTTACTCTCATATTACGCCGAGGAACATGCCACTTCTGCCGCAAAGCAATATTCAGGAGGTACTCCCTTCTCCATCGACTCCAGAACTGCTCTGTTAGATACTGCACCCTCCGCCATCGTTTTGCAGCATACTTGTCCTCACTTATGAAGTTTCCAGGGGGAGGCAAGGCAAGCTTGGATTTCATTAAGATGAGATGGTTAGGAGTTAAGGGCTCTAGACTGGTTGGATCATTAATTGGGTCAACAGTTAAGGGACGGCTATTTACAATAGCCATTGCTTCATAGAACAAGGTTCTCAGGGACGCATCATCTAACCTTCCTGGACACTGAGCAATTGTCACATTCAAGACACTACGAATGATGCGTATCTGGCGTTCCCAGATACCACCTGCATGGCTGGCTGAAGGAGCATTAAAGACAAACTCACACTGTTTATCTGTGAGAAACACCTTCAAGGCATTGAGGTCACACTGCTTTAGGGCCTCCTTTAGCTCATTATTAGCTCCGACAAAATTTGTGCCTTGATCGCACCGAAGCTGGGATACAGCCCCTCCAAGGCTAATGAAGCACCTTAGGGCATTGATAAAGGCATCGGAGGACAAGTCAGGGAGCATTTCAATGTGAACAGCACGAGAAGCTGGGCATGTGAAAATTAAACCGTACCGTTTAACTTCTTTACAACCTTGTTTTACAACAAATGGGCCAAAGCAATCCATTCCACAAAAAGTGAAAGGAGCAGCAACTTCACAACGTACATTAGGGATAACGACATTGCACACATTCATGAATCAGCCTTGCAACTGATTTGCTGCCACCCACGACCCAGAACCCATTTGCTCTGAGTTCCATTAAAGTTTGATTACGACCTTGATGACAGACTTGATTGTGATAGTGTGACAAAATCAGTTTGGTAATGTGGCTGGTTTTAGGGAGAATGATGGGGTGCCTTTGTTCTTGGGTAAGTGCTGAACCCTCAAGTCTTCCTCCAACACGCAGTAGTCCTCCGTCCAGAAAGGGATTTAGGCTAAACAGAGAGCTTGTCTTTGGAAGCTTTCCTGCTTTGAGAGATTTTATTTCATCTTGAAAGGCCTTCTGCTGTACAAGTTTTATCAACACTTCAGCAGCTCTCCTACGTTCCTCCACATTCACAGTGTCGCACTTCAGCTTTGAACCAAGTCTTTTGATCCTTGCAATCACTCTCAGGAGAGTGGACCAACTGGAGAACCTCTGCAGGCGGCTCACAATATCTGCTTGAATGTCAACTTGGGTTGCAGATACATACACAGTTTTGACCTCTGGGTCACCAACAAGCAGTTCAGCAGGGGGCTTGAGCATTGGAAGCCTTTCTTGTTCCCAAAGAAATTTGGGCCCTGATAACCAGGTCGACGAGAGGATGTCTGTGGCACTGAGCCCTCTAGAGGCATAATCAGCAGGGTTTTGTGTTGTGTCGACATAGTGCCAGCTATTTGGATTTGTGTTTTCTCGAATGTACTGAACTCTGTTAGCCACAAATACATGAAAACGGCGGGCCTCATTATTTATGTATGCTAACACAACTTGAGAGTCTGTCCGAAAGTATTCCTTGTCAATTTTTAGCTGCAACTCCACCTTCAACATGACACTGATCCTTGCTGATGTTACTGCAGCTGAAAGCTCCAGTCTAGGGATGCTTGTAACTTTTGGTCTGGGTATCAAGAAGCGCGTAGGTGAGGATTTCCTTTTGGGGGTCTATTGTTGAGGACACGAGAACTGGAACAATGCTAGATGTTGTAGAAGCATGCTGGATCAATGCATGAGACATAACTGTGTGGATTTCATTATCTGCGCGGCTTCTTGAAGGTAAAGATTCACTACTTGGTGTTTCTGTGGGTCTTGATTTCCTCTCCATATGCAGACAAGTTGGATGACGTCGACCACAGGTGTTGCAGGTGTGTCTTCTTTTACAGTCTTTGGTACTGTGGCCCTTCCTCAGGCATCCAAAACACAGATGATGTTCATGAATGAAGGCTCTCTTTTCATCCATCCTCTTTTCAGAAAAGACGGGACATTTGGCAACACCATGAGTTTCTTTTTTACAGAACAAACAATGTGGCCATGGCTTTGAAAGTTCAGCAGACGCTTTTGAATGTTTTATCGCCACGCTTGTGTTGAGTGTTTTGGCTCTCTTTGGAAACCTCTCCTCTGCTGATTTTATATTATTTAATAAAGGATAGGTAATGGGGTTACACATGATTCTGAGTGTGAAAAACTCGGGTTATCGCCTACTCTATCCAACTCCTCAACAACAATACGACTCCATCTCCTCACTATCCACTCAGGCAACTTTTTAAGAAGCTTGTGGTTTTCCTCACAGTCATTTAGAATTGACAAGCCTTTAATGTGAGGCATAGTTTTAACACAGCCTTGCAGAAAATCTGAAAATTCTTGCAGCACTTTAGCATCATTAGCATTTATCTTGGGCCATTTCATAAGTCTCTCTCTAAATGCTCGCTGGATCACAAAAGGACTACCATATCTTTCTTCTAAGACTGCCCACGCACCACTATATGCATCTGCAGAGCTGCGGTAGAAGAACCCCTCTACAGCCGTACGTGCCTCTCCAGCAAGATAGCTCTTTAAATAGAGCATTTTCTCACTAACCGGGAGAGGCTTCTGATCAATAAGAGCTGTAAAGGAAACCTTCCAGTCTAAGAACTTTAAAGGATCCCCTGAAAATGTTACTGGTTCTGGGATAGGTAAACGACTTAAGGCATATGAATTTGCAATTGCCTGATTTAAACTAGCTTCATCCTGAACTGCTAAGCTTCTTGGTGCTACAAGTTGAGGTGCAAAGGGCGTGGCTTCTGGATTCAGAAAAGTTGCGTATTCTGTGTTTAGGCTGCCGAGAGGAATTTTAATGTCAATTTCTTCATTATGACCTTCTAAGGCATCAAAATTATTATAAGCTCTCACACGAGCTGCTGCAACCTTCACTTCACTTTCAGCTTGAAGCTTATGCAACTTCGTTTTTTCCTCCTCCAGCTTCAATTTTATTTCAGCCTCCCTTTGTTTAATTTCTGCAAGCATTTGTGCTTCCTTCAGCTTCCATTCAGTCTCCATTTTGTCAAGCTTTGCTTGTTGGGCCTGTAGCGTTTGCATAGCCTTTGCCTGTTCCAATTTTGCAGCGAGTTCTGCTTCTGCATCTGCACGTTTAGTTGAGGACATAGAGGTGGCACAGGATTGCTTGTCAGATCCTTGAGATGAGTGCGAGACAACAGTTTCTGTGTCAGTATTTCCAAAGATAGATCCATAATCTTCTTTATTGAGCTGAATCCTAACCCTCTCTTTTTCAAGCTGATCATTAAAAGCCTCATCCATACACATTTGGCGTTTTTTGACAATATCACAGACTTCAAGGGTTAAAATGTTGCATACATCCATTTTCTTAGCAACATCTGGTGTAGTAGAATGGCTGCGTAGGATTGACTCATAATGCTGCCGCACTCTCTCATGTTTCACTTGAATTTCCTTTTGAATTTCATCAAGATCATCACTTGAGCAGAAACCTTTAAGTTTTGATCTCACATCTTTGGCTGTCAGCTTCCAGGCTTCATACGCTTTGATGAACATCTTCTCCTTTTTCTTTGTCTCCTTCTGATGCAACTCCAGGCCCTTTTCTGTTAAGGTTCGCGAGAGCTGGACCGAATCTTCACTGCTTGAGAGGGATTATTTATCTGTTGTTGATGCTTTGTGCCTTCAGTTAAAGTTTGTTCGCAGTTGTCAGAACTGGCCTTGTGCGCCTTTGAGGAGTCGTCTACTTCATCTGGCTCTAACATCCTTTTGTTTGTTTGTTTTTATCTGTTTGTTAGGCCTATTAGTATTTAACTCCGAACCAAACTTGCTTTATCACCGACTTGATTTTATTTCTGAATCCTACCTTTCACCCTCATATCAGACATTTAGAAAATGTGAACTCTCAAAACTTGATAAACCATACAATAAAATATTGAAAGAAAATGTCACACACTAAATGTTATTTAACCTCAAATCTTCAAGTTCATGATAAACAATGCTTATTATATTGGACTTAAATGCGAATTTTAAAGCCTTATTTATCAGATTCTACTTTACACAATTTATGAAGGCAAACAATACACATTTAACATGATTCAAAATATGCTGGGCTTAATACTCGTCCTTTGTCTCATCATAAAATGTTGCGAGAGTCCTTTAAAACTCCTTTTTAAAATCGAACTACATTATGACAAAAGGTTCAATGATTTACCGCACAACAACCAAAGTCAAAGAGTGCAAACTTTTATAAGCGATCATCATCCAGCTCCGAACCCGACTCTTCCTGACATAATGCACTGCTCCGCAAAATATATATTTGGTGACATCAGGTGTGGGAGAGCTTTGCCCTTTAAATCCGTTCCAGTCAGGCTACTCAACCAGGAACATGAATAGATACAATTTTATTGGCTCCGGTGGCCACTTACACAATGTATTTAAAAACTTATTTGACCTGTATTTTTATTTGACTTTTCTGTTGCTCTTTGCCTCACTTTCTGTCCCTCTCCCTCTACAGTTGTTTCAGCTACAGGCCAAACTTCAACGAAAATCACTTTTTATTTCTGATGAAAACCAACGTCCTGAAACCTGTGCAGCTCCCTTTTTGTTGTCCTCTTTTCTTTGTCTTTCTCTCTCAATAGTTCCTGTTGCACGTTAATGTAAAATGAAGGACTCTTGTCTAAAGTAAGACATGATTCTGAAAACCTAACCACCTCACTAAGGGCACACCAAACTGCTTTAAGAATGAAGATGTTCAAATGTATCATGTGAACAGACACAAATTTATTTTAATATGCTTTTAAAATTCATCCAAAGACTTTCAATAACAACGGTTTTAACTCTAAATACAAAGAGAGTCTGCTTCATTCTAAACATTTAAGGAGGTTTGTGGGTTGACATGCGAGGCTTCAGCTTGAAAGCAAATCAAGAACCACACACAAACAGCTGAGAAGTGCCTTTTAGTAATACACAACCATGTGTTTTCAGTCTTACTTTGTAGTTTAATCCTTTCCCACATTCAGGGCAGCTGAAAGGCCGCTTTGGTGAACATGCATATGTTTTGTGAGACTTCCTTTTCAGCTAAATCCATTTTCACACTCAAAAGGCTGAAAGGTTTTTCTTTGGAGTGGACAAACATGTTTTCTCAAATATGCTTTCAGGCTAAATCTTTTTCCACACTCAGAGCAGCTGAAAGGTTTTTCTTTGGTGTGGACAGACATATGTGCAGTCAGAATACCTTTTCGGCTAAATCCTTTTCCACACTTAGAGCAGCTGAAAGGTTTTTCTTTGGAGTGGACAAACATATGTTCTCTAAGATGGCCTTTATGCTGAAATCCTTTTCCACATTCAGAGCAGCTGAAAGGTTTTTCTTTGGTGTGGACATACATATGTTCAATCAGAAGATATTTTCGGCTAAATCCTTTTCCACACTCAGAGCAGCTGAAAGGTTTTTCTCCAGTGTGGACATACATATGTTCAATCAGAAGATACTTTCGGCTAAATCCTTCCCCACACTCAGAGCAGCTGAAAGGTTTTTCTTTAGTGTGGACAAACATATGTATGGCCAAACTTCCTTTTCGGCTAAATCTTTTTCCACACTCAGAGCAGCTGAAAGGTTTTTCTTTAGTGTGGACAGACATATGTTTTCTCAGATCGCATTTCTGCTTAAATCCTTTCCCACACTCGGAGCAGCTGAAACGTTTTTCTTTGAAGTGGACATACATATGTAAAGTCAGATGTTCTTTCATGCTAAATCCTTTCCCACATTCAGAGCAGCTGAAAGGTTTTTCTTTGGTGTGGACAAATAGATGTGCAGTCAGACTCCTTCTTCGGCTAAATCCTTTCCCACACTCAGAGCAGCTGAAAGGTTTGTCTTTCTTGTGAACAAGCATATGTTTTGTCAGACTATCTTTAAGGCTAAATGCTTTTTCACACTCAGAGCAGCTGAAAGGTTTTTCTTTGGTGTGGACAAACATATGTCTTATCAGATCTCCTTTGTACCGAAATCTTTTCCTACACTCAGAGCAGCTGTGAGGTTTTTCTTTGGAGTGGACGAACATATGTCTATTCAGATCTCCTTGGAGCTTAAATCCTTTCCCACACTCAGAGCAGCTGAGGGGTTTTTCATTGGAGTGGACAAGCATATGTTTTCTCAGATCTGATTTGTGCTGAAATCTTTTTCCACACTCAGAGCAGCTGAGAGGTTTTTCTTTGGAGTGGACAAACATATGTCTTTCCAGATCTCCTTGGTGTTTAAATCCTTTACAACACTCAGAGCAGCTGAAAGGTTTTTCCTTGGTGTGGACAAACATATGGGCCGTCAAATTTCCTTTTTGGCGAAAGCCTTTCCCACACTCAGAGCAGCTGAAAGGTTTTTCCTTGGTGTGGACAAACAAATGGGCCATCAAATTTCCTTTTTGGCAAAAGCCTTTCCCACACTCGGAGCAGCTGTAAGGTTTTTCCTTGGTGTGGACAAACATATGTGATGTCAAATTTTTTTTTTGGCTAAAGCCTTTCCCACACTCAGAGCAGCTGAAAGGTTTTATTTTGGCGTGGACAAACATATGTGAGGTCAAATTTCCTTTTTGGCTAAATTCTTTCCCACACTCAGAGCAGCTCAAAGGTTTTTCTTTGGTGTGAACAAACATATGTGAGGTCAAATTTCCTTTTTGGCTAAATCCTTTCCCACACTCTGAGCAGCTGAATGGTCTCTTTTCTGGCAGAGAAACCACATGGTTGGTTTTACCAGGCTTAGGACAGTTTTGTGACTTTACAGTCTTCGCTCTTTTGTTTGTGGGAGATTTTAATATTTTAAGACAGTCTCTGGTCTCCTTCCAGTCTTCTGCTTCAGTTTCAGACCCTGATCCAGTATCTGATGAGGCTTCAGTTTGAACCTCATTCTCTAAATCCTTTTCTGGATCTGAGCTCCTTGCTGGTTCTGGTCTTCCACAGTCCTCTCCACCAGCTGCTGATTCCATGTGGTCAGTGAGTCTCTGATGAAGCAGTGAAGACTCAGGTTCCTCTTCATCATTTTCACTCTTCATATGGACTGAAGGAAACAGGACCTTGGTATCAGCCTCCTCCAGTCCTTGAAGCTGCTCTCTGCCCTGACCGATCCACACTTCCTCCTGTTCCTCTTTAATGAGTGGGGACTCATTATCCTCCTGTTCCTCTTTAATCAGTGGGGACTCATTATCCTCCTGTTCCTCTTTAATGAGTGGGGACTCATTATCCTCCTGTTCCTCTTTAATGAGTGGGGACTTATTCTCCTCCTGTTCCTCTTTAATGAGTGGGGACTCATTCTCCTGGTCTGGATAGTGGCTCCTCTCCTGCTGCTCAGGGGGAAGCTCCTCTTTCTTCACCATTAGTAGCTGAACATCTGCAGAACACAGTGAACAAATATTAATGAGATATTAGATCATCTTCCTGATGGAAAAGAACATCTGGAAAAAAAAACCTCAGGATCTTTATTTTCAGCTCTGCTGCTAAACTGTAATGACAATCTCATTTACTGGACCAATGATTACAGGAGCCTCCTGCTTGTTGACACACTGGGCTTCATTCACAAATAAGAGCTCCAGAAGAGACAGGAAGCTCCACCTGAAGTGTGTGATGGAGAGGTATCACAGGTCATTCCTTCCTGCAGCTGTTAGACTCCACAACAAAAACCTCTCTAGTGTGAATAAAACCATATTTATGAGTGTATTCACTACACATGTATATTCTGTGCACACCTATGCATATTCTGTGTACATAGTCATACATATAAATATCTCCTATTTCCCAAATGTAAATCAAACATGGGGGGGGGTTGCAATTATTATTATTATTATTATTATTATTATCATTATTATTATTGTCATTATTATTAAGATTGTAATAATGATAATAATAATAATAATAACGCAGTAAAACTAATTTTTTGTTCACACAAACACGGTCGGTCAGCGATACAGCAGCAGTACCTGTGGCCATCACTTCAGGTAGGGTCCACAATTGTGTTGTTGGATAATTATTAGAGGTCGACCGATATGTATATATTTTTTTCGTTGCTAGGCGCTACCCAAGTAGCTGCCTGTTGTAGCAGCTCTCTCGTCTTTGTCCGTTTCTTGTAATTTCTTCGTCTCTTTTTCGTAATCTTTGTATTTGGAGTGGATCATCACTTTGTATGGTTCATTGTCGGTCACGGACACCAAACTTTTTGTGGCTTCGGCGATATTTTTTACTACTTTTCTCCTGTGTTTGTCTGGAGATCCTACATGTAACCATGGCTGCATTGTTTACATGAGAAATTAGCTGTTAGCAGCCTGTAGCATGTCAATGCTAACTAGTGTAGGGCTTGATAATTTCCCTCGAGCTGAGGAGGAGGAGGTGAGGACGACGTGCTGGTTCTTGGTTGTGAGCTGGGAGGTGACGACGTGGACCTGTCCTTCCATCCATTGTTGTTGAGAACGTGGGATCTCGCTCCGGGGGATGGACGAGCTAGCTGTGCTAACCCAGCAGCATCGTGCTGTTCACGGACGTGGCTGACGGAGCTGACATCGGACGCCGCGACACATCGGAGGAGCTTCGCCTGCTGTGAGCAGACAGGATCCAGGAGACAGAGACTGAACAGACTGCTGGGGAGGCTCAGTCCTGGACCCTGTGGAGGTGGAGACTGGCTGGGCTGGAGAGTGGTGGACGAGTGGTGGACGGGATGTCGTCATCTAATTTCTTATGGACATTTTTGCACTTTCTATACTCTTTCTTACTTTTGTTTTCTTAAATGCTGCAGTGACTCCTGAATTTCCCCTCGGGGATAAATAAAGTATTTTCTATTCTATTCTATTCTATTCTATTCTATTCTATTCTATTCTATTCTATTCTATTCTATATGGGTTTTTTGGGGGCCGATGCCGATGCTTTCCAAATTTGGGCAGCCGAGATGCATAGCTGATTTTTCCAATTTGATATTCAGTTCGATTGTTAAATAAATATATATTTATCACATTTTTGTGAAATGCAGCAATTTCTGAGCAACTAAAAGAAATCTATTACAACAAGTTGTGTCCAGTCCTCTGAACATTTATTCAGCTTTTAAAACAATGAAATATTTTGTCTGAGTAAACACACAATGTAACAAGCAGTAGTAAACATTCACACTCTTCTTAAAATGTCAAAAAAGAAATTTAAACTTATTAATATAATTTGAACAAAAGTATGTAATGTATCCAAGTGGTTCCACAAGTTTGAGGTGCTCATCTTTTTTGTGCCTGATCAAAAATTGCGTCATTTTATACAACAGATCAAAAATCGTCTTTTTAAAAGAAAATACGGCCGATGGCCGATAGAGACAAATGTCCAAATATCGGCCCGATATATCGGCCGGCCGATATATCGGTCTACCTCTAATAATTATGTTTAATATGATTAAAGCGGACGATGACGTGCTAAAGTTTACCTGAAATAGATTTACAGCCTTTTTAAATGTAAATGACCCCTGAACACACTCACAAATAAAGACTACATAAATCAGTTATTCAGCTCTGAAATGGTTGTAAATGTGAAAATATGCAGATTATTGAACCAAAGTCATAAAAGGAGGAGCATAATATTTCATTTAATGAAAATTGTGAAGGTTGAAGATTAATTGAAAAAATAAAAACTAAACCGAAAAAGCTTTCTAGAAACACTGTCTGCTGATAACAGGGCTTGAAGACCTCCGGCATAGTGCAGGAAATCCGGCGCAGACAAACCTGCCTGATTGTGAATTCCTGCAGGTCGGTCTGGCCGCCCTCCGTTGACCAATGATTTTACTCGATCGAGTTCCGACTGAACCTGTCAGGAAAGAGAGGTGGGAGCTGCAAAGGAGCAGCTCCCGCCTCTCTTTCCTGGTTTGTCCGCAAGACGGACCAATCAGGATTTCACAAACAAGCAGCAGCGGCCCAAATCCACTACGTCATACCGTGTTTTGATGCGTATTGGTCTATGATGAGTGTGACTGGCAGAACGATCGTCCAATATGCAACTGTCCATCCGATTTGTCAGATTAATGTGCTTCGTGAAGAGAGTAATTAATGATGGAGGCGGAGAGCAGAAGCGGAGTAGCAACCACCTGTAATGAAGCAGTGATATTGAGAGATGTTTGTGGACAACGAAGAAGCTTTTTATGGCTTCAGAGAGAAAGTTTACCACGGAATCGGGATACCAGCTTGAAAAGTGCGCTGACAGCGAGTCTGTCATCATGTAATCGGGCGCGTATGGATGTATTTTCATCCATGCGAATTTCAGCTGTGGAGGGTAAAACCGTCACTCCTACTAGCGACTCCGGCGGGTTGAATTATTTAATTGTAGTTTTCTGAAACGGCATCTGAAATACTAAACCCATTGCAGTATGAGACTACGACACTACAACTCCCACGAGCACTGCCTGCACAAAGTGTTTGCTCAATGGTCCATTCGCCAAGTCTTCTACTGACAGGCGCCCAGATGTGCTCGTCTCCAGTCTCTGTCTTGGACACCCTGACAGCTCCCTGTGTTTAGCTCCTGATAACGTGATTTAAAACTTCACTTGCGTCTTATTTGCTCTCTATGATAAATGAATTCCGGGGTTTAAGTCACAATCTAGCGCCAAAAATTCCGTGACTTTTTAAAAGTGAGGACATTTATCAGATGGAGCTCATTTAAGTTCACAGTGCACTGATCTCACCAGCAACACTCACCTAGAGCAGGGGAGAGGAGAGGAGCGCACGTCGAGAAGAGAAACTGATCATAGATATGAAGCTGTAGGAACAGTATTTAAACCTCCTAATAAACAAACATTTTAAAAATTGTATGTAAAAAGTTCACTCTGGAAATACTGTAAACAAACCAAATCATTCTGAATAAATTAAACTTATGGTCCAGTGTGATTTATATATGTTGTTTTCATTTCCATAACGCATTTTTTTGACTGATACAACCTAAAAAATGTATGATAGTACTACTAAGTGACTTGCACTCCAGAAAGTATGAGCTAAACACCGGGAGCTGTCACGGTGTCCAAGGCAGAGACTGGAGTTGTAGTGTCGTAGTCTTATATTGCAATGGGTTTAGTATTTCAGATGCCGTTTCAGAAAACTACAATTAAATAATTCAACCTGCCGAAGTCGCTGGTAGGAGTGACGGTTTTACTGAAATTCGCATGGATGAAAAATACATCCATGCGCGCCCGATTGCGTGATAAATTCGCATGTTCGCGTTTGGTGTGGCCGCGGCATTAGCTCCTGTTTTAGCCTTTAGCTCAGGGGTCACCAACCGTTATGAGACTGAGGGCTACCTCATGGTAGACGAGTGGCACGAAGAGCTGATAAAACTTTTCTGCACGGATCACTTTTTACTCACATTAATCAAAGTAGAAGTGGTAATACTATGTGAAGAGACTGCTCACTGGTTAGTGTTAATTATTTCACAACTATTATTAATGGTTTACAGAACAATTTCGAAAATTTGCATTTTCGCTGCACTTGCTGCAATGACAAATAAAGTTCTCTTTAATGATGTAGAAATGAGCTCCATTGTGAGCAGGGCCGGTTTTTGGAACATGCCTCGCGGGCACCTTAAGTGGTTCTTGAGGGCACCACGTTGGTGACCACTGCTTTAGCTCAAGTTTGAAAGGACCACCGCAGAAGAACTGCTGGCTGTGGGCTGTAATGGACATTAGCACTAACAGTTAAGCTCCTGTGTTAGCCTTTAGCTCCTGTGTTAGCCTTTAGCTCCTGAGTAAACCTTTAGCTCTAGCTGTATCTCTCTCCTGTTTATCTTTTCTCTGCTCTTCTGTCCTTTTTCTGTCAGACAATTAGGCTTCAGTGTCCACAATCACAACGAAATTGTCACCGAAATCGTTTTAAAGTTTAAATAACAAACAACAAATGAACAACAGCGGCTCATGGCTTCCCCACGTACACGCTGTGGGGAGAGGGGCTTGTTGCAGGCACGAGCCCCTAATAATGTCCTCTTAGGTCAGAGCTTACGTCCATTAACCTCAACTACTGGCTCGATTCCCCGAAACATTATCAGACACATTTTCAGAGACTAACCTGCTCTGTGCAGCTTTATCTCAGGGATTAAAATCACATCCAGTAGTTCTCTTTGGCGCTGCAGCTCCTCTTCGTATTCTCTTCTTTCTCCCGTGTCTCTGACGAGCAGCCGCCGCTCGAATAAATCTTTGAGATCCTGAAATCTGGACATCTCCTCACATCTAAGAATCAAAGAAGAGAAAGAAAAATAAACGTCGAAGTCTTTCTCCGTGGCGAGTCTCAGAAATGGCTGAGGGTTGGTGATGATCCGTTCGTGAACGCTTCGTCCAAAACGAATGAATCATATGGGTGAACGAACTAAACCGAATCACTTACTGAAAAGATCCGTTCATTTTTCAACTTCCGTTGGGCTCTCCTCTCTCCCGTCTTGTGTCTGTCTCTCTCCAGACTGTAAGGGTCCCCCATGTCAATGGTGCGTAATGACTGAACCGAAAGGGCGGTGTTGGTCGGGAGTAGGGAGTCGGTCGAACCCCCTCTTTCTTTTCCTTTGTTTGGACCATATGTACTGAGCGTCGTTTGTAAAGCAGCGCATGCTGAAAAAACAACAACAAAAAAAAAAAACAGCAACATTTTGTCACATTTAGCTTCAAACCATGTGCAAAAAAATATGGTGTGATATTTTCTAGTGACATTTTATGACATTTAAAGCAATATTTGTCATCTTAGAAATATCTTAAATAGTTAAATGTAAATATTAAATGTCATATGTAAATGTAAAAAAAGCGATGCATACATCTTCAAAGATCATGCTGTTACTACCTGCGCTGCTTGCATCAGAGGGCACTTTCAGACAGTTGGTTAGATTAAATTTTACTGAGTTAGTTTTGAAAAGTTTAATGTTTTGGAAATGATTACTGACATTGTTTATAAGTCAGGTAGTGAGTAGGAAAAAGTTGTCTACGAATTTGAAACTGAGGTGGGCAATAATTGATTCGTTATGCTCTATAAACAGTCAAAGCAGATGGGGTCGGTTTGACCCATGACCCCAGAGGACAGCAGGTGTTTGTATTTGCTGCCACTCAAAAAATTCAAGAGACTCAAACTCTGTTTCCTTACTAAACTTTGACATTTACAAGTCTATGAGAGGTCAAATAGTCACAAAGTGATATAGAGTCAAAAAAGTTTATTGTAGATATTTCTTTCTCTCAAAAAAGTGTATATTTTATATAAACAATATCTATCTGCCCTAAATTTCAAATAAAAACAAAAAATTTGCGTTAATGGGTTGGACTTAAGTCAGATTGAAGGTGTAACACAGAACTGATTAATTTTTTTTTTTTTTTTGCTTTAAATACCAGTCAATTGAGACGGGGTCAATTTGACCCCAGAGGGCAGCAGGTGTATAGCAATCGGGAGGACATTACGAGGGTTAACAGCTGCGACTTTTGGCATCCAGCTTACACGCCGCCTACCACAAGAGGGCACAGTTTGCTGGGGAAATGCAAACAGGACCAGGCTTAACTGTACCAAACCATACTGAAGCGAACCGGACTGCTTGGTGGAAACACGGCTTTTGGGTCCTGTCTTACATTAGACAAGAGTCTTTCATTTGACATTAAGGCGTTAAAACAAGTGTTGAGAGAGAGACAGAGAAAGGGGGACAAAAAAAGGGGAGCTGCACAGGTTTCAGGGCGTTGATTTTTACCAGAAATAAAAAGTGATTTTCATAGATGTTTGGCCTGTAACTGAAATAACTGCAGAGGGAGAGGGACAGAAAGCGAGGCAAAGAGCAACAGAAAAGTCAAATAAAAATACAGGGTAGCACTTTGGATTACAGCCCGCGTCTTACAGTGTAGTTTCCCGTCTCTTACAGTGTAGTTTCCTCAACTGTAGGGGTAACTCTCACACATGTACCTTGACATTTTGCGGTACCTATCGGGTAGTTACACTCTCGTCTTACAGTGTAAGTCCTAGAGTCTTACAGTGTAGTTTCGTCAACTGTAGGGGTAACTCTCACACATGTACCTTGACATTTTGCGGTACCTATCGGGTAGTTATGCTCTCGTCTTACAGTGTAGTTTCCCGTGTCTTACCATGAGCTTATCAAAACAGTGTAATTTTCCTGGACATATGCTCTAACTATGCAAACCTTGATGTATCACTTCCTCTTAAGAATCAGCATGGATAAAGATTATGTAGACCAATGATCAAGTTAAAAGCTGTAATGTATTGATGAGTATGGGTTTCACATAATAATGATATTCAGACGTATAAAATATCTTTATTTTTTTATACACACAGAGACCCCACATTGTAATTCTCCTTTTAAGTTACTGATCCATTAAGATCACACTTGTCTTTGCTTACTGGCTAACTATCCAGTATTTTCTGCTATAAATTGCCTCTGTTCTTCGTTGATGTGTTGTAAGCATTTTGTATATAATTTTATTCAGGCAACTTGGAGGGCAGACCGGGGTCCTTAGGATTTTGCGTATTTGCGTTCATGCCTATATGCGGGCAGCCTGGGGTCCTAAAAGTTGTATAGCCCGAACGGAGATTGTTTAAAAGCATCTTCAAAACATCTTATAAGTTATCAGTGATGCATTCTTGAGGAAGTAAGTACTTTAATAGCTTACACGTTATCTTTAAGGAGTGTTGAGTGAGGAATGAACATTTAGTTTATGTTTGTTTATGTGGCAGGAATTTTGGCTCTTATTTCCCTTACGTTGCACTGCTAATGCTAAATAGCTAGTGGGCGCATCATTAACGTCTGGTAGACACTGTCTTTGATTCACCTTCTGTTATTTATTGTTTCAGATACCATACACTGCCAACCCTGTTGAGATGCACTACTGATAAGTGGCTGTTGGACGTTGATGTCACACACATTATTCATCCTCTTCGTTCATTCATTCTCCATGCATCCGGCCGTTGCTGTAATGCTGTTTTGAAAGGATACATAAAAGACCGAACTGTGAACTGTGTATCTGCCTTTACTCTCTGACCGGAGTATCCGTGTGGATAAAGTGTCCAAGCATTATTCATCATAGAAACACAGATGTCAGTAGCTTCAACAGTTCCACTGCAACAACCCAGCACTTTACCTGTAACTACTGGTCAACACCTGGAACTGGACTAGATTATAAAATGCACACTAGTAGAGGGTAGTTAAACAGTAAGTACAGCGAACAAGTGTGCACTTCAAAATCCAGCCCGGTTCCAGTTGTTGACCAGTAGTTACAGGTAAAGTAGTGGGTAGTTACACAGTAAGTAAAGCCAACAAGTGTGCACTTTATAATCCAGCCCGGTTCCAGTTGTTGACCAGTAGTTACAGGTAAAGTAGTGGGTAGTTACACAGTAAGTAAAGCCAACAAGTGTGCACTTTATAATCCAGCCCGGTTCCAGTTGTTGACCAGTAGTTACAGGTAAAGTAGTGGGTAGTTACACAGTAAGTAAAGCCAACAAGTGTGCACTTTATAATCCAGCCCGGTTCCAGTTGTTGACCAGTAGTTACAGGTAAAGTAGTGGGTTGTCGCAGTGGAAGTACTGGACAGTTAGACACTAAGCAGAGGCAAGTGTTAACTTAATGGCCGGGTTACTTAAAAGGTGAATTACTATGTGGGGTCTCTGTGTGTTTAAAAAAATAAAGTTTTTTTTTTTACATCTGCAAGTCTTATCATTATTGTGTGAAACACATACTCATCAATACATTACAGTGTTTAGGTTCATCATTAGTCTACTTTATTCACCATACTAATTGTTAAGAGGTAGTGGCACATTAACAGCAAAAGCATATGCCCAGGAAAATTACACTGTTTTGACAAGTTCATGGTAAGACACGGGAAACTACACTGTAAGACGCGAGCATAACTACCCGATAGGTACCGCAAAATGTCAAGGTACATGTGTGAGAGTTACCCCTACAGTTGACGAAACTACACTGTAAGACTCTAGGACTTACACTGTAAGACGAGAGTGTAACTACCCGATAGGTACCGCAAAATGTCAAGGTACATGTGTGAGAGTTACCCTTACAGTTGAGGAAACTACACTGTAAGACTCTAGGACTTACACTGTAAGACGAGAGCGTAACTACCCGATAGGTACCGCAAAATGTCAAGGTACATGTGTGAGAGTTACCCCTACAGTTGAGGAAACTACACTGTAAGAGACGGGAAACTACACTGTAAGACGCGGGCTGTAATCTAAAGTGCTACCAAATACAGGTCAAATAAGTTTATAAATACATTGCCATAACCTGGCTCCATGACCATGATAAATATTGTTTATCTACTTGATTTATTTATAATATTTAACATAAATGTCACTATCTGATACATTGTACCAGAGTTAGCTTACAGCTAATTTACATCTGCAGGTCACAATTGAATCATTTTATTGTTGTGAGCACAAAACAGAGTCGTCAGCTTCACACGCTCTAAAAACAGCTCCAAACTGAACTCTCTGAATAAGAGCGCAGACGGGGAGATGTGAGAGGTGAATGGAGGCAGCTCCGGTTTATGGGTGGAAGACGCTCTCATGGCTCTGCTCCCACTCACTCTGATACATTCATCCAGGTTCAGTGCAAAGACAGGGAGGAGGAGGAGGAGGAGGAGGAGGAGGAGGAGGAGGAGGCTGACGGACAAGCGGCTCTGATTGGACGAGCAGGCAGCAGCAAGACTGGACTCACACTCAGCCCATAAAGGGGTACCTCCAGGCTGTGAGGGGGGCATGGGTCTGCTTCACCACCTGTGGGGACGTGCACCTGAGGTACCCCCAGGTTTGTCTTTGCTCCCTTAAAGGAGAGGAAAAATGAAGATCAGAGCTCTCAAAAAAGAATCTAAAGAGCATTTTTTTCCCCAAAAAGCCAGTTTTCATAACCGGGAATCAGGTCACCAAGGTCTCTGTCTTTGACCGCCGCCTGATCCACATGGCACTGGACCCCTACTGCTCCTTCTGCAGGTGGTAGGTCCACCCACCGGTCAGTCTACGTTCCAACCCTCACCTATGGCCACAAGCTTTGTGCAGTGACCTAAAGAACAAGATCGCGGATACAAGCGGCTGAATTGAGCTTTCTCCGCAGGGTGTCTGGGCAAGGCCTTAGGGATAGGGCTTGGAGCTCAGACATACAGGAGAGGTTCAGAGTAGAGCCGCTGCCCCTCTGCATCAAGAGGAGCCAGATGAGGTTGTTTGGGTATCTGGTGAAGATGCCTCCTGGATGCCTCACTGGTGTTTCGGGAGGAGAACCCCGGGGTAGACCCAGGACACGGTGGAGAGATTATATCTCTTGACTGGCCTGGGAACACCTTGGTATCCCCACAGAGGAGCTGGTGGAAGTGGCCAGAGGCAGGTGTAATTGGTCTTCGCTGATGGCACTGCTGCCCCCGCGACCCGGACTCGGAAAAGCAGTGGAAAACCAAACCAAACCAAACCAAAAATCCCCCTCAATCTCCCTTATCTTCAAGAGGTGTGACACTACACTAGTTTTACACTTGTTAGACGGAGGAGACCATCTTAAAAGCCAGCCAGGCAGCCAGCCCTTTGATCTGTTTGTGGTGGGTCTGGGCAGAAACGGTTTCTGAAAGGGAGCTTCTTCAATGTGATTTTTGCAGATTTTCCTCATTAAACCAGAGCAGCACCTAGGAGCTGGAGGAGAAATGTCAGGATTAGGGGAGCAGTAAATTTGACTGATCCTGCTTTTATCCCCTTAATCCTGACCCTGACCCTCCAGGTCCTGGGGAACCATCAGTACCCTGGACCACTGCCGGGACCCAGGCAGCCTTGGGGTCCTGGAGAACCCCACTCCAAGAGGACCAGTGCTGGGTCCTAGAGAGCTTTCAGGTCCCTTGCTTGGGAAGGCCCCACCAGGCCACCCCCAGACAACCAAGCCCACACCCCTGCCTAAGCCTAACCCCCCCCTCCATTTGAGAATAATGGCCCCAACCGTACTGACTGGAATATTCAGGTGCTTTGATATAAGTCTGTAACCAGTTCCATTCTGATGCTGAGCAACAATCAGGTTGTGAATGTCTTCAGAGAGCTCTTTGCCTTTACCCATCATGAGGTGTGTGGTATTTAACTGCTTGGTGAAAAAACAACCTTTTTTATAGGACCATCAATTTGCTCTAGCCCAGCTGATGTTGGTTTGCACTAATTGGAAGTTTGAGTAATAATTACTGACATATTTCAGGTGGTATGATGCATTTCCTTGCCAAAGTATTCAGCCTTTCAATGGTGTGTTCAATACTTTTTTCCTGTGTTATCGTACTTAATTCCACATGATCATTATTTATGGACCTGAACATTGTGATTTCTTTTCATGTGTGGATTATTTGAGTTCATACCAATGTCTGGTAGAAATTTTGTTTGAATTGCATCTTTGGAAATAAATGTGATGAGAAAAAAGTCGACGCATTCAATACTTATTTCCTCACTGTGTGTGTGTGGCTGCATAAATAGGTTATGCCAGTAGGTGGCAGTGTGATCCTGTGTAATCACTGCTGATTTTTTTTCTGTTGCTGATTCTAATAAAACTGGTTTCCCTACAAGTTGTAACTTTACCCTTTACCCTCCACACACAAAAGGGTCTGACTGCAGACCATCCCTCCCCTAATTCCAAAATAAAATTTCTGTCCACTTCTTGTTTTATAATTTCTGTTATACATTTACGCTGGTCTGATGCTTTTATTGCGAGAATGGAGTTTATTAAAAAAAAAAAAAAATCAGTCAGCCACTTCTAGTTTAGAGATTTGGCCATTTATGTAGAATGTACCTAATACTTTATCTTAATAACACTGCAGTATTTGATTGGGTAAAAACGCAATATGAACAAATCAGTGATAAACGTATTTTTGAAAACAGCCTGCCAATGAAACTTAAATGAAAGTGAATAAAAGGCACATCAGAGTTCACTTAAAAACCACAGCTCCCCAAAGAGGGTTTGTTAGCTGTTCAATTTTATTCCCTCACCAAACTCCACTCTCATTCCTCAGTGGTTTTAGTTTTTGCCGTTCATGTTTTTTAAATTTATGGAAATCAGACATATGAAAATAGCTTGAACATAACATTTTATATGCAAGTATTGTCCTCTCTCAGGTTTGCTGCTCATGTTATTGTTACCTTCTAACGCAAGTCTATGCACTTGATGCTTACAAAACTGTAAATGAGTTGTGCAAAAGTCACAAGTCATTTTAACCAAAGGCTAACATTTCTTTAAGCATATTAAGATGAACAATAACACATTGATATGTTTGTGTTTTGGTTTTTACTTTTTTTGCAGATCATTTTCTCACTGTGTAGTGAAATAATGTTACTATATCCAGTCCTAACACAATAAATTGCAACTTTCAGGGGGTGATGGTTGAGGTTGAGGTCTGCAGAATAGGGGCTTGAGAGGTGAAGTCTGTGGCCAAACCCCTCACTGCTTCAGGTTAGTATCAACATGAGGACCGCACGTCTGTCTGTAAACATACCGTAACCATGATTTCAGCAAATGTCAGTAAAACGATCGATT